>NW_023494807.1:3078574-3476074 GCF_904425465.1 Colossoma macropomum | reverse complement strand
CGTTCTCTGATGTGATAGTATTTGTGCAGCAACAGCAGATGCTAATTTATCTTTAAACACTGAACAATTCCTTACATAAAACTGGCGTTAAAATTACATCTAATCATAAATGGATACTGTAGCTGTTGCTGTGTGAATATCAAAATGATACTATGGTTAGGATACCATGTCCTGTTGCAATAGGAAAAATCTTATTCCAAAAGCAGCTATTCACCTTATTGTACATGTGTAATTACACACTTTTAGAAATAAAGATTCTGTGCAGGTACATTTTTTGTTCATCAAGGTACAAACAATGTAAATGTTCCCTCAAAGATTCAACAGTAGTTTTCAGGTCCAATGGTGAACCGCAAATAAGTTTTTATTTTGTAGAAAACTACATATTGGTACCTTTTCGCAACCTAATATTTTGAAACAGAACAATGAAATAAAAAGCCTGGAGACGAGACGGGGTGTGTGGAGTCAATCCAACTTAGAAAATATAATGTCAATGGATTATAGTACAATTATGTTCCCTGAATAAAGGTGCTGAGATGTTCCCTTGAGGGTACCACCCCAGTGACAAGAGGGGTACTGCCCCAGTGACGGTTTAATGCCTTTTTTTCTACGAGTTTACAAGAGAAAATATGCCGACTACTGTAATCCTTTTGTAACAGTAAATATATCACCAGTAATTACGTTGTTGTTGCATGTACTGTTAAGGTGTAATGACACATTTATTAGAGACACAATATAAAATGGGATCGTATCACATCTCAGCTTTCATATCTGCAAATGAGGCTTCAAATGAGGCCTGGACATTACGCGTCCTTGGGTCAACTGCAGCGTAAGGCACACAAGTTCACACCAAGTCTTCTTCCCTACCCCCTCTCAGTCCATGCCGCAAAGAGTCTCCCCAGAGACAAGACCATTAAGTGGTTGAAATGAGCTTGCTGTAAATTTCCTTTGACCATCAGCTTACAAATTTAACATTGATTTGATAGTGACTTTAATCGGTAAATGGATTCTCACTGCGGCGCTCACTAAATCTCAGCGAGTGCAAACAAACCGACCGACGCACTCACCGGCATTTAATTTCCGTCCACTAATCAGAATTTAGGAACCTATTTGGGATAAATAAAAGCATGGCTGCAAGTAGATGTTACGATATTACCATATTCTTCATGCGTAATAGGCTTGGCCTTTCTAAGCTCTTTTATTGGAGTGAAGTAAGCCTCTCGCCCCATGCTGTGGGGCGTCGCTATAACTCAATTTAATTTGTAATTTTCCCCAGTTTCGTCTGCAGGCTTGAAATCGAAATCAACCTTCGTATTTTTCGCCCCTGGGAGGAAACGTCCTGACGTAACCTCCTGACACGCTCCTGGAGAAACAGTTTATCCAGAATATTGCAGCATAAAGAAAAAAAAACATACTCAGAGATACGCACGACCTCATAATGTGGTGATTTTGAATAAGGCTGGGTGCTACTGTATAATCCGCAGCCATAGTCTTGGCATGCGGCGATACGGTAACTAGCTTCTCGGGTTAGCAAAGGAATTGCGCCTTCTTCAATAACAAAGGCTGAATGGAGCCACAAAAAAATCCCATCAGGAGGCAGAGACAGTGCAGCCCTCACAAACAGGTGGGAGCAGGGGGCTTCCTAAAGGCTCTTTGAGCAAAGGCCACTATTAGCATTCCCCCCCAGAAGCCCACCCCTGACAACAGCAGCCCAGCGTGGCGCATCGCATCCTGGCCTACAGCGGCCACAGGGCCAGCATCCCCAGAGGAGGCCACTCAGCCCAGCAGGAAGCCTTGGAGCTCTGTCTCAGGAGGATTTTGATCCGATTATCCGTATCGCACGAAACAGTCCATCACACTGCACCTCAGAGCCTCACAGATTTTGCAAACAAAAACCAATCAGGGCGAAGAGTTTGAGTCAAATATAGGTCATATGTTTGTGGAGTCGTCTTTGTGCCAGATAGCACATCTGGACCAGCAGCTGGTTCTCATTACCCAAATGGAAATTATGTATTTTAGGGATATTACTGGACATGTTAACATATCACCCATATCTATTTGCCCGCTAACTGATATCTCCTTAGGGGTTTTCCCAACAATCCCATCCAAAAGATTTAATATGGGTGATGGAAGGCTAAGTACTATTTGGATAGGTTTCTGAAGATGGGAGTAAAAAGGTTGTGGAAATTGTATAGACAGCTGTTTTAAAATCAAATAGGATAAACACTTCCAAAAAATATTTCTTGGCAAGGGAAATCATCTTAAATCTCATCAAAATATCTGTTATTTTTCATTTTAACATTGTTTTAAAAATATTATTAGATTATTTGATTTATCTCTAGACATGTTTTACTCATTTTGAGTGATTTTCTTTGGTGGAGTTTGGTGGCCAATAAGTTTGCATGTTTCAGGAAATGATGATTAAAAAAAGCAAATTGAAGTGCCAATGGAATAAGACCACTTCACCTGGTACAATGATATAAAACTGGTCTAAAAATGAGTTAAATAATTTTAAATATTCTTATAACAACATCAAAATATGATAAACAGTACTGTGCAAAAGTCAGATACCACTCTTCATTTATTTAATGTCTTGTCAAAACAGTCATTAGATACAAGATAATCGTTTTTCAGGAGTTTCAACACTGGAGCTTAAAAAATTATTAAAATTTACAGATATAATTGGACTCATAACAACTCTGCAGGATGTGGTAGACCACCAAAACTGCCACCTTTATAAGGAGAGCAAATCAGGCTCCATATTTGCTTTAGACCTGAAAAAATCCATAGGTGTTTCGGGACCCCCTGCCACTGAGACAGCTCAACACTATGGGTCTGAAAGGATGTGTAGCTGTTAAGAAGCTCTTACTGAGAAAAAGAAATAGACGAACAAAGACGTGCAAATCAAACATAGAAGCTGCTGGCATTCTAAAAACAATGAACTTTCCACCCCAGAGTTCAGACCTCAACGTCATTGAACATTAAATGTGTTTGAAAGTTCTTTGATAGTGAAAAGCAGAAAGTGCAACCAACTTCTAAGACTGAACCTTGGAGGTTTGGAAAAATATCCATGCAGATTTCTTGGAGAAGGTGGGAAAAACTGAAAGTGAGTCTCCTGAAAAGAATGCTAGCTGTGATCAAGGTAAAGAGTGGACACACTAAATACTGAAAATATGATATTATATTTTGTTGTTGAAGCTTCTGTGTTATTTTCTGTTTAATATTTTCTGATTTCATTCTGAAAAATGAATAACTTGTACTTAATGGCCATTTTGACTGGAAATTAAACGTGTGTTTGCACAGAACTGTATATTTGCTGCACACTGATGAAGATGGTTCTTCAAGGGTTCTTTCATAAAGGTATATACTCCTATAACTACAAGTTCTATATAGAACCGCATGCATGATTAAATGGTTCTTTCCATGGTGAAATGGCTTTTCAGATTGTTACGAGCCTGACAACAATAGTAGAACCCTTCCTGGTATCATACAGAACCATCTACAACACATTCTCCATCTGAAGAACCATTTCCCCATGCAAAGAGCCTTTTAAGCATGTACATGGTTCTATATAGAACTCATGGTTCTAAATAGAAACATTGTCTTAAATACTATTTTTTTAATGTGTATTTAAATTAGATTTAAGATGATTTCACTTGCAAAGATATGCTATTTTTTTTTTTGCAGTGTTCCATATTTTGTAAACCAGACAACAAAAAGAAAGTGTGGTGTCTGTAGATTTTTCAAGACCATGTCTCTACAGTCTTGTATCTTCTCTCTCACTCTCTCATTTCTCACAGCGCTCAAGTCAAGTGGTCCAAGATATGGGGAGTTAATATGCTCAAAGCTATGCGATCGTTCCAAGCAGACTAACAGAATAAGGCTCTCATCCGCCGCCTCCTCCTACAAGTCTAGCTGTGGTAACATCCATCAAATTTAATTACATTGTTGTCGGAGGAGATTTCGACGACGCTCTTTGTTGACATTAACCGCCTCAGCCCGACACACCTCAACAGATGTTTGCAATTAAAATTTCTCTTTGACAGACCTAATTTCTGTAGTCGCAATCTCTTTTTTTTCGTGAACACATCATGCGTGTACTAAAACGAAAACCGCTTAGACAGTAAGACTAATCGCTTCGATAACATTGATTTAGTCATCACGTGAATTAAATCACTGAGGTTTTGAGAGCAGTATACACTATCATGTTTAAAAGTGATGAAGAGCTTGGAGATATATGTGCAAGCGAGCTACATGTTATTTTAAAAAGGAGGAAATATGAGGTGGGAGACTGCTGGAATCACAAAGAGGGCTGCCCGAAACCAGTCCACGCACACATGATCATCATAAATTTCTTAAAACAAAGACACTCACTTTATTTTTCACAATCCCTGAAGAATATGAAATAACGGCAGACACCTAAACTCAACTAATGAGGTTTACCTTGTGTGCATAAAACATGAACTCAAGGAGGTTTGCTCTGTATTGCTGTGAGTCATGCTCTTACGTATCGAGACCTAGGATTGAGTTTCAGAGATGAGTTTTTTAAAGCATGTAAAAAAAAAATTACACTTAGACTTGCCTCGCACCGCAAGGTAGTGAATGGGACAGAAAACGGTGTGCGCTCACTCCCAGATACACCTTTTCTTGCTTTATCTAAGCCCCAAAAGGAAGCCGTAAATTCAAGCAAGGCTCTTCAATTACACAGCTCTGAGTCAAGGTCTCATAAACCACTGGAATGTTTAAAATCCCAAAGTCCGGTTCATGTGGGCTGAGTTAGCACAGCGCTGGTCTCTAAAAAAGAAATCCTTGGAAGAGTTAATAACAAAGTTCAGGCTATGCAGAGTGAGAACCAAATGATTCACTGAACAAGGAGGCGAAAGTTCAGAAAAGTTCAACTCAAATGTGTCTGGTCAAGGATTCGGAAAGTCCAGATGGTCCTTTGCTTCTAAGCCACATGATAGCACTATTAGGGCTGAGTGGTAGCACATGTCCTGTATTGATTCTTTTTTGTCAATTGGTCAATTATGGGACTTTTTGGGGTCTTGAGGCTATGTAGGTGTTGGCAACAAATGGCTCTAAAATTACCCCAATTAAACTAAAACAGCTGGCCAATTACTCTTAATTGATTATGCCTCGCTTCTCTGACCTTGACATATAGATTATTCAGCAGTAATTACAAGGGCACTCACGCTTGGCATCGAAGGTTATATTTGGCACTGATATTTGGCAAAGCGGGTTTGAGGAGAATTTTAAATAGATTTTTCGTCCCTTATCCTTCTCATTCACTATGTTAGACGTGTTAGCTTAAACCCACCCAGCGATGTTCAGCGTAGACCAGATTGTCTGACATTGAAGAGATTTGGCATTTCAGAGTTTTGGGATCCACTTCAGAACATCTGGGAGACATATGTGTTTTATATACATCAAGGCTGATTCTATATAATTGGACATAATTTGCAAACCCAGACAGTCTCAAGGCCAATTAACGGTGAACCTGTAACCTATCATTGTGGCTCTGCCACAATTAGATCCAATCCCTGTCCCAGTTAAGACGAACAACATTTCCAGCCTTTGGCTCACTATGTTAGCATCTTCACTGGAACTAAAGCAACATATTGAAACATATATGATACATGATTGATATATTCTCAATAGTCCCTGTTTGGTAGGGCCTTAACATTGTATCTTAGCACTTTTCCTGCTTTCCCAAACCTGATTCATCTTGAAAAGTTCTAAATCATTCTAGTTAGGGCATGAAAACTGTGCTGTGGGCTCAAAGGACTGCACTGTTTGATATGATGTGGCCTAAAAAGAAGCATTAGTTGAATGAGTAGACATGTATACTTCTTTGTAGTGTTGAAAATGTTAAAAAATGTTGCCTTTCTTTAGGAAGGTTTTTCATCATGGCACACCCCGGCGATTCGCCTAGATTTATGCAGGTATTTTCCCTGCTCGGTCAGACGACAACGTGTTTCTGCCCATTATACACCCCTGAGGCACACCACTCCTCTGTCACTCAACAGGGGTGACAGCAAAAGAAGCGACGGATGCCAAAGAGGTAGAACAAGGACATGGGGGCTTGGAACATGTCAAGTCCCTGTTCGGACACAATGAGAGGGAAATTGAATCATTCACAAGGAACCGCGTCTGAATCAGGGATTAAGGGACTTTTGTCTCATTGGTCAATGGGCCGGTCAAATCAAAGGCTGGGAATGTGGGGGAAGTCCTGGTGGGTGGTGGCTCGCTGTGAGGACTCACGGGGGTCCACCGGAGATTAACTCATCAGCGCTTGGGTGTGTGTATGAGAGTATGTGAGAGTATGTGAGCATGTTTGTTTATACCCATCCATACCATTTATGGCATTATACCACACAGAATGGCAAGAATACATAAATTGCAAAGGCTGAAGTGGGTTTTTTTCCCCTTAATCCCTCCTCTTCTGGAGCAGCCAGGCTCTTTGGTTGTTTGTGTCCTCCATCTGTTGCCTGTTTTGGCATTCAGAGCCCAGCTCAGCATTTTAAACATGCCCACCCACACCACTCGCCTGGCCGCCTCCTAACCCCCGGTGCTGGATTTCTGCGGAATTGAAACATAATCCAGGGAAGAATATGCCTCCAGATTATTTAAATCAAAAAGAACAATTTGGCCACGCGCGGATTAGATGAAGCGCACGGAAGAAAAATAACAGCATCAGGAAAGAGAGAGAACCATTCAAAAACAAGTGAAAGGAAATTGGAGGGAATCTAATTTGATTTAGCGGCAGTGGTACAATAGGTGAGGAGGAACTATGCAACAGTGACAGGACTACATGTGTGCAGAGAGTATAAAAAAAGTGGAATGCCCGGAGCCTTTGTACTTTGTTATAAAGTAATTTTCCGTGATGGATCTTTCAAAAGATATAGAAATGATAACAGAATATTGCAGATTCAGAGAAGACTTAGAGTTATGAGGGGGGTTTTTTCACACTGTCTCAGCTCACCCTGTCTCATAGCGTTTCTGTTACAAACCTTTACGCCATGCAGGGCTTCCCTTATCAATCTTTCACCTTAATGGTGCTACGCTGTTGCTATATGGCCGACAGTCAATAAATCATGTCGGATAATCCAAAGGCCGGTGCATACCACTGTGACTTCCCATCCAATTTCACCTCGTTGAATATGCTCACAATGATGTCTCCGCCACAGTCTTCGGAAAATAATACCTTTTTTTTGTGGTTTGTGTCCTCATGTTGTGTTAAGAAGTCACGCTTTCAAAATTGAACGTGCCCATTCACGGCCGTAGAAAGTAAATTAAAGTAGCCTGTAACAATAAAAGCTAAAGGTCAGCCTTTTTCCAAGAAAATAACTGACATTCACGATGGCAACCATTTCCAGTAACCACCATTCTGTTCGGACAATAATGGCACTCTTGTTTTTCTTTTCCTCCCCAACGCGAACATGTCAAGATACCGGGGACTTTCTGTTCGGTTCAAGTTTTAAACCATTTGCACATGCCTACCATGCTCCATACAAAGTAACGTCCTTATTCGCTTTCACCAAATAGAGAAGGAAAGTTGAAGAGTTTGCCCGCACTTCACAAAAGGAACTCACCGCACCCTTCCCAGGGTTGCGCTTGGCCGTGTGAATGCTGAGTGAGTAACTTTGGCCTCCGAGTGCAGGTGGACAGATTTAGGGAGCGGAGACCTCGTCCCACAAATGTTTAACGAGCTGGAGAAATGCTTTCTCTCCGCCCCCACATCACCCAGCCCCACCGCTGCCAGATGAACTGCAGCCGACTCGCTCACCCACAGAGCGTAAATCACTCCCTATCGCTCTATTGAAGAAGGGCCTGGGGAGCTGTTGGGGCGGTTAGAGCCTGGAGTCGACCTGCTGGAGGCTTCACACTCAGACTCAGATGAACTCTGAGGATCATTCCACACCCCTGTCTCTCGACGGTTATTATAAGCCCCAGTCTAAATAAGATAATCATTGCATGTACGCCATTTCAGGAAGCCACGACTCCAGCAAGTATTCAGCTAGTTCTTATAAAAGCTGCATTCTTGGGAAAGCTGTAACACCCACCACTGTGGTTTCTCTCAGGATTCTCCAGATGATCATAATCAAGTTTCTGATGAGGTAAACAGTTAACCCCTAAATCCCTAACATGCTGTGTGTGGGTCCACATTTCAGTTTCTCATTGTTAAAACTATACAGCTTGGAGTGGCATGGTTTTGTCAACAGGAAGGGCGGCGCTATTATTCATCATTCCAACACAGCTGCCCAATCACATACTGGACTTTTCTGCCCTGATTTACTCACACTGTATCACTGATGTTCCACTCTGACAATCTTCAATTTTCTGTTGCTTTTTCACCTGCAGTCATCCACAACCCAATCTGATGAAATGAATGTTCCTAATATCATAACTATAATTGCTCCCATAACTTCTATTTATGCAACTTTCTCCATTCTAATAATGTACACAAAAGCTAGTTGAGCTTGAGCTTTTTTGAACATACAGCATACAAGCTTATATTCAGCTAGGATACTTTAAGCTGAACCATTACCTGGTTTTTTCCTTCTCCTGTAAAGTTACCATTTTGGAGATACAAGGTTTTGTTCTGTCAGCAGCGATATATGTATGTGTGTGTGTGTATATATATATATATATATATATATACATATATACACACACAGTGTATATATATATATATATTATATTATATATATATATATATATATATATATATATATTGCATTCGACTGTGCATAAAGGTTTATCTACTGAATCCTTCATGAGATATACGCTATTTGTCCAAAAGTATCCACACATTCGGCTACTTTCAGGTGGGACTCTCTGGAGCAGCTGGACATGTCAAGCTGTCATCATTCAATCACAACCTCACAGCAATGTTTATCTAGACATGCTTAATTACTTTTTTTCTGCTTAAATTCTTGAACTTCATTTCTAAGACAGATAGAAATTGTCATGTTGGTGCCTGTGCATGAATTTATTTCCAGAATGACAAATTTCCATCAACATATTTTAAAGGACCCAAACAAGTAGTTTTCATTTAGAATTTCACTGAAATGTGGACTAGGAAGATGTTGAGTCATTATATCATTCTAATTACTATGTGTGCCTCGTTAAAAGTTAATTAGTGGAATGTATGTCCTCATTAATGTGTTTGAACCAATCAGTGTGTAGTTGGTAGGTTGAGTCTGAAAAGCTTTATTTGGCAGAAGGCCAATATTTCCAAATGGAGTCATTCCATGTGTGATATTTCATAATTTTGATGTCTCCATTATTATTGCATATTGAAAATATGCTATACCAAACAAACAGATCAGGTTTATGGACTTTGCTGAGCAGAAACCTAAACTTTTAGCGCAAGTCAAATCTTGAGTCTTTAGTTAGTCTCATTTTTAGCTGCAGTTATTGTGTTTTAGAAAAAGTAAATGTGTAATAAAAAAACTTGTCAGCTTTAAAGTACAGCTTTAAAAAGCATAGGCAAAGCTTTTTAAAGCTAGCTAGCATAAAAGCTATTCCAGATGAAGTTTCAAAGGAATGCAACCTATAAGCTAAAACTTCAGCTAGTTTAACTGACCAGCTAAATCAATTCGTGCACTAGAATACTTGTCAGTTAAGGATGAGTCAGAGTCAAGTTGTGAGTTAGTTAAGGGAGAGTCTGAGTCGAGTAGAGAGTTAGTTAAGGATGAATCCGTTAGGGTATCGGTTATGATAAATCACTCCCTATCGCTCTATTGAAAAAGGGCCTGGGGAGCTGTTGGGGCGGTTAGAGCCTGGAGTCGACCTGCTGGAGGCTTCACACTCAGACTCAGATGAACTCTGAGGATCATTCCACACCCCTGTCTCTCGACAGTTATTATAAACCCCAGTCTAAATAAGATAATCATTGCATTTACGCCATTTCAGGAAGCCACAACTTCAGCAAGTATTCAGCTAGTTCTTATAAAAGCTGCATTCTCGGGAAAGCTGTAACACCCACCACTGTGGTTTCTCTCAGGATTCTCCAGATGATCATAATCAAGTTTCTGATGAGGTAAACAGTTAACCCCTAAATCCCTGACATGCTGTGTGTGGGCCCACAGCATGTTAGGGATTTAGAGTCTGCAGCTAAAAATGAGTCTAGCATAAAAGCTATTCCAGATGAAGTTTCAAAGGAATGCAACCTATAAGCTAAAACTTCAGCTAGTTTAACTGACCAGCTGAATCAATTCTTGCACTAGAATACTTAAGGATGAGTCAGAGTCAAGTTGTGAGTTAAGGGAGAGTCTGAGTCGAGTAGAGGGTTAGTTAAGGATGAATCCGAGTCGAATCATAAATCAGTTAAGGACGTGTCCACATCAGGAGGCAAGTCAGTTCAGGGCAAGTCTGAGTTGAGTAGCCAGTCAGTTAGGGATGAGTATGAGTCAAGTCATGAGTCAGTTAAGAGTGAGTGCGAGCTGAATCATGAGTCAGTTAAGGGTGAGTCCAGATGTGAGTCAACTAAGGGTGAGTCTGAGTCATGTCACAAGTCAGTTAAGAGTGAGTGCAAATTGAGTTGCTAGTCATTTAAGGATGATTTGAGTTGCAAGTCAGTTAAAGGTGAATCCGAGTCAACTCAAGTGTCAGTTAAGGTGAATCCAAGTCGAGCCATGAGACAGTTAAGAGGGAGTCAGAGTCGTGTGTCAGTAAAGGGTAATTCCGAGTAGAGTTGCAATGCCTCAGCTTATTTGCAAGTCAGTTAAGGGCGATTCAGAGTCAATTCGCAAGTCAGTAAAGGGCAAATTCTGGTCAAGTCGCAAGTCAGTTAATGGTGAATCCGAATCAAATCGCAAGTCAGTTATGGCCAATTTCAAGTCAAGTCACAAGTCAGTTAAGGATGAGTCCAAGTCAAATTGTCAGTCAGCATGTGGCTTTAGATTGACTCGAGTCAGCTGACTCAAATTTCATTCATGTTTTTATTATCCTGTGGTCATTCGGTCCCCACAAAGAGTTAAATACAAGGACATACTTACACACGCACCCGTAATCGTACAATTGTTCATGTGTCTAAGCTATTTTCTCTCCTATCTGGTGAGACCAGCTCTCTCTGTCTCTCTCTCTCTCTCTCTCTCTCTCCACCAAGTGGAGATACACTATCTCGTGAATGTATTTTTCAGATATTCCAAAACAGAAGGTTATCAGCCAGTAAAAGGTCAAAGGTGACCCTCTCTGTATTTATACGTGATGGCAGTGATGGAGTAGACTGGGACTGGACGTAACATTCCCCTCCAGTTTTTTAACACACCCCAGTGCATTTATGGAGCGACGGCCCGCACAATTAATCATGCAGCCATTAGCGCCAGGTCTTCCTCTGGACGCAGCGAGGCGAGAAGACTCACCCATTTATCGCTGGGATAAGCCGACACAAAACCTCCGGTAGGCAAATGAGAAGGCTGAGGACAACGGGCCGCTCTGGTCAGGAGATCCGTTTCTTTGGTCATTTGTCTGGATTAAACTGTACAGCTCTTATATCTGCGCTGACCTACATTTACTCATTTAAATAGCACTGATGTCAGAATTTAATAGGATTCAGTACATGAGTTTGAGACTTTAGCACTCAGTTAATGAATGACTGAATGAATGACTTCATTCTTTAACCCTTATAAGTGACGTCTATCGCCAGCGACAACAAAAGCATGTTATAATTTTATGTGAAGAATTTCTCACTCGTAGCTCATTGAAACAGACAAGTTGTGTAGAAAGTGCAGAAAGTTTAATCCACACCACATTTGTGTTAGTAAGAATACGAGATCTTTTATCATTAAATTTGATGGAAAGTTATTGTGCGCACAGTCTGGCATTGTTTACATTTCGTCATGTTTTTGGTATTCTCTTGAAACGTGAGAAAAAGTGCACACTTCACACTGTTGACAGTGAAAACTGAATACAGTTGAAATTCATTGTCTAACTCACTATGCAATTAACTACGTAATTACATAATTACTAGAGGGGAACCCTCAGGGCCCTCTAGGCCTTCAGATTTGGCCTAATGACATTTACAGCATTTGGCAGACACTCTTATCCACAACGACTTAACCTTTGCTTAAGAATCAAGTCAGTTAAGAGCGAGTCTGAGTCGAATACCGAGTCAGTTAGGGATGAGTCCGAATCGAATTACAAATCAGTTAAAGACATGTACACATCAAGAAGCAAGTCCAAGTCAAGTAGTGAATCAGTTAAGGATGAGTCTGAGTCAAGTCATGAGTCAGTTAAGAGTGAGGGCGAGTTGAATCACCAGTCAGTTAGGGGTGAGTTAAATTTTGAGTCCACATTGTGTAGCAAGTCTGTTAAAGGTGAGTATAGGTCGTCACGAGTCAGTTAAGTGTGAGTCCAAATTGAGTCAAAAATCAGTTAAGAGAGAGTCCAGATGCAAGTCAATTGAAGGTGAGTCCGAGTCATGTCACGAGTCAGTTAAAAGTGAGTGTAAACTGAGTTGCTAGTCAGTTAAAGACAATTCCAAGTTGTGAGTCTGTTGAAAGTGAGTCTGATTCAAGTCAAGATTCAGTTAAGGGCCATGAGTTGAGCCATGAGACAGTTAAGAGGAGCTTGTGAGTCAGTTAAGGACAATTCTGAGGGAAACCTAAAGGATTCTGGATGTGAAAATATACAGGGAGAGTCACTTGAAAGAGGCCCTGAATATTCTGTTGTAACTCCCGTTAGGATGAAGCAATCTGAACCCAAAAAACTCCATACCTTGATGTATGTGTAATCAATTGCATTACAGGAGATGCTGGAAGTGATCTCCATTTTCTGCCAGACACATTTCGATGCAGTGCTCCATGTTCCCGAATGTATCAGCCAGCATTAGAGAGGTTAAACATTGCTCCGATTCAGGGGCATCAGGGCTTGTTCAAAGCTCTATATCCTGAGGAGCACATTGCACAATGTTTGGTTCAGATTGCTTCATCCTAACAAGAGTTACTACAGAATATTTGGGGCCTCTTTCGAGTGAATCTCCCTGTATATGCCTATAATGTTGGTTCAGTTTTTTTAATCGAATCAGCATGCCTGTAGAATTTAAACTCTGTAGGTATTGCAGTAATACTCGGTATTACTACATTACAAGTTTTGGTTGAAAACAAATGGGTTAAATTTTTAATGCACCCAATGGAAAACTGCCCTTTCAGGACCAAAACAGGCCTTCCCATTGGTTTGGCCTTAAACTACTAAGATATCTAGGACTTAACAAAGGAATCAAGCACCAAGTTTGGGACCAAGTTTGAGAAAACAACATGACTCTAGGCCTTCTGGAAGTCCTCGATATGTCACTGACTGTGACTACGAGCTGTAGTTTAACCAGGTTTCAGTTAGTTGTTAGGAAAGGAAAACCCATCAGATAAACAGCACTTAAAGCTTTCATCTTTGAGAGAGAGGAGAAAATCAAGCTGCTTCAGATCTGAAAACATCCACAGGTGTTTCTGTCCATCCTTCCTCTGTGAGAAGACGACTCAGTGCTGTCAAGAGTCTGAAGGATGTGTAGCTGTCAAGAAGCCTCACTGAGAAAAGGAGACGGACACATCAAACAAAGAAGCTGCTGGTGTGCTCAGAACAACTCAGGTAAGAAGAAAAGTTTGATTATGACAAACAGAAAATGCAACCAGCTTCTTAGACTGAACTTTGGTGGAAACATATTATTGCACATTTCTTTGAAAAGCTGAAGTCAACCTTTGCAAAAAAGAATGGAATGTGGTTAAGAGGTGGACACACTAAATATTTAAATAATTGATATTATCTTTGGTTGTTGAGGCTTTTGAATGATTGTGGGTAGCGCTGTTGCTTCACAGCAAGAAGAGCTTGGGTTCGATTACCCGGCCGGGCTATCAGGGTCCTTTCTGTGTGGAGTTTGCATGTTTTCTCTGGGTGCTTCGGTTTCCTGCCACAGTCCAAAGACATGCAGTCAGGCTAACTGGACATGCTAAATTGCCCCTAGGTGTGAATGGATATGTCTGTGTCTCTGCCCTGTGATGGACTGCCGGCCCGTCCACGGTGTTTCCTGCTTTCCACTCAATGATGGCTGGGGTTTGCTTTGGCCCCCTCCGCGACCCAGAAGGATGAGTGGCTTAGATAATGTGTGTGTGTGTGTGTGTGGGGTGATCTCTGACTTTTGCACACTACCGTAAGGCCTGAACTGAAAGTCTTGCTCTAATAGTCATGGTTTGCCACTGGTACCTGAACTTGACTAGTAAAGCAATATGACAGTGTAACTCTAAGTAATGGACACTTCCCCTGCATCCCTTAATCTGGCTTTATTTGGTTTGTGCACTTAACAACTCAGTGCCGTCCAAAGATATTCATGTCTTCCCCTGCTTCCATGCAGGTCACAGTTTTTGAGGCTTTCAATGACGTCTTCATAAACCCACGAACCTCCATTAAAAACCAGATGAAACCTATAAAAAGTCTTCAGAATAATAATAATAAAAAAAAAAACACAGCTCAATATAAACACAGAGTTCTTCCATTCCTCAGCTAAAAGGACTTAAGAGATTCATTAGACCAGCACAACAGATGGACTATGGTCAAACCCACTTGGCAACCCCACAGTCAGCGAGCCAGTGTATTATTACCTCGGCATGACTGACATAGCTGTTACCCTGAGCAATAGCACGAGAGTGTTTATTACTGGCTCTCCTGCTAACAACAGACGCCATAACAGCAGAATGACAGCTGAATGAAGCGGGGCCACTGCTGCGTGAGCACTTGCAGCTAAAAGCTAAATGAGTGTGACCTTGAGGCAGTCAAGACGGAGCGCTCCAGCCCAACAATTACGCCGGAACCAGGGGGGTTTAAACGTTCTCAGCACTGCCCAGGGTTCAGCACTGACCTTGAGTGAGATACACCCCCGGTGAGCAGCGTACACTCCCAGGCCAGCCCAGGGCTACGTCACACTCAGCCACGCAACTTCTCTTCAGTTGAAGGGGAATTCCACCATTTTATTAAAATTTGTGCTTAATTCTCTCCTTGAGATCTCATGCGAAGGGTTTCAACAGGAAATGGTTGGTCATAAGAGCCCAAGATCATGATGTCTACAGTTTAAAGAGTATTTGAAGAATTTTAATGTGTAGTTTTAGGACTGTGCAATAAATAATACTACAATATGTATTGTTATAGTGAGAAATTATGTCACAATACAATAGGGCTGGGTGATTAATTGAGTTTTATTTTCAACTATGATTTTGGCTTCCAATGATTATATAGAAAAAAAAAGACAATCGTGGTAAAATGATTACTGTGCCACCTTCCTTTTCACAAAGATGTTCTCATTTTGTCTTGTGTTATAAATCCAGTGCATTTCTTTCCTTAATATTTTTGTTTTTTATTCTTTTTATGAAGAGAAGTATATTGTGCAACGAATATACAATATATAAAATACAACTTCAGTTCAACTTAAACTTAACTGAAACTTAGTCAACCTTTGTCAAAGTTACTGTTCCAAATCACTGTTCCAAAGGGATCAATGGGTCTCATTCACCAACTGTTTTTAAGACATACTGCTTCTTAAAACACGAAGCTGCATAAGAAGAAGAGATATTTCTTCTTAAGCAGTTTCATGAAGATTCTGGCACCATTCCCCAGTGTTTTCTTATTTGGGATGATGTGTAAGAACAGAATCTACACACACTCAAGAGGTGTGAACAGTTCTGTGCTTTAAGAATACATCCTGAATTTGACGTAGAGTTTTTCTTAGGATGTTTCTCAAGAACACATTTAAGAAAAAAACTTAGGAAGGTATTGGTCAATGAGGCTCAGTTTCAGTGGACAAAAAAAAAAATTCACAGATCGTCCACCATACTTAACAGTGTGGATTAGGTTAATTAGTGAATGAGGAACAATGCTTTCAACAATTAAAAAAAAAAATGTGCTCATCTTGTGTAACTTCACAGGTTTCAATCAGTAGAACATTAAATAACTGTAAACAAAAGCTGAAAAAGATTTTAAAATGACTGAAATGTGTGTGTTGTTGATGTGAGGTATGTAGAATGTACAGTAATATAGGTATATAAATGAAGACCCCAATAAAGATCAATATAGATGTGATTTTACTAGTCTAGGCTGCTGACTACTGTACTAGTCAGCAGCCTAGCATATTTTACCTGAATTACCCAGGAAAACACAAAGGGCCTCATTCACCAGAATCTTCCTAAGTTTCTTCTAAACTTGTTCATGAGTCCTAAGAAAAAAGTCTACGTCAGAATCATGACGTGTTCTCAAACCGCAGAATTGGTTGTGTGTGGATTCTGTGTCGTGTGTGTAGATTCTGTTCTTACCTAAGAACAAATCCCAAAAAAGAAATATTTACAGAATGTCAGAATCGTCCTAAAAACTGCATGAGTGGGTTTTAAGAAGAATTTTCTTCTTAGGAACGGTTGGTGAATGAGGCCCAATGATCAAATCAGAATTAAACGATACTCAACATTAAAGCACTTGGATGGGTTTGGGGGCAATAAAACGGAACATCACATCTTTACACAAAATCTGGTTAGAAACTGACCAATGGTGACTGAAACAGAGAGCAACTAATAGTCTGTAACTGTAACCCTCTACAGTGGACCTGTAAGTTAAGTAGACCATTGCAGTGGAAGTCCAAAGTAGGTGTTTCTAATAAAGTGGAAGGTGAACGTATGTTTTCAGGTAATGGTGATGGTGTCAGGTGATATAATATCATGCAGTAGCAATACCTCTTTGCTTTCATGTGGTCAGAAAAGTGGGGAAATCTAACAAGATTTATAAACTGATCTAGGGCGACCTCGCACGAGCTTTATCATATCGTCATTCAATCGAGAGGCCTTCTTTTTTGACTGCTCGGCTTTTTGGTAGGAAGTGGTTGATAATGGAGGTGCAGCAGGCCGTGTTTTTTTCTTGCTCCAGCTCCTCTGGTCCAGATAAGAGATGGAGGCTAGGAGAGAGGGAAACGATGAAAGCATAGGAGAGCTTTCTGTGTTACACCAAGATAACAGCCCAGCTCCCCACCCCTTTCGACAAGAATATCACAGCACCACTCTCCTCCTGTTATCCTCAGCACAGCGCAGTCCCCTCCCTGCCTGTCCCACTGACACCACACACCTCAGCCTGGACTTTACCAGATCCTCACCATCAGAGCAAAACTTCAGATCTCTAATGCTGACATCATAGGAGGAAAATTCTGAACTTTCAATGTAATATAATGTAATGCAATGCGATGAGAATTTATTCCAAGTAATTTTGGATCATTTTTATTGGTCCGTTCAACATAAAATGAAACTTAGTCAACCTTTGTCACAGTTACTGCTTCATCATATCCGAGTGTAAAAAGTAGCATTAACACACTAATGCCTGTGCCATTTGACAGAGTGGCAGTGGAGGGTTGCCAGTTTTCAGCCTCCCTCAAAAGTCTTCCCTTGGCTGAGTCTTAGTGAGGCCTGTGGAGAGCAGTCGCCATGTCTGTTAGTGCCCTCCAACATGAACGAAAAGTTAGTTTGAGTCGGCTGAAGCGTGTTGTGCAAAAGATGAAAGCGTTTGAACTCTGTGTGACCCTGAGTGTCTATTATATACTTGCAGTGGACTCCTCTTTCCAAAATAAACAGTTGTGCCATGCATCCCATTTGAAATAATCCAAAGTGCATCTGTGAATTTTACATGTTAAGTGTGAAGTATCTGCATTCAGATGGTAGAGCATATTCCGGAAATCTGAACCGTGAGGAGTCCACCTGTGATCATTTACAAAGCAGAGGAGGAGTGGAGTGGATCTTTATAGGCAGTGTTATCGATGGGAATTTTGACACCATGATAGAGGATAGACTACAGAAACTAGTATGTATTGTGCTGCAAATTGGAGAAAAAGTCCACCAGGTTTGATTTTTCCTTTTAATTCTTCTGTATGAACATAGCCAAGTGCCTTGAACACCACAGCTAGCAAAGAGACACAGCCTTGTATTTCCACATTAAAGGAAACTACTCACCAAGCTACAGTGCTGAGCTCTATTTATCAAGGTTGTTAGAGAAACCTCCCCAAAAATGTGGAGGACGGTACATAAGCCAGTAAATTAAAATTTGTCTTCAAAAAGAGCATTTTTTAATCAGAAACATGAATAAAACTGACCTACTGTTCAGCCTCACATTTGCTGTCTGGTTCAGTTTTAGCCATCTTCCTTTTTGACTGGTTGCCTCATAAAAGGTGACGCATGACAAGCAGTGCTTTTCTGCTGAAGGTCAGGTAAGACTGTTTGGTTGAATTATTGGTGAATTTAGGAACACAGCATTTATTCCTGGCGGTAGTCTCATCCTTTGTTTACAGTGCACCTGGAAGCTACTATTTAGGCTTCCGTTATGACAAACGCAGAAGTGTGGGAACGGTCTATTGGACACAATGCCATTTCAACGCTTTAATACTGACATCGCTGCTGTCAGAACAAGATCTCCAAAATGATAACTTTATAGGAGAAGGAAAAAACTTACTTTACTTTTAATGTAAGTCAGTGGAACCAGACGTTTTCCTAAGTAATTTTTGGACCATTTCTTTTCATCCATTCATCATTGAATTTACACACAATGTAAAGGACCACAGGCGTTTTTTTAAATTATGTCAAAAACTAAAAAAATGACAAAAACGGAGATGCAAGGTTTTGTTCTGACAGCAGAGATATAGTAAAATTATACAATAGTTTCTATTATTAATGCACTGAAATGGAAAGTCTTGGCCAAAATGAAATTCAGGACCCACTGGATTGAAAACCAAAGCCAAAAACCAAAAACCAAAAAAAAAAAAAAGATGACAAATTTAAACAGTTTACATAAAAATAAACTTAAAATTATTACAGGATGTAGGCCACAGCATGTCATGTAATCTAACAACAGAGAATGATGTTCATCGAAGGCATAGAATTCCATTGTTTTTTAGTTTTACTTTTCACTTTAGCACTATTATTTGTGAATTTCTTTGTCACTGTTTGAGCAAAAAGGGACTTTCCTTTCTGCTCCTGTTGTTTGGGTTGTAGTCTGCATATCAAGTGGGATGTTATGTTTTCAAGTGAGCTCAAACCTGTAATGAAGAAGTTTTTGAGTGTTGTACCTAATCTTGATACTCAACACGAACAACGATTACAAACCCTTTGTCTAATGTGCCTCATAGAAAGTACGAAGTAGTTCTACACACCTGACATTTTCAGTGTTGATCTGCTGCAGCTCAAACTATCTGAACACATCTGTGAAGACCAGCGCAGGAGAGCAAATAAAGCTGAAGCTGAAGCTGCAGCAGTCACATTCTGCATTGTGTGGAAATCCAAGTCTCTAAGTTTCTTTACAGTCGACCATTTCAAATAAAACACTGATTAAATTTTGCAGACTTTATGAAAAATCAGTTGAATTCCTCTTTAATGTCAGACAGTCTATTATAACTCTTAGTTAGCAACGTAGACAACAATAATCTAAGATTGTTGCATTCAATTTGTTATAGATGTCGTGTTATTTACACAAATTACACTGAAAAGCATTCTGGGTCTCTGTCTGCTGTTGCCTACTTTTCTTGCTGTGGTTGGTTTTGCTGGTCTGTTGTCGTCTCAAACAGCCAATGATTCTGCACCATGTGAGCCACTTTCATCACTCAGGGATCCAGACCTTCAAAGAGCATTCAAGTTTTCTGAGCTTCTTTAATCATTTTAAAGTGGATGCACTGAAACATATATATATATATCTTGCAGCCTCACAGACTTGCTGTAAGGTTTGTTGTAGGGAAGGCTGTTTATTGTTGTCACACGACAGGAAAGTCAGCAAAAGTGCTGGAGTGCTTTTTCCATTGACCATTGATCCAATATCAAAGGTTCTAGTGTTATGGTTTTTGGTTACCATTCAAGATTGGTACCAACAAGATCTAATAGTCTGTCTTTAGGAACCCATAAAGTGACAATTTCAATCAAATTCTGTGTAACATTTTACACAGCATCCCAACTTTTTTGGAGTTGTAAAAAAAAAAACAAGATTGTGGTGTTGGAGTATCCTGAGATTTTAGGTAACTGGCCATCTTGGATAAGAAACTATGTTTCAGCAAAATTTGATGACCTACACTGGCTGTGCCCAGAGTGGTTAAGCTCTTTGATTAAAATTTAAAAAAACTAAAAAAGAGACGAGATGGCCTTCATCAAAAGTGTAACTTGTGGGTTCTTAAGAAAAAGGGTTCAGCACACTAACGGGTTTAACGTAGATGGTCAACTGCCCTTTAGCAAAGAAACAGGCTAATTACATAGCCTAAGGCCAGAGCAAAATATGTGAATATATCATTCAGTTGCGAGGCATGTGCCATGCCCAGTGAATTTTGATTGTGTTTCTCATTCAGATGGCTGCGTTGGCGGGCAGTGAAGCGTTTTGCGATCGGTTGCCATTTCTCTCATACTTGACAAAAAGTGACATCAACTGTTATCTTTTTTCAAATGCTTGTTTATCTTGCATTGTAATACACAATATCTTCTCACAATTCTGAACCGTCAGTCTCTTTCTGCCTCCTTTGACACAAAAGCTGCTGATTTCAGACTGACTCGGAGCTTGTTTACAGTTCAAGGTTCCGTAAAATCTGCCACAACATGTGAACGTTAGCGACTATTCACTGGAGAAATGGAGAATCTGAAGTGAGAGGAAGGCTACATGGCTGTAATGCCCACAGAATGAAGGTGTCAAAGAGTAATCTGCACCTGGGGAGTCCAACCACGGAACACAGGAAGAAGGCGCTGACAGCTCAAAGTCGTCTCTTTTGTTGGCTGAACAACAGGAGGTTCATTGGGAGAGCTGAGACCATGTCAGTTCCGCTGTAAAAACAGGAGCTAGCCACCATCTCTACACGTCCACCCTATTCCAAACATTAACTGTCGTATCTGTTAAGGCCGTTTTCCTAATGTGCTGCTTCTACCCTGCATGACATGAATAAACTATTCTTAGTTACTTTGTTCTGGATGTGCGTCTTATTAGGGATCAGCATAATCAGAATAGGACTAAGGCCTTGACTGGAATAAATTGTTTGCTCGGACGATGCTGTACTTGATTAATCAGCTGGAATACTGACGCGCATTTAGAAACAGCCTCTGTGCAGTTGCACAGCTGCAAAGAACAAACAAACAAATGGAATAAAACATTTAAATGGAGGCTAAGAAAACAAAGGAGGCTGAATGCTCCCCAGTCTAACGTTAAGGCGTAAAGGTGTAGTGAATGTATCACAGTAGTGAGAAGTACACGTTTATTGAGGGTTTTTAAGCAGGAAATTTCCTCCCACAGCAGTCGGGGCATTACTGGACATGATTGTTGTGATGGGATGGTCGAACATTTAGAGACCAACCAGCTAGTACCATCAAAGGTGAAAGCATGGTAGACTTAAAATACTCTACCTTTATCAATTAAATTACAGTTTTCAAAGCAGGTTGTGTCAATCATGATATTAATAAAAAAAAAAATAAAAAAAAAAAATATACATTTATATATATACATTTTTTCTTCTCAGGACTTTTTTACAAAGTTTTGCTGGCAACATCCCAAATCAATAAAAATAACATGTGGCCATGACTTAGTAAGCTGCAAGAAAGAGATTGTATCTTATTAAGCTGTGGTCAAGGCTTAATTATCTCCTTCCCATGCATCACTGAGTTGTGGCCACACATTAGAATCTCATTCCCACTTGTTACTAAGGGGCAGGGCTCTGTAGTTTTTCAAAGAAATCTGCAGGAATATTTTCCACACCTGCAAAGTTCAGTCTTAGAAGTCGGTCGCATTTTCTGCTTCTTGCGATTCAAGTAATTCCAAACACATTCAGTGCTGTTGAGGTCTGGACTCTGGTCTGGGGTGGTCAGTCCATTGCTCTGAGAATGCCAGCAGCTTCTCGGTCTGATTTGCAAGTTTTCTTTTCTCAATAAAAATTTCTTAACAGCTACGCTTCCTTTCAGACCCTTAGCACTGAGTTGTCTTCTCACAGTGGAAGGACAGAAACACTGGATTCTTTCAGATCTGAAACTTATTTTCATCTCAAAGATGAAAGCTTTCAGTACTGTTTGTCTGGCGATTATGGCTTTGGTGGTCTGCCAGGTATTGTAGGGTTGTTAGGAGTCTCATTTAATTCTAACCTTAAACAATTATTAATTATTCAGTTTCAGAGACTCACATTTTTACTTATTTCCCTTAAACTTCCCCTTCCTTATTCAAG
The DNA here is from genome assembly GCF_904425465.1 of Colossoma macropomum. NCBI lineage: Eukaryota > Metazoa > Chordata > Actinopteri > Characiformes > Serrasalmidae > Colossoma > Colossoma macropomum. Next base: position 3,453,894 of record NW_023494807.1, on the reverse strand, counting down.
CAGATCATCTTTACATCTGATCTCCTCAGAAATATCCTGAAAATGAATAACTTGTACTGAATGGCTGCTTTTATGTTTACTTTGGATTTTTTTTTTACCTTCTCCAGCTCATTTTTAATGCCTTTTCATTTTTGAATAAAATGACTGTGGCAGGTGGGGTCTCTCATGTAGCTTAACATCCTTAAATGTTCAAAAAGAGGCCCGTAAAGATTGATGGTTTGGTTAGAATCATAGATCATAACTAGCATGAGAATTAGCTTCAAGGACTAGCATGACAATTAGCATCACATTCAATTAGCATCAAGGGAAAAACACTATTAAACAGTAAAAGTGGTCTAAGATTTAGATGGTGTGGAATTACAGAAATATAATGAAACATTTGACAGATACACCTTAAAGTTCAATGATCTTAACACAAATATAGTCAAATTTATTGTTGTTGTTGTTGTTGTGGCTGCAGCTTTTGTTGTTGTTGTTGTTTTTCTCCTCTTTCTTTTTTTAATGGACCTATTACTGGATACTACGATGGTATTCGCCTCAAACAGCCAACGATCCCACACCATATGAGTCACTTTCACCAGACCTTCAAAGAGCATACAAGTTTTTTTAGCTCTTTTAATCTTTTCAAGCTGGATGCATTGAAAAAAAAATAATCTCGCAGCCTCATAGCCTGGCAAAGGACACCTAATTACCCAAGAATTATACACGGACGAATGAGCTGTGCGCTACCACTCGCTTGCTAAAACATGATGGAGCTGACATTCATGAGCAACGCAGCGCAAACAAACGAACAGCATTGTCCATTCGTATGCGTTATTAATTGAACTCTAACTTGCTTTTAATCTTTGTATTGCGCCTCCCGTTCTTGCAAGCCAAGTTCAAAAGGAGAAGCGCAAGAGAGGCACAGATAACATCAGAGAGACCCCGATGGATTTCACTTGGCAGAATCTGTGGATTGTACACGGGGCCATCCTTGAGCAGCATTCCTCCCCAGCTCTGAGGTTAACAATCAAGGGAGAAAGAAATAGCCAAAAAAAATAAAAAATTGAGAGAGAGAGAGAGAGAGAGAGAGAGAGAGAGAGAGAGAGAGAGAGAGGAGAGAGAGAGAGAGAGAGGGAGGAGAAGAAAACATATTAAGTTTGGTAAAAAGTCTGCAAGCATGAGAGAGGAAACAGAATGCCGCTTCTCTCTATTTCCCTTTCCCTCCAATAGGATCATCACCTGGAAGATTAGCCTGGATATGCTGCATTGACTCATGTCATCCTTCCTTTTCTCGTCAATCAGCCACTGGAACCCCGGCATCTGGAAGTGAAAAAGGCCGAGACCCCAGAATCACAATGGAGTGTGAGGGTGAGGCAGAAATACGGGTGATGGAAACTGTGGAGCGTGTATGCTAATGCCGAATTCGGGAAAGCTGCATTTCCATGTGATTGGGCTTCACGTGATGAAGAACTTCAAAGCCAGCAACCAAGATTGTTCGTAAAGATGGCAACTTTTGATATCTATTCACTTTGCAATGGTTAATGAATTACTTTTGACTGCAGAGATATCTAGCATGAGAATTAGCTTCAAATGCTAGCATGAGAACCAGCTTCACATACGATTATCATAATAGACAACAATTATTAAAACGTACAAGTGGTGCTGATGTTTGTTCACTTTGCAATGATTGGTGGATTTTTAAGAAGTTACCAAGCATGATAAGTAGCTGCAAGGATTAGCATAATTGTTGGATGCTAATTCAGTTAAAAGGCCTTGTCCATGGGTCAAAATCTCAGAACTACAACAGAACAATGGAGTGCATGGGTGGGACAGATATAAATCCAAAAATAAGCTATGTTTGTTCGTTTATGCTAATGCTGGATTTGGAAAACTGCCGCTTTCTTGTCATTACACTTCATGTGATTAAGAACTTCAAAGCCAGCAACAAAGACTGGTTTGGAAAGATTTTAAAAATTGATAAATATTTGCTTTGTAAAGATTGATTGCTCGGTTATTATTGCAGAAATAACTAGCTTTCATATGAGCTTAAATGACTAAAATGAGAATTAGCACCACATTCAGTTAGCTTCATAGAAAAACACAAGGTACTTGCTGTGATCGCTGTGCAAAGATCAGTGGCTTTATTATGATTGCAGATATAGCTAGCATGAGAATTAGCTTCAATGCCTAGCATGAGAAATAGCTTTACATTTGATTAGCTTCACAAAAAGCACTGACCAAAAATGCAAATTGTAGATTGGTGAAGGTTGATGTGCTTGTTGTTTGTTAGCTTTGTAAGATTTGTGGCTTTTTGGTGTTCAAAGATTATGCTTGCATGAGAATTAGCTTCAAGGACTAGCATGAACATTGCTGCTCATTTAGTTAGCTTCAAAGAAAAAAGCCTTTCCTGCTGGGTTGGTTCCTAGTTTGTCCAAGGTGCTGTGGAACTGATTCCAGCTGCATTTGATGGTTTCCTAAAGGAATCTAAAGGTGTTCTACAGGAAGCTGGTGGTCTCTAATGGTTACCATTCAGCCAATTCCCAATAGAAAGCAAAACCATCAGGTTTTAACACTAATAGATGTAATGATCTTTTATTCATGTGGGTCGTTTATGGGCCGAGGTCCCAGAATTATAGAGCACAAAGGTGGGACAGCTAATGGAATATATGGAGATGGTATGCTAATGCAACATTTTGATTTTTTTATGTTATTACCCTCCGTGTGAACTTCAAAGCCAACAATGAAGATGGATTTTGTAAAGATTGTAAAAACTGATGTGCTCACTTTGCAAAGATTGATTGCTTTATTATGATTGCAGAGATAACTAACAAGAGAATTAGCTTCAAGAATAAGAGAATAAGAGAATAAGCTTCACATTCAATTAGCTTCCTAGAATAACATTACTGGAAAATTACAGGTTGCACTTGGTGTCGGTACTGATTTTTGTTCTCTTTGCAAAGATGACTTTGGTGCTCACAGAGTAATTTAGAATGAGAATTAGATTCAAGGACTAGCACGAGATTTGTCCACTCATTTAGTTAACTTCAGGGAAAAAGGCCTTGTTTATTGGTCAAGGTCTCAGAGTTACAATGGAGCATGAAGATGCAGGAATAGGGCTAGTAGAAACTATGGGATGTGTATGCTAGTTCATGTGACTTCACTTCATGTGTTTAAGAACTTTAAAGCCAGCAGCAAACATTGGTTGTAAAGATAGTAAAACTGATGTGTAAATATATATATATATATATATATATATATATATATATATATATATAGACACTGATCAGGCATAACATTATGATCACCTCCTTGTTTCTACGCTCATTGTCCATTTTATCAGCTCCACTTACTATTAGGTGCACTTTGTAGTTCTACAGTTACAGACTGTAGTCCATCTGTTTCTCTGTGTACTTTGTTAGCCCCCTTTTACCCTGTTCTTCAGTGGTCAGGACCCCCATGGACCCTCACAGAGCAGGTACTATTTGGGTGGTGGATCATTCTCAGCACTGCAGTAACACTGACGTGATGGTGGTGTGTTAGTGTGTGTTGTGCTGGTATGAGTGGATCAGACACAGCAGTGCTGCTGGAGTTTTTAAACACCTCAGTGTCACTGCTGGACTGAGAATAGTCCACCAACCAAAAATATCTGGCCAACAGCGTCCTGTGGGCAGCGTCCTGGGACCACTGATGAAGGACTAGAGGATGACCAACACAAACTGTGCAGCAGCAGATGAGCTATCGTCTCTGACTTTACATCTACAAGGTAGACTGACGAGGTAGGAGTATCTAATAGAGTGGACAGTGAGTGGACACAGTGTTTAAAAACTCCAGCAGCACTGCTGTGTCTGATCCACTCGTACCAGCGCAACACACACTAACACACCACCACCACGTCAGTGTTACTGCAGTGCTGAGAATGATCCACCACAGTCTGTAATTGTAGAACTACAAAGTGCACCTATATAGTAAGTGGAGCTGATAAAATGGACAATGAGTGTAGAAACAAGGAGGTGGTCACAATGTTATGCCTGATCAGTGTGTATATATATATATATATATATATATATATATATATATATATATATATATGATTTACAAAGATTGATGGCTATGATCAAAGAGGTACGGTGCATGAAAATTAGCTTCAAGGACTAGCATCCCAGTGGGCACACAATGATGAGGCGACATCTTTTTTTTTTTGTTTTTGCGCTCAGTAATATAAAAAATGTGAAAAATGATGAACAGTGTCCTTCAAAAAGAAATAAATAAATAAACAAGCTGACTGTGTAAGTTATTCTTAACACACAGTACATTCTGAACCCTAAATACGTTTAGTCACAAAAGCTGTTATTTTCCATTGTCAATTGTTTTGCGCAGAAACAGTCAAATACCAGAGCTGTTCTGGAGCAGAATCCAAAAAATCCATTCAGCGAATCAGCGCACAGTATTCAGGTCAGGTGATGCAACACTGCCATGAGCTGTGTTTAGGCAGAATCTCAAACAGCTCCCTTCTCCCTACAAAGATCTTGTTAAAATAGCCGTTAAAATAATGGCTACTGCATTTAAACAGAGCACAGTGAGTCTAACAAAGAACCACTTTGGATTCAGCCATGTGTGCACAATTCACACCGGACACAAAACGCAATATTTGGGTGTAAAAGTTAAAATTTCATATCTTACATAGTGCACTATATAGGGAGCAGTGAGCCATTTGAGATTCAGCCTTAGGATTTTCTGAGGTGTTACAGATGTTTAATAATTAGTAGGCTGATTATGTTAAATATTGCACTTAAAGGAAACTGGTGTCCATCAAATGGCTTTGTTTAACACACAATAAAACAAAATGTGATTTTGAAAATTATTTAAAATGAATATATGTGGTTTTGTAAATGACCTCTTCATTTCTTTGCTTATAAAACATTGACATTTCATCTGTTATACATAGAGCTGCTTCTACTGTAAACCAAATTAAGACTAAAAACAGTACTCCTCAAGAGTTCCATCATATTATTACTAATAAGTAAAGACACCATCATTAAAGTAACCTAAAATGTCCTTAATGAGCAACAACTGTGAGGACAAAACGTCTAAAAAAACTTTCAGATCCAATCATATTCCGACTATTGGCTAACATAGGTAAAAAGACATCCGATTGACATCCGATTGACCTGTGCCCACATGGAATGATTGTTAGCTTCATGGAAAGACTCACTAAAATCTACAAATCTGTGTATTGGTGTAGGTGCTGATGTTTACTTGCTTTGCAAAGATTGCTGGCTTTGTTGTGCTAATAGACAACCAGCATGCGAATTAGCAGCACGTTCAGTTAGCTTTGAGGAAAAACACTATGAAACACTATGTTTTTGAAGTTTTCTGCTTGGTGTCAGTGCTAATAAGAGTTGGATACATGGTGCTGATTTTCAAGAGACCCTATCAGACTAAAAGAAACCCAAAGCTACCTATTCTGAGATTAGTACAATGTTAATACACAAAACCAACACTGAAAGCTTTGTTTTGGTAATAAAAGCAGGCCAAAATCTGTAAATCTGTTGCAGTTTTTTGCAGCTTAGTTTCCGTAAATGGACTGTATGGAGCAGCATATTTTACTACAAGCAAATACTACAACAAACTCAAAACGTATTTCATAAAAAAAGGAAGCGAGGAAAATTCAGTTTTCCATTTTTTGAACCCTTAAAATTAGGTAAAAAGTAGTGTGCAATCATAACAAACCAGTTTATTCAGTAGAACATTTCTCACTTCACATTAGGGCTACACAATATATCATTTGCTAACCATTATCATGATATTAGCCTATTGAGAGGCCAATAAAATGACCACAGTCATGGGAGACTGAACGTTCTTCTCCTCATTCAGCAGTCCATGTTTGCTTAACAACGATACCATGCGCTAAAGTAACTACATTTCTTGGCGGAATACTTGTTTATGTTGGCCATTGTTAATAATAACTTAAATAATTTTCTAGAACATTGTGTATTTTATCATATTTTATGTTGGCCACCAACATAAAAGCAATAAGCCACCTGAGGCCATACATTACTGTGATATTATCACAAGGATGTGTGTTTTAGACACTAAGAACAGCCTCCCCCTTGAAATAATCAGCAGGCCTCGGTTGCTCATTGCTTTAATCTAACAATTGCTAAATGTAGTGCGGTGCTAACTGGGACAGTGAAAGGGTGCTGGTTGTGGTGCTACTGTATGCTAACAGCTCTACACTTTGTTGGGCAGGTTAGATTCCAGCAAACTGACGCTTTGACAAGACTGAAATTGATTGATCGGTGCTCCATCCAACTCTTATACAAATGAGCCCAAACAACCACTCACAAAGTTATTAACTATCCTATCGCAGTGTTTCTGTGGGTGTTTTGATGAAGAAAGTAATCCAACGAAAACTAAACAACTTTAGATGAACTTTTCCATTATTTCAAGTATAACGTCCTCTATGCGGAGGGCAGCCAAGCATGCTAAGCTAATCACATCTCACCTCAAAAAATATCTTAGCAAAGAGTGACTAAAGTGACTGAGCCTGTCAGATTGTTAATGAAATAGTGATGAAGCTCACAGATAAAGGTTGAAGTTTCAACCGCTCTTTGTTGATACATGATCCCAGAGGCCTGCCATAGATCTCCAGTGGAAACAGCCCTGGGGGGGTTAAGGGGGGGGGTGAGGGGTTGAGGGGGGGGACCATATGTTCCCCATGCTGTATTCCCTGTACTGATTCAAACCCTCACGCACAAGCTTTCGCAACAAGACACTGAACACAGACCGTTGGCAAACCGATGCGTTTTAATGCGCAATTTTATTTCTGAATCGTTTTTCCTCGTAGACAAAATTACACAGACTCTCTTCGACCTTGGCAGAGAGGTAAATACCATTTTGCCAATAATAGCATAATCCCTTTGTCTCTTATTGGAGACAAAATGTAATTTAGCAAATGGTATCAGCGCCCATTAATTTCAGAAATTACACCCCTCTCACAGTCTCTCATTCTAATTCACGGTGCTATCACTTTGTGCACTCCAGATAGTAAGACTATTAACAAGGTTTAAAACGATGTTATCCGGGGATTTATAAGTGAGAATTAAACCTCTCTGTATTAAATTGATTCTGAAAAAGCCAAAAGCATTTGCATTTCATTTAATCTCTGCAGAACAATTATGCCTCCATAAGAGGGCTAAGGTTCGCAAAGGTGAAGAGATTGCAGAATACAATTATATTACATAGGACGCTGGAGCTCAGGGTATCTATTGCTACATGGAAATCCTGATGTGTGTGTGTGTTTTGGCGTCTGCAAAGAGGAGGAAAAAAAACTGTTTATAAAGCGTCTGCGCAGAGCATCGTGTGCCTTTCGCGAGTTATTTTCCTCCGAAAGTTATTTCTTCATGGGCATCATTTGGATGCTCATAAAAATGTCATTCAGTGCATTAATTCAGTGTCAACAACTTTGACTTTTCTAATGCAGCAGGGAAATTCAGTAATGTTTGTGTGATTAAATACGAGCCCCCCACCACCACTTCCTCTCTGAGACACACACTGACCCGAGGGACTCGCGCAGAAGCATCAGTGACTTCCCAGAGGCCTTCGGTGACACACATTACGCTGAACGAACGAATGTCACTATTAACATCAGCTCCTACTGCCTCTAAAAATGCAGTCGCTCTGTTGTTCTGCCAGAGATGCAGCTTACTACTCCCAACCATTACCGTTTAAAGAGAAAAAGCTCCAGGTAGAACTATTTTTGGGGGTTCCTCAGCCTGTCCCTGCAGGGGAACCACTTTTTTGGGGTCATGCAGAACGCTTTCACGGAGGTTTTCGCGAAGAGCAGCTGAACAATTCTACCTTATGCTAAACAGTGAACTGAACAAAAGGAGAAAACCTCAACGCCATGCTGTGTTTTCCACTTGGGAATTCATTCAAGGCTGCGATGAAGGAGCACAGTAGTAACTTTAACAACTTCAAGAGCGAACGTGCCACAAATATACGAAACAAAGTCATAACTATACATGCTATCTGCGACAAAGTAGAGGGCAAACGAATCGTTTTGCATTCGTTAAAAGTTGTAGTAGCTGGGACAAAACAAGCCATCATGTTGGTTGATGCCATGACAACGGCAGAGATGACAGCGATTGGCGGGTGAGTGAGGTTTGCAAAAATCAATAATGTTGCTTTTGCTGGAAAAGTAGTACACAAGGTATCATCAGCAATACATACACTCAAATTAATTTATAGATGTCTGAATAAATCACACTTATAAAGATCCTAAGATACCATTAATCCTGTGCTGCATGATATGCTGCCGTATCATATGGCAACAAATAATTTCCTATCATTTTTTGCTGACCTACACTATAAAATTCCACTGTATTCTTTTCCTCTTGGAACTTGAAGGCACTGTTTGTAAAACTAACATTTTTTGTGATTATATGCTTTTCAGTCCTTTTTTTCACACTCATGAAACATGATGCCTGGTTTCTGAAGGACTTTTAGATTGTGTTTATAATTCTGTATTTAATGTTGTAACACAACATCTTCAAGAAAGGAGAAGAAACAGTCAACAGAAAGCTATGATTGCTTTTATATAGATGAAGGCACTTTACCTATATTCGATTTTAAATAGAACAATAAAATATAATTGCTGCCATGTAGCAACAGCATGCTACAATGGAACTGTATTCTGCAATGCATACAATGAAAGTAGATATATCCACTGTTTTTGGGCACTGACATTTTCATGACTTCTTTATTTCAGTTGTGGTTATAATTATTTTCATACTTTTCTGTTTTCATTTATGCATATATATATATATATATATATATATATATATATATATATATATATATATATATATTATATTTTCTTGTCTGGGTGATGTGGTTGTGTCCAATGGCAGATTGCAGTTTCATTGTTGCATGTTGTTGCCATATGGCAACAAAATGCAATGTATCCCCCCACAAATAGTTTTTGCAATTTACAAACTAAAACATTTCTACTAATCATGCCATATTCAAACTGAAAAATATGTATATTTTAAAATTCATGTGGTAATGTGTTAATTTCTAGTTATGGAATAACTTAGATTTACATTTGGCTTATATTGTGTATCATCAGTTCAGAGTCGGCATTGACTTTTTTCCTTTTCACTTAGGCTACGTTTACACAGCAGGTAAAAGTGGCCCAAATCTTTTTCCTCAAACTTTATACTCGCTCCTGTGATGCTGACGAACATGAAACTGAAAGCTGCGGGAGCAACTGGCCGTCATGACTGTTTACCTCTAGATGAGCCACGTGAAGCACTGTTCTTTTGCGCATGCTGGTCGTTTTAGGAACTGATCTGTTCAGACTGATGTCGCATACAGATCACATTTAAAAGATAATGTGAACAGCCAAACAAAACAATCGGATTTGGTGAGAAAATCAGATTTGGGCCACTTTTACCTGCTGTGTAAATGTAGCCTTATAGAAGTTGTTTAATTGACATGATTTAAATGTGTATACTGTTTCCACACAAATGAAACGTCATGACGTCAACTCCAATGAAGCAAGTTAAATTAAGTCCTGAACAGTACAGTAATCATGTTGATGTTACATATTTTTCCAACTGAATCATATAAATTTAAAGCAACTTTTTTAGAAACTTTTTTTTTTTTTTTGCTTCTACTAAATATAACAGTGCATGCAATAATAACTTCTTAACTACCAGGTATTAATAATATCTCCTTTTTTTCTGAATTAAAATGTTAGAATATGCAATTTTGCTTTTTTTGAATCTACGAGCTCTGATTCAAAAACTGATATGACATTATGGTACACTTTTGATTATTGCTGGCAGTAACTGTAGTGTGACTTCCAAAGGCTCATTTCTGTTTGCATTGAGGGATTTTAATGGAACTGTGACCAAACTATGATTTACTTAAACTGGTTATCATACTTGCTAAACCTTTCATTCAGCAAATGCACACAACATTGATTGCTGTCCTCTATTTAGAAATGTCTGGCATGTCGCTGTGGACAGCGCCCACTGCTTTGCTCTGCAATTATGCATTGAAGCAGTTGATGTTGATGGCACACATTGCTGGTGCAATTGGACGCGGCGACACAAAGCGGTGTCAAAAAGTCCCACTTTATTTAGTGATGGGATGTGCTCTGGATCGCTCCCCGTCCTTCACACACCCAAACTGAGGGCACTTTAGCTAATGCAGACAAACTCGTGACAAAAGGCACTTTCAATTTTTTTCCTCCCCTGTTGTTGACAAGCTCTTTACAGATGGAATGGCCATTGTAGCAGCTGGAGAATGGTGGAAGTTCATGCTGGAGAGAGGGCAGGGGGATGACAAGAGGCTGCAGAAAACAAGGCTGTGAGTGATGTTTAGGGAAAACGAGTAGGGGGGAGAGTGAGAGGATGAGAGAGAGTGCATGTGCCCATTAGCTTGCCATAGGAGTCCATCTCCTGGTGTGGATGGAGTGCGTATATGCACAGTGAAGGCTGGAGAAGGGTGAGAAAATAATGACAACAAGGTGCTGTCAGGCTCTGTCTGCTATTACCACCTTAGAAGCATTTGCAATGCGTTCATAATGCAGCCTATAGCATGATGTGTGCAATTTTCTTCAGTAGGGTGCCTTGAATGGACTTGGTCATGCTGAAAAGATTAGTGATCTATAATAGGATAGGAACTGTGGACTTGGCGTCATGGCAGACATGTGCAAATGTGAAGCACACACACATATACACAGACACACAAATAGTCCCTGATGGTTTCGCCTGGGCCGGCAGGGAATAAAGCCCCTTTTTCATGCCCCAAGGAGACACAGACAGGAACAGAGGGCCACAGATACCAAGGGAGGATCCCCATATGGCAATACTTTATTCATCACGCTCCTGAATGAAGCACTCACTGAACCATGCACTTCAACTTTCCCCGACATTCCACTCTCTACCTTTTCTCCCTCTGGAGATATTTTGGTGTCTCAAATCGCCTGCCTCAATGTCAGTCTTCATATTGCAAACTTTCATGTCTGATAATCTGTTTTAGGAGCATTGTTCATACCTAAAGGAAGCATGACATGTTTAAACTGATCTATCCACCCGCAAAAGTGTTCCTTTGTCCAATTTACAGAACACTGACAAAAACCCCATTCAGTCTGAGGAGATATGGTGCGCTCAGTTAATCAAAACAGCAGCATTTAGTTTTATTAATTTCAAATCTGATGTATTTTGTACGCATGTAAAGGCTCATGTTAGGAAAGATCTTTTTTTTTGTTGTGTCATCGTGCTGATGTTAGCATAGTGGCAAAGTTCTCATTTTGCTAACACTTTACTGTAGGGTGCCGTCATAAGGTTACATGACACCCACACAAGCTTGTCGTGACAACTAACATGACCCTACACAAATGTTTATAAAGGCTTATTCCAATAGGTGTCACTCATTATAAAGGCTACTTTAGTTAACTTTGACAATTAGCAAAAAGTAGCGTTTATAATGAATGACGCCTGTTGGAATAAGGTTTTACAAACATTCATGTAGGGTTATGTCATTTGTCACAGCAAGCTTATGTAGGTGTCATGTGGCCTTATGAACAGCACCCTACAGTAAAGTGTTACCGTCGTTTCTAACCAGATAAGCTATAAAAACATACAGCAGTTCAGGCTGGAGTAGTAAATTAAACTGGAAACATTACAGTTATATTAATTTTGTTATAATAATTTTGGACGGAGCATTGCAGTGTCAATTTAAAGTCGCCAACGAGAGAAGATGGTTTTAGAATGCTTTGCAAGTCAGTGTGAACACTCAATTTTTACAGTAATACTTAGAGTCGTAAAGGTTTGTTCACCCCTGGTTGAATATATATATATATATATATATATATATATATATATATATATATATATATAGAGTGGTGTGAAAAAGTGTTTGCCCCCTTCCTAATTTCTTATTCTTTTGTATGTTTGTCACACTTAAATGTTTCAGATCACCAAACAAATTTAAATATTAGACAAAGATAACACAACTAGACACAAAATGCAGTTTATAAGTGAAGATCTTTATTATTAAGGGAAAAAGAAATCCAAACCTACAGGGCCCTGTGTGAAAAGGTGATTGCCCCCTAAACCTAGTAACTGGTTGTACCACCCTTAGCAGCAACAACTGCAATCAAGCGTTTGTGATAACTGGCAATGAGTCTTTTACAGCGCTGTGGAGGAATTTTGGCCACTCATCTTCGCAGAATTGTTGTAATTCAGCCACATTGGAGGGTTTCCGGGCATGAACCGCCTTTTTAAGGTCATGCCACAGCATCTCAATCAGATTCAGGTCAGGACTTTGACTAGGCCACTCCAGAGTCTTAATTTTGTTTTTCTTAAGCCATTTAGAGGTGGACTTGCTGGTGTGTTTTGGATCATTGTCCTGCTGCAGAATCCAAGTGCGCTTCAGCTTGAGGTCACGAACAGATGGCCGGACATTCTCCTTCAGGATTTTTTGGTAGATGGCAGAATTCATGGTTCCATTTACCACAGCAAGTCTTCCAGGTCCAAACACTTTCCAGGGGCATATATATATATATATATATATATATATATATATATATATATATATATATATATATATATATACAGATTTTCTTAATGAAAATATAACGTGTGTGCATATGCATATCTTTTGACAAGTTAAACAAATAGAAAGTGAAAGTACTAAAATTGACCGGAAAATGGCCAATTTTAGTGCATAGTGTTCATTGTAGACACTTATTTTCAGTAGAAATTTAACAAAGCTTAGAATTTTTGCATACAGCTGTATGCATACAGCATGTCTCACACACAAAGAAGAAAACATAAAAAATCCAAATCTAACATTTAAAAAAAGAACAGCCTACAGAAAACATCCCTCCTTCAATTGTTTGAAGATTATCCATTATTTTTGATTGCGTCACTTCTTGTCAGACAATCCCAACAGTAAATGCTGAAGCAATATTCTGACTCTAACATGTCCATAATAAAACTTTATTTTCTTGAGCAACTTTGATTATTCAGTGAATGGAAACTGTACCCTTTATTCTACCACCGCAATGTCAGTGTAGACACTAGATAGCATTCTAAAACTAGTCTTTTTTTTTCTAAAAGTTCATTCTCTTATCTCAGCTTGTCAGGTAAGTGCGAACTGGCCTCGAGCTTAAAACTGTGGTGTGGGTGTCGAATGCATGGCATTATGTGGTGTGCTGTTTAAGCATGACTACAATCGAGTCCATAAGGGCAAGGGCTATCGCACCTCAAGTGCAGTCTCAATTCCAGTCATCAAGAGTTCTGTTATGATGTCTAGACTCAATGCAATTTCACTGTGGAATGGAGTACAATGGCTGCTGATTGGTTGCAGGAACCATACATGGAAGAAAAACGTGCTTGGCTGTCAACTGCCCACTGCGCTTTGAATAAGATGTGGGCAGTTATGGATTGAAGAAGCTTTGATTTTGGAACAAACTCTTAAAGGAGATAAACTGGTTGATAGTTAATGAAGTTCCTGTCACAAAAACTCCTGGAAAAGCAATGTGTGAAATACAGTGACCTCAGCAGGTCACCAATGTGTCCATATTATCTACAAGAAAATATAAGTAACACTTTCTATGAATGTCACGTTTGTAAGCATCTATAAACACATTCATAACATGTTATAATGCATTCATATGGCATTATAAACATGATTATAAACATTTATAAAAATGAATTACACTTTATAGCCATGTTTATTATACATTATTGTTAATATAATGCATTATAAGTAGTGTTGATAACATGTTATAATGTCAGTGCCAAAGAAGTCAGTCCCAGCTTGGAGAGCGTAAAGACAAATACCAAGCTAACGGTGGTGTACATTACCTTTCCCACATTGGGTAAAACACTGATGGCAGCACTAGTTTAAACTCTGACATTTGAAGCCTGTAATGTGCTTTATTGTGTATGTTTTAGTGTTTCAGTAAATCCTTCAGTAAATACTTCAACTTGAAGCATCACTCTTAACACTGGAGGAGGCTTTAGTACAGTACGCTTCACTTTACTTAGAGTGGACAAATACAACTTATGAGCTCTTATAATTTGTTATGATCAGTACTTATAATGTATTATGTTAACAATTCATAATGTATAATAAGCATGGCTATAAAGTGTAATGCATTTTTATAAATATTTATAGCCATGTTTATAATGCCTTATGAATGCATTATAACATGTTATGAATGTGTTTATAGATGCTTATAAAGGTGACATTCATAGAAAGTGTTACCAAAATATATTCAGATGATTATTGCCAATAAGAAAACATTTTTTACTACCACTTAAAAACACTGGCAGACCTTTACATTGTGTGACCATTTCATATCCAATAGAATGGACAAATAGAAATGTAATAAAATATAAAAGCATTTTGAGTTTTAACCCTGAGGACCCAAAGCGAAACCCACAGCTCAATTTGTTATTAAAAATAAAGCCTGTCTTGCTGTGTATCACAGTTCTAGCACTCAGTATGAATCGAAGAGGACAGAAAATCAATAAACACATGGTGGCCTTATGCTAATTGTTTTATTTTTACTCAATAATGACTCGAATGAATAAATCACCATAAAAATTCTTGCACTTTCAGCTCACAGGCACTCCAGACAAACAATTTCTGAAAAGGTATCTAAGGTGCCACTTGTTTTCAAGATCTGTATAAGCAAAAATTTCCAAAATTTTGCGAGCGTTAGGTCAATTTTTGATCAAATATTCGCCAAATACATAAAGATATAAAAATTCTGTTAGCTTTTACATGTCAAATAATGGCATATCAGAGAAGCCCAGAGTCATCTGAAAATGTCAACATATGGCATGTGTGACAGTCTTGTGTAAATACGTTATAATTGCAATTGCAAATGTAATTGTAATTGACCCAAAAACCAACAATTACGCCAAATTACCGTAAGGTTATGAGGGTTAAGTTACAAGAACAAATGTCAACATCTCTTCCTTCATTTACACTTGTGAGTGTGAAGATCCTTTTAAAAGTCTAAAGAATCTGCATATCGCTGTAGTCAGAAGGCACTGAAAATGCCTGTTGCCCTTTACAATGGACTAAAAGAAATGACCCCAAAAAAACAGAAAAATGTCTGGTTCCATTGATTTACATTAAAAGTACAGTAGGTTTAGGGTTTCTTCCCAATAATATCTGTCTGCACAGCTGCAAAGCTGAGTTTTAGATCAACTTTTCTGTTGTTTTGTGGGTTTTTTTGTGGCTCTGCGGTTCTGCATTCAGACCCTTCTCATTCTTCCTAGAACCATTACACTATGTGGAGGGAAGTTAAACCTCTTCACATTCATCTCATTTACAAAGATGGCTCCCTAAAGAAGGTTCCTTGAAGAACCAGAAGAAGGTTCTTCTATGCTGTTGCACAAAGGCACCTTTATCTAAAAGGTTGTAGTTACCATTGCTCAGATAGGAGGACTTCCTGCCACAGCGACGTTACGCCACTTACATCGAGCGAGCGGTGAGTGATGGATTGATTTCGAAGGGACTTTTTATTAATAACGTCTTTCATCTTAATCTCTTTAAGGCTACGTCCCACTCGACTGTTGACATTAGCGTTTAGCATTACAATAGATTACCAGCACAGGGAGGGCTATCTGCTAGGCTGGCTTCAATATAACAGCAGGGCGTCTTTCAGCCTACTCTGTGTGACCTCCTGCATGGCTCGTAAGGGGACGCCCCCAGGCTCCCAGGCTCCCAGGCCCCATTTCTGGCCTCTTCTCCGCCTCTTCTGGCCTAACTTTCTATAGTCTAGTCAAGATGTGACAGAGGGATTTTTAACCCATTTGTGTCCAAATAGTTCCCTGTAATTTTAGGTATTTATTTATAGATAAGGCATATTACTTTTTCCATTGTTTTGTTCATAAGAAAACCTTGTTTTATTTACATTTTTGTTTATAGCATTTAAAAACAGCAGGTTCCTTTTACATTATGTTAACATTTCATGACCAATGGACCAAAAGAAATGTTGAAAAGCAATTTTTAATTTAGGTTTTTTTTTTTTTTATTTTCTCTTAATCTATAAAACCCCTCCAGACAATTGTATTCGTTTACCTATGAATCTGGTAGCACTTTATTTAAAGGATAGCCTCAAACATATGTATTGAATATAGAATATGCTGAATAACACATTGTCACTGTCTGAACTGAAATCTTGTATCTCCAGAAAAGTAAATTACCGGAGAAGGAAAAAAAAAACATGCTTATTATTTTAATGAAAGTTAATGGAGAAATAATTTATTACAATTAATTTTGGAGCATTCTTTGGTCCATTTATCATGAAATTTTGACACAATGCAAATACAGCTTGACTAATGCAAAGGGCAGCCAATTATGTTAAAAAAATGAAAAATATGAGGTTTTGTCCCAACAGTGAGGATGTTTAACCAGGTTTCTGCCTTACTATTTACATTACTTGGGAGCCATGCTTAGTTATAGTGTTATAAAATGGTGCACATGTCTGTCATTGTAGCTTAAGGGCTCTTATGTCCATAGAATATAATTTACTTCATTGAACATCTCAAATCATCTTGCAAATACTGGCACTGTTTATCAACTGAAGCTGTTCATCAACACTCAAGTATTGCTTGAGAATCATTCGCATGCATATTTTCACATATTTATTTTGAGGGCATAACTGATTCAGTATATGGTGTATTCTTCAGTAGGCCTCTACCGTATAGCTCCGTTACTTGGGAATGACAATACATAACAGTGTTATGGAACAAATTTCTGTCATTCTAGGTCCCTTTTGTCAATACAATATCATTTACTGCATGAAACATCTTGTCATCTTGTGAATAAGCTGTTGAGCAATACTTTTAAGTATTGAAGCCTGTATGAAGTTAGCCTTTAAATGAAGTGCTACTGTAGATCTATAAAGCTGTTGACAGTATATAACCCTTCTTTACACATTTTATTAGTTTGGTAACACTTTACTTTTTGAACATTTGCATCAGTTGTCATGAGGCTTATGTAGGTCTTATGTCAACTTACGAATGCTGCGCTTCAGTGGTGTTGCCCCTAAACACCAGCTTCCCTTTACTTTGTGTACAATTTTTTTATGAAATCCAACTGAAATGGTTTAAACTGCTTGTTACAGACAAATGAATGAATGTTGTCTTTTTCTTGTAAAGTTATAAAACAGAAATATAAGTTTTTGTTACATATCATGAGCTCATATTTTTACTGTATTTGTATAAACGAGAGAAATAGGAGATGTCGCCGGCTGCTAGTTGGGCTTAAGTCCTTCACACCCCCCTCCACCAATCTCTGTCCACCTACGCTTTCTCTCACCCCCCCAAAGGGGTTTTATTCCTTGCTCTCATACCCACTGCCTGCCCCCCCCCATCCCCAGCCCCTGCTCCTGCCTGGAACTGTAGCTTTGATCTCAGGGGCCGGTGGGCTCCAGTTTTTCTGGCAGTCACAACACTTCCCCTGTTCCACACCGAAGGGCTGCCCACTCATGTGGCCCCGCGCACACTTTTTCCCTCGGTTAACCCTTCCAGGCTCAGTGGTTGCCATGGCAACACACTCACGGTTGGCACGGAGACAGCTCGGCTGCCCGGTCGCTGAGTGGCGGGACCCCTGGAGCCGTGGGAGGGGAACGCGGCGCTTAATGAAAAAAATATCCCCAAATCATAAAATAAATAAATAAATAAATAAATAAAATAGCCATATATGCGGCGATGGGCTCCAGCCTCATATTCTGGCGAGCTGGATTTGTCCCAAATCAACAGAGCCTTGGCCTTTCTGTCTCGATTGACATTTTGAGAGCTGGCGTGTAAGGATGAGGAGTGGTGGTGTGAGGATGATTGTAATAATGTCAAACGAGCACTGAAAGCAGTGACTTGTGAGAAGAGGCGAGCTGATTAACGGTGTCTATGGATAATCCCTAATGCTCCACAACAATCGCAGTCAAGAAAATCAGTGTTTAAATGTAAAAATATACATTCAGTTCACTGCCAAATTCTAATTTTGCCCAAATTAATCCCCTTTTGGAAGAGGCTTTGCTCAGGCTGTGACATATGTATATAGGTTACGCTGCAGTGGCCTCCTACATATGAAATGAAAAGACCAAGCAATATGCAATAGAGGCGATACGTCTCCATTTCTGTTTATGGAAGAAAAATATGACCGACTTTTGATATTGTTTTCTTAGGCCATAACAAATCCCATGATATCATTTGACATTATTTCTCACAATTTGCTCATTGAAGCAAGTGGAGAAGTGTGGATTCTACAATTTCAGTCAATGCCCACAGTATCAAAGGGAAGTGCTTCAAAATTCTGACGTAATTCAAGATTTGAGTTGTTGAGAAGCAAGCAAAGTCATTCAGAGCAGTTTGAGGGAAAATGGTTCAGTTTGGACAAACTTCTTTATAGATTTCTTTATAGTGGTGGTGATAGGAACCAGGGGTCACCATGTGTAGCTCCATGAACTCTATGTAGAACCATGAACACTCAGAGAACCTTTTGCAGGATTAAGGAGTTATTTGCTTATTTGAAAGTGTTTTTTCAGATTGATAGAGAATGTGTTGTAGATGGTTCTGCATAGAAAAGGTTCTACATAGTGGCAAAAAGCATTCCACTATTATTACAAGCCAAAAGATCCTTTTTTGGTACTATATAGAACCCTTTTTGCTAAGAGTCCAGACTTTGGTATATTGTGCATGCTCTCCTTTTCATAAGCTCACCTCAAAACGGAACAAAGGAACATTTCTTCCTCATGAGAATAACATGTGGGTGAGACCATGTGGAGGGTCCAGAGATGGGCTGTAGGCCAGGGGGCAGGAAGCAGGAATAAATGACCGATCAGCAAGTGTGCCTCCTATTCAAAGGCCTTTATGAAGCCGGACTTTATCAGTGCTTGTGTGAGGAGGTCATTGGTGGTCAGGGAAAAGCCCTCTCCAACATGTGTCCTTCAAAGGAGCCCATAACCTCAGGAAGACAATGGCAGTGCTTGGGGCAAAACTGCCACTTCCTCCCTGGACAGTAGGATAACACACAGAGACCTATAAAAGAGGAAAAGTGAAAAAAAGGAAGGTCTGTTTGAGACAGTCCTGCCGCCGTTGAGGGGGTAGGGGTTGGAATATTGTGCCCCCTCAGCTTTAAATGTCTATTTTGTTCTGTAAGGTGGTCTACTCAATCCACACTAATGGGAATGATGTGGATTTGCAAGCCAAATAAGCTGTTTAGACCTTTCAGTCCACAGTCCCTATACAATCTCAGAAATAAAGGTACCAAACTGTCACTGGGGTGGTACCCTCAAAGGTACACCTCAGTACCTTTAGTCAGGAAACATAACTGTACTATAATCCATTGAAAGTATATGTTTTAGGTTGCACTGACTCCACACACCCCGTCTCGTCTCCAGGCTTTTTATGTTACTGTTCTGTTTTAAAACATTCGGTTACGAAAAGATACAAATATGTATATTTTAAACTGGAAAAACGTATCTAAGGTACATGATTGGACTTAAAACCACTGTGGTACATTTGGGGGTACATTTACATTGTTTGTGCCTTCATGAATGAAAAATGTACCTGCGCAGTACCTTTATTTCTGACAGTGTACTGTGCTGAAATAATGCTAAAGCTTAAGGAAATATACCTGGCATGTACTGATTGGTTAGGATAAACACATAATGCCAGCTGTTTATTGTGTTAATTTAGCTTCCTTGCCTAACTGACCTACTCATGTGCTATAAATGCGATCTTTCATAGCAACTGTTGCTAGGTTGATCCATTTTTACAGAACACTGGCAAAAATCTTATGCAACCTAATGAGAAATTGAAATATCTAAATTAAGAGTGTGCAACTGATTTCAAATCACATAGCAAGAGGATAGTGGACCACTGCTGGCCCTCTGATGGCAAAGCTGGCAGTCCACTGGTGTTTTGCTCACCGTTTTCTGGGGCAGCCCACCAGTGGTAAAGTGGAGTATTTGACAAAATTCTACTTATTATTGCTCTTTGTCTGCTCACGGTCTAATTCTCTTATTTTTCCTTCCTTCCTATCTTTAGTTAAACTTTGTAAATTAGTTTAGTAGATCATTTTAATCTAGCACAGGGTCAGTAACAACATTTTTTTTTACAAAATCATTTTATATAAGGACATTTATATTATTTTTTCTCTCGGTTGTTTGCAATATTTGTCTTATTTTCCAAATTAAAAGTTTATGTGCATTTAAAATCGTTTTGCGAAGATTAAACTCGGTAGACCTTGTATGCAGAACAGTAATCTGGGTGGTCTGAGGGTGGATTTGCAGTGGCAAACAGTCAGCGGGGTGCCGACCTTATCAAGCCAGCGGACCGATATATGCTCGCTATCTGGGATGCTTTATGTGCATGAAAGGTCACCAGATAAATAAGTGAGGTAATTACTCAAAAAGCCGTCTGTTACAAATGGCTAATTACTTCTCTTGAAATGTATGGGATCCTTTCCTTATTACATGCTGGGAAGATAATTCACATGACTCGTTACTTTACTTCTAAGTTACTCTCTAACACCCTTACAAATCTGTACTTTATTTTATAGAATTCAAGATGTATTTATATAGCACTTTTACAACAGGTACTGTCACAAAGTGGCAGAAATTAGGGGTCCAAACTAGGCAACTATATGACCATATTTAGGGTTATTGTGATAAATTACATCACAATATGGCACAATAAGCTTTCTAAGAATATTGTGGATATTGTCAGTATTTAAAAACGTATAACTGTAATGAGGCTATATAAGATGATTAGCAATGTTATGAGTGCTCCATGTAAAAAAGGCACTGAGGGATTAAATTATAGCTGTTTTTTTTTCACCTTATAGTACTGCATACTATACTAAGTCCAAGTTTAAACATCATGAGCATTCACAGCTGTTAGTCAATGAGGTCCAGACTTTCCACCTTATCACTGTTGCCACATTGAACCTATCATCACGTGAATATAAAACCTTCCAAAACTACTGAGGTCCAGACTTCAGTGTCATCATGCTAGTTACCCCCATGGTATGAACTCTATAGAAAGTGTGCAACAATTTCTTATAGTTTTAATGTGATATTGGACAACATTCTACACAGCATGTCCAACCTCTCAACAGTTGCCACAGCAGTGCATTTGTGGATGGAGGAGGTCAGTTCATTCCCCCGCCGGGCCTGTGGTCAGTACACAGTGCGTTTGTGGGGGGGAGATGGATTGTCACATTAGGTTTGCCAGGGGAAAACAAAAGCAGACACAGCACAGTGTCATACATGTGCACAATCAGTCTTTACTGGGTCAGATTTAATGCCTGCTGCTGGTACCGCAGGCGTTTAAACTCAACACCTTTAGTGCTGAAGCAGCCATTTTTCCTCCAGAAGTCTGAGCTTTGGTGTAAGACCGCACAAAGTGCGGCGCGAGCTGAGAATAATGCTTACTGTCACATGTTAACTGCTGAATGTGTCTGATTTCGCTGCCGTCTGCGCGTGTAGATCTTTTGTTTTGACACCACGTCCTTCCACCATTACTACGGAGAATTTCATTCTTGACATTCCTCGGCATGCCGTAACTGACTGACTCTCTTTCACGGAAGCGAGCCGTTCCGCCGAGTGAATGAGTGCAGCCGTATAAATGAATAATTGCTCTGGTTCTGTGGGGGCTCGGCTATAGAGATCGTTTTCACACGTACAGTAGATTTGACTTGTGCGAGTGTGAAGTGCTGCGGTGTGTAAACCTGGCCGCTGCACCCGTGTGTGTGTGTTTTGCTTTTTCTTTCCAACAATGTATAACACCTGCTGAGCTCATTAGCTCATGCTTTGCTCATTCCAGCTCTCTCTCTCTCTACTCTCTCTCTCTCTCTCTCTTTCTAGCACTTTCTTTCTGTTGCTTCATATGAAAATCTTATAACTTGATACACCATTCATAAATGTCTGCTCACCTTTACAATGAGTGAGGATTTCATGATGAATTGGACCATCAGAAAAGCAATCTTTTATCATTAATTTGCCTTTAAAATTACTTTTCACTTTTGTTCACAATTTCTGTTCAACGCTCTGCGGTCGACGAACGTGCCTTAGTGTCAAATTGGATGTTTCTCTGTGTTTCTATTAATATCTTTGTGATTGCACAGTGCAGAAATACGCTTCAAACATTTCCTGAATGTATAAAGTCTCCCTTTCCATTGCATCTGATCATGATATCCGACGTGACTCACATGTGGAGTTATAAGCCAATATTTACAAGTTGAGACAGACGTCATCTGCCTCTCACTGTGTGTAACTGGTGGATTTGTGTGTTTGTCATCTGCATCTCATCTGTAATTGGTGGATTCCTGTGTCCAATGGACACTTAGGAAATCACTGAGGACTGACCCATCACATCAAAAACACTTCATTTTCGTTCAGTCTCTTAACACAGATGTGAAGTAGTGTGTAAAATGTTCACAGCTGCTGAAGTTCCTGCAGCAGTTTTGGAAAGTAGTGATAAAAAGAACATTTATCTACGATTTTATTCACACATTCCACTGCTTTTGTGAACTGAAGACTTTGGTAAACCCATTTCAAGCACTACAATGATTTGCCCACATGAGTAAAGCTGTGTTTTCACAAGAGATATTAACAATTTCCAAAATCAGATTTAATTTTTTTCAGCTTTAGTGAATTATTTTTTTTTGTACCCAGTTTTACAGTCAAAGAAGCCTCACTATTTAGAGAACTGAAATTGTTCTGAATATTTTAATGTAAAATATGTTGGCATTATGTCATAAGCATAAATTTGAGAATATCTGCAAAAATCTGACCCCAGAGGGTTAATTCAATTGCTGAGTCATTCAGAAACTAACAAAAACATCAGAGTGATTTGGTGTGAAATGGTGCATTGAACGGACATTTACCAGCTCGGACTTCTTTTCATTGGTGGTGATATTAGCCAGGGGGCCAACACAAATACAGCCATCTTATTTCCTGTCCAAAATGATCTGTGAACTGACACATATTCTGCATCTCATATGTAACGTTCATAATGGTAGAATGATGGTTAATCTGAAAAAAGTTGGGTGGAGGCAGATTCTAAATATTCATAGAGTTGAATATGATTTTAAAGCATTGCAAATTGTAACTCAATGAACAAGACAACTCTCTCTCTCTCTCTCCCTCTCTCTCTCTCTCTCTCTCTCTCTCTCTCTCTCGCTCCCTTGGCTTTCAAGACATTTTCACATTTTCAGGGCATTCTGGCCTAAAACAAGCATTTTCTTTCAAACTTTTCAAGTTGTCTGCATAATTCAACCATTGACACATCAATAAAGTCATTTCGAGTGTTTTACTCTGAAATGGTGCATTGTAGAAAAACCAGACGTCGCGATGTCAACAGCCCAAATATAGCCATGTGATTTATAATCCAAAATGACCAGCATACCTACACATCTTCTGAGTTTTAGACAGAATGTTAACAATGGTAAAATAGCAGTCAATTTGAAAAAGTTCTTTGGGAACTATTTGGTATCATAAACCCTGCATGTCCCTCCCCACAATGAATGGCTTTTAAAAAATACATTACAGTCCACAGTCTTTTAAAAACGATCATAAAGCAATGCCTCAGACATCAGGCAGTGTATTCATAAGCATTTCATCCAATAAGTTTCTGTGAGGGAGCTTCAACATATTAAAATCTTCTGCCATCTGGTTCTTATCACCACCACTGTGATCAATTCTGAGTCAGCGCGTTTCTCTAGAACAGAGCATTTCATGTCAAACCACTCTGAATGACTTTGTTTACATCTTAATGATTTAATTATGCTGGTGGAGGAGTTTTTTTCACAACTTCTTCCAGAAGAAAAGTACTTACAAAATCTTTCAGAAACAAAACATCATTTTGATGTGAAATTGTCAGTTGCAGAGAAACTTACTGACTCCGAACTGTTCACAGTGATGGTGATAGGAACCAGTGATCATTGCGAATATAGACATTTCATTTACTATTTGCTTTACAATGCACTGTGTGCACTCTATTATGAATGGATTTTATATACATCAGGCAGTGTATTTTCACCTAAAATGAGTTAATGAAGCAAGAGTCTTCTTACAAAAATGATAATAGGACATTAGAGTCATAATTAATATTATGGTACTTTTACTTCGATACTTAAGTACATTTGAAGGCAAATACTTTTATACTTTTACTCAAGTGGAGGTCTAAAGGGAGGAACTTCTACTTTTACTGGAGTAATATTTACCTTGGGTATCTCTACTTTAACTCAAGTACATGATTTTTAACAGTCCACCACAGTTTAAATCATAATCATTCAATCATTTTTCAAAGAGTCTTTGCATAATGTAGAAATGTAGTATGGCTACATTTCCTACATTTCTGGCAAATATGTAAATTACTCATTTCTGAAAGTTGTCTTTGAAGTTACACCAATTCAAAATCGCTTCATGACTAAAGTTTGAATTGCAGACATATTTGACCCCAACTTCTCTCAATAAAGGAAATAATCCTAGTCAACGACTAACTAGTGAAAGACTTTAACTCAAAGTCTTGACGCCAGCATTTGCTTTTCCTTGTATGATCTTTTGAAGATGTGTTTCCTTATTCTTTATTTCTCTTTCTTTCTATCTCTCCCTCTCGATATGTCTCTTAATGGCGATCTCTCTCTTCCTCTCCTCCTTTCATCTCTCTTGTTCTCCATCTTCGGCAGACTGGTAATGGAGCAAAAGCGTGAGGGTTTTCAAGTAACAACTTTCTGTGAGGGAGCTTTTGGAGGCATTAAGCTCTTCAGATGTCTGGTTCCTATCACACCACTGTGAATAATTCAGACTTGAGAATCTGACTTATTGTGTTTTTCCAGAATACAACTTTCAAATCAAATCGTTGAATAAATAAACGACTTACTGATTCAGTTGTACATGTTGAAGAATGTGTCGAATTCCCTTTTAAGGAACACAGTCTTATAATCTCTTTTTCATTTGGACATGAACATAAAATAATTCACCAAAGATGAAAAATCATTTTCGTCATGAATTTTAAGCAAGAAAACTGTTACGACCGGTCTAGGGGTTTGAGATGATCATAACATAAAAAAAAGACAAAAGAGAGCCAGTTGATGTTTAAACAGGTCCATCCATCCATCCATCATCTAAACCGCTTATCCTTCTGGGTCACGGTGGGGCGCTGGAGCCCATCCCAGCTGCCACTGGGCGGAAGGCAGGACACACCCTGGACAGGTCGCCAGTCCATTGCAGGGCAGACAGACAGACATACACATTCACACACACACTCACACCTAGGGGCAATTCAGCATGTCTAATCAGCCTGACTGCATGTTTTTGGACTGTGGGAGGAAACCGGAGTACCCGGAGGAAACCCACGCAGACACGGGGAGAACATGCAAACTCCACACAGAAATGACCCTGGTCACCCAGCCGGGAATCGAACCCAGGCCATTCTTGCTGTGAGGCGACAGCGCTACCCACTGCGCCACCGTGCCGCCCTGTTTAAACAGGTCAAGTCGTGTTATTTTCTTTTTATGCTGCTCTTTTGTGTACACGACACAGGGGACCGTCAGAGTGGGCATGCGCCCAAACAATAAACATAACCAGCCTAGCTATGTTAGAGAACTAACTTACCTATGTAAACATAAAGAAACAAAAGTACAGTCAGTCTTTCCTAACTCCCTAACTATACCAAAAACAGGAGAAAGCAAGGTCAAAAGAAATGGCACCCACTCCTACAACCTGGTCGGCATAAGAGTGAACATTTACAGAGACAGATCATGAGCTTACGGTTTAACTGCAGAGATAACTGGGTAGAGAACAAGAGGTAAAGCTAAGCTATTTCATTTGAGAGGAGAGCAGACAATCGCTAGCAATACAACAAACAAGCTGAGCTGCGGTTCGGATCTAAAAACAATCGCCCCAAGCCGCCATGGAGGAAAGCCTCGATGACATCCGACGCAGCCGTCGAAGATATACTTCATGCAATTTCACCCAGCCAATCAGATGCAATTTCGTTATGGGACTCCAGCCAATCACACGCACAAGTGGGCGGGTTCCTAATAAGCGAGAGTATGAGAGAGAGAGAGAGAGCGAAAGAAAGAGAAGCAAGCAAAACAAAACATACGTCCTATGGATGTAACAAAAACAAATGCATGGGAATGAACTTCTCTCTTCAGTCGCTTCTTATTCTGATTGTACAGATGTTTCCAATATGGAAAATTAGCTGAGGGATTCCATACCAACTCACCTCGAACATGTCCAGCCACATCATGCTTGAATTTGCTTGATGTTTTCCTCATGAAAGCTGCATTGGACATCAGCTGTGTGCTTCCTCCACAGCACTGGATCTTGCAAATGACCTGTTAACAAGGCTCATGAGCATCAATTGTTCCCTCATATCTGGGTTTCCCAAACCGACATGGGTATACACAATATATGGCTGAAAGCATGTAGACACCTGACCATTAAACCTACATGAGCTTGTTTGACATCCTATTCCAAAACTATGGGCATTAATATGGGGTTTTATGGAGTTTTCCCCCTTTGTGGCTATAGCTATACACTCTATTTACTACATATACTTTTCTGGGAAGGCCTTGCACAAGATTTTGGAATGTGTCTGTGGGAAATTGTGGCTTTTAGGTCAAACGGGCATTTGTAAGATCAGGCACTGATGTTGAACGAGAAGGCCTGGCTCACAATCAACGTTCCAATTCATCCCAAATGTGTCCAGTGGGGTTGTGGTCAGGGCTCCGTGCAGGCCACTGGAGTTCCTCCACACCAAACTCATCAAGCCGTGTCTTTTTGGACCTCGCTTTTTGCACAGGGGCTCAGTCATGCTGGACCAGGAAGGCGCCTTGCCTAATCTTTTGCTACAAAGCTAGAAGCAGATGCCTGTTTAAACTGCAATGTGAAATGTTGAGTCTAAGCCCTAAAAAAGCCAGGGCCCACTGGCAGGCCCAACATTTCATTACACATTTCTATAACCTAAGAATAGCTCAGGTGGTTTGCATTGAAGTCCCTGTAGTTTCTGAATAATAAGCTTTAGTATGTAATAAGCCTGAGATTTTAAAGGCTAAACTACTAATAAAATCCCTAAACTGAGTTAAATTATTAAATGGGTATTTCACTACCTCTTGTGACACTGTGACAGAATCCAGACGCTCGCAGATAAAAAGGGCAAACCAGGTTTTATTACAGTCCAGCAGAATCGTGTTCAAAAAACAAGCATGGGTCATAGCCAAAAGACAACACAGGATCACGGTAGTGATCATAACACTAAGCATCCAAAACCAAAGGGATGAGCAGGAGTCGTAGTCAGATAATCGGACAAAAATGGTCAAAAACACAGGTCCAAAAACAAGCCGGCAAAGGTACAAAAGGGAGAAGCAAAAGACAAGGTCAGGTAATCGAAGCAAGGGTCATAACAGGCAGAAATAACACAGCATAGAAAACGCTCAGTAAGTTCAGGACGAAACAATACCTCACACTGACTAGTACTAAAGCCCGGGCTTAAATACTAAACTAAATGGATCATATGACGATAAACACAGGTGCATATAATCAATATTCAGGGGATTGCGAACGCTGATTGGTGCGTGAGTGATTGTCCACAGTCATGTGATCTCCTGAAGGATTGTGGTTAGTGGAGTTAGTGGAAGCTGCCCAGACACGTGATCTCCCGACGCATTCTGGGAAATGCAGTCCGAATCAGCCTGAGGCCTGACACCTCTGTACTACTGTCTCAGACCAGTGTTTTCTTCTAGTACCTCACTTGTGTGTGAGTGATGGCCCAAGTGTGGTAAGAATGCATGTTTTATTTTGTTGTATTTTAATTGATCTTATTTTGTTTACTACATGAAAAATGTTTGTCAGATACTGTGAGCTCTTGTAACCAAAACCAAATTCCTTGTATGCCTTGTAACTTTACTTTACTGAAGTATTTCCATTTTGGGCAACTTTTTCCTTTCACTCCACTACATTTCAAAGTCAAATATCTCACTTTTTACTCCACTACATTATGAGAAATCTGTCGTTCCTTTTGGTTTATATGTGCATAAAAACGTAACAGGTCAAAACGAAAGAAGCGCGAAGTAAGAACACCAATCAGGGCACAGCGCGCTTTGTTTTGAGCTTGTTTTGACCTGTTGGTCATACCGACCCAGTGCAGCACACGGTTCAACATCAGCGCAGCAGCGTCAAATTTTGGGAATGTCTATTCAACATAAATGATGAACTAACCTAACTTTGTGTAAATAGACCACAATATAGAAATATGTAAACATATGCAGTTGTGACTGATGTGTCTTTTTTCTGAATTTATACAAACACTATTTCATTTTATAGTAAATTTGTTTTTGCTAGTTTATGTTTATGAACAGAGACCTACAGATGCAACATAGTAAAGGAAAACTCATTTGTGAATCTGTGATTAAAGCAAGTTTTTATTAAACTGAAACTTGTAACTAAGCTGCAAATAAATCTGAAACTTTGCCACTTGGTTCTAACTAATGGAATTCGTTTGCCTTCAGTGTTTTGTGCTTATGATAATTTTAATAAACATCAGCGTCACTAATTAATGACATTCTATTAAAAGACTGGTTTACCAAGAGTGACACTGGAGTATTTTCACCTAAAATGAGTTAATGAAGCAGAGTCTTGTTATAAAAATGATAATAGGACATTAGAGACATAATTAATCTTTTACTTTCGATATTTAAGTACATTTGAAGGCAAATACTTTTGTACTTTTACTCAAGTGGAGGTCTAAAGGGAGGAACTTCTACTTTTACTGGAGTAATATTTTACCTTGGGTATCTCTACTTTAACTCAAGCACATGATTTTTAACAGTCCACCACTGTTTAAATCATAATCATTCAATCATTTTTTTCCAAAGAGTCTTTGCATAATGTAGAAATGTGAGTACTCCTACATTTCTAGCAAATCTGTAAATTACTAATTTTTACTGTAAATCAATCACTTTGGACTCAGTTATATTTAAAGTTACACCAATTCAAAATTGCTTCGTAACTAAAATCCAATTTGGAGACATATTTGAACCTAAATTTTCTCAAAAAAGGAAATAATTCTAGTCAACAACTAACTTGTGAAAGTCTAGACAGTAGCATTTCCTTTTCCTTGTATGATCTTTAAAAAGAAATGTTTTCTTATTCTTATTTCTCTCTCTTTCTGTCTCTCTCTCTCTCTCCCTATGTCTCTTAATGGCGATCTCTCTTTTTCTCTCCTCCTTTCATCTCTCTTGTTCTCCATCTCTCGGCAGACTGGTAATGGAGCAGAAGCGTGAGGGTCAGTGAGCATGGGACCTCTTCGGTGCCTGGCTGACCTTGAGGTGCTCCGGACTCCATGGCCATGAGCCAGGGCGATGTGGGATCTGGCCTTTCGCCCCAGTGCCAACCCCAAGGGGAAGGAGGGCTAGAGGATGGCACTGAGCCGGGGACACAGCTGGGTTGGGTTACATCTGCTACACTCACTCTCTTCTTCTCTTTCTCTTTCTCTCTCTCTCTCTCTCTCTCTCTCTCTCTGGCTCGTTCTCTTGGCGCCGAGTGGGACCACTGCCTGGAAAACATATGTACGGGTCAGCAGTTCACATCAACAATAATCTCCAGCGAAGCAATGATACAGGCGTCCGGCGAGATTGTCACATCAACGATATTACTTTGACATGTTAAGTCATCTGTGGCGGCCATATAGCAAGCTATAGCTTTGCAACCTGACTGAAAGGAAGCTGAATCTATTTTTTAGTGTATTATGGTCTGCAGGCCTATACAGGTTCTAATGGATTCTTACGTTATATGAAGAAGATGTCCTGCTAGCCAGTTCAGGAAGTAATATCCAGAGATCTAATTCTCTTTCCAGAGCTGCAGTGACACTCTGAATAAGAGTGCTAGCACTTTGAGTTTTAGTGTTGCTCAATGAACTTTGGCGAGTCTTCTTAGACCACAGGGAAAAAAGCACTTCTGTGGTGTAGTTCTATAGCGGGAGAGTTAGCTGGAACATGCCGAGTTATTTGAAAAAGGCCATTACAAGCTGGAGCTTCCGGAGTTTCGTTAAGCAGCCCCTATGGAGCACATTACTTTGGAGAGCCAGTCCTTGGCTATCTCCGCCCCCTTTCTATCCACATTCAAGTAAAAATAACACCCATTTAATTATGAACTGGTGCGGATTCATATGCACAGTATAACTATAAACTATAAACCAAACTTCACTGTGTAGCCAAACTGAAGAGTATGTTTTAACCTCTTATTCACCAGGGCATATTTTAGTTTTTCCATCTGAGTTTACATGACCAATCATAAGGAAAATTATTTAGTAATTGCATGAAATAAATGTAAATTTTTATTTTATTTTATTTATTATTTTTTTGTAAAAGCTCCCCTCAGATTAACAGAAAATGTGTTTTATGATCATACACATATTGCTATATGCTTACAATTTACTGCTGAAAGCTAAAAATCTTAGACCCTCTTTGTATTTTTTTAGAATAATCATTTATACAGAGCAGATCACTGAAGAGACGCCATCTGTTTATAGTTTATAGCCCAGATTTGTGGTAAAATTGGTCAACTTTCAGTAGACAAAAAAAAAAGTTCAGCTTCTTTTATTATAAGGGTTTAAAATTACATCTCCCATCTATTTGACTGGAAAGAAGACAGTGACTGCTCTCATACGACCCCCACCTTTAGAATGTAGCTTACCAAATATGAAAGTTATGAAGAATATGACAAAGTGCGCTTTGGAACCATCGGTGGTCTCAAGGAGTTAAAAAGGTTAAAATAAAATGATACCTGGCTGCAGCTTGAGCAGTTTGAGAGAGGTTTTAATGATGTATTTACAGAAAACGATTTGGGTGACTATTGACTTCTTAAGTTTGTAATGGGAGTCAAGCTTGAAAATGTAAGGAGACTATCAATGCCTGTCAGTATAAAGTGCAAAAAGTTTTTTGGGTCAAAGGATGAATCTTTCTACCAAATTTATAGTTTGTAGCTTAACACTTAAAGTATTAATAACAATGTGGATTTCATAGATGAGTTCTCTCATTTCAAAGAGTGGTGAAATCAATGGGTATCTAGAGGAGGATGAAGGGATAAAAGCAAGGAAAGCAGGTTTAGGTGCAACCTAGTCAAGTCATGCACTTTGTATGAAGTTTGTAGCTCCAAAATCAGTGGTGAACCAGTGGGTTCCTTTGGGGTGATGGAGGGATGAAAGGCTTGCAGAATTAGATAAATAAGTCTGATCTGTATGAAATACATGTAGTTAACATCTCAAAGAACTTGAAGAACTTTGGGGAGTCTCCTTGGACCGCAGGAAAAAAGCACTCCTGTAGTGTAGTTCTATAGCGTTAGCGTTATCTGGATCATGCTGAATCATTTTGCAAAAGGCCCTTACTAACTTCTAGAGTTTTGCTAAGCAACCGCCCTGTCAATTTGGAGCACATTACTTTGGACTGCAAGTCCTTGGCTACCTCTGCCCCGCTATCTGCATTCAAGTGACAATAGCACCCATTTAATTATGAACTGGTGCGGATTCATAAGCTATGGATTACAGCGTGAGAAGTGCTATTGGTGGAAATGATTAATGGGCTTCCGTTGCCTTTGTGCCTCTACTTGATTGAGCGTGAATTTCATCAACTTTCCTCCTGTTATGTACTTTGAGTCTGTGCATACTTAATTTCCTTCCCATCGCTAAAGGGTCAGGGAAGTTGCAGAATGTCATTGAGAGATGCCGTATAACAATGACTGTGCCAGCTCTATGTGATTAAAACCCCATCATCATGTTTTTTAGAGGCATTTTAGATACTGATTGATTGGCAAAGCTGCTCAATATGCAGATGAATCGGCCTCACGTGAAAACAAATGAAGGCTAGGCTATAAAGTTAGTGAGTAACACCGATTCATGCTCCACTCCTAGATGAGTTCTTTACAGCAACTCTTGCCAGGTCAAACAAGCTTTGTAGAACATTGATATTTAACCAAATGAGAAACTCTATATACACAACATTGAGTTTCCAGTTGGGAGTGGACTGTGCTGTTGGGGCTAACTGTAGCAAAGTGAAATTAATAATGCTAAATCTAAATTTACACATTTGGGGAAAAACTCAGAATTTCATTAGGTTGACCAAGATTGCTGTCGACATTCTTTAAAGGAATGATTTGATTTTAAAAATAACCCAGCCAAGACATACTTGTTGTCCAAATTTTCCTTAGTGCTGGAACAGCAAGGCTAATGTTGCTAAGAAACACTAGTAGTCAATAGTCATCCAGAACTT
Organism: Colossoma macropomum; assembly: GCF_904425465.1. Lineage (NCBI taxonomy): Eukaryota > Metazoa > Chordata > Actinopteri > Characiformes > Serrasalmidae > Colossoma > Colossoma macropomum. The sequence goes on along the minus strand of NW_023494807.1, from coordinate 3,421,593 downwards.
TTCTGTAAATACATCCCCAAAACATCACACAACCTGCATCCAGGTCTTTATTAGGGTCACACAGACTTGTCAGTGGAGCTTAAGACACAGTATCACTACTATTAACTAGAAAAATACACAGAACTTCACTGTGTAGCCAAACTTAAGGCAGCCATTTACAACATCAGGTATTATGTCAAAATTTGACTGCCCATTATGTGCACACAACAAATGCTGTTGTTTCTTTTTATGAATAACTGTTAATCTTAAATCTTGTAACTGAATTATACATATTTATATATAAAACATAACAAAAACTTTGGTAACACTTTCTATGAATGTCACCTTTGTAAGCATCTATAAACACATTCATAACATGTTATAATGCATTCATAAGGCATTATAAACATAGCTATAAATATTTATAAAAATGCATTATACGTTATAACCATGTTTATTATGCATTATAAATTGTTAACATAATACATTATAAGTACTGATCATAACAAATTATAAGAGCTCATAAGTCGTATTTGTCCGCTCTAAGTAAAGTGAAGCATACTGTAGTAAAGCCTCCTCCAGTGTTCAGAGTGAGGCTTCAAGTTGAAGTATTTACTGAAGGATTTACTGAAACACTAAAACATACATAATAAAGCACATTACAGGCTTCAAATGTCAGAGTTTAAACTAGTGCTGCCATCAGTGTTTTACCCAATGTGGGAAAGGTAATGTACACCACCGTTAGCTTGGTATTTGTCTTTACTTCACGCTCTCCAAGCTGGGACTGACTTCTCTGGCACTGACATTATAACATGTTATCAACACTATTTATAATGCATTATATTAACAATTCATAATGTATAATAAACATGGCTATAAAGTGTAATTCAGTATAATTCTTTTTTATAAATATTTATAACCATGTTTATAATGCCTTATGAATACATTATAACATGTTATAAATGTGTTTATAGATGCTTACAAAGGTGACATTCATAGAAAGTGTTACCAAAAACTTTAATGAAGGTCTAGATGTGGTTTGAGTGGATTGAGAGAAGTTTTGAGGATGTATTCACAGAAAAGTTTTGGGTGACTATTGACTTCTATAGTTTCTGCTTGGAGTCACGCTTGGAAATGTAAAGAGACTATCACTGCTCTCAGTACAAAGTGCAAGGATGTGTTTGGGGTCAAGAAAAGAAACCACATTTTTGGTTTTAGGTCATTACTTACAGTAGTAACAAAAAGAGGATTTCCGAGATAGCTTTCTCATTTCAAAGGGTGGTGAAATCAATGGATTTCTAGAGGAGGATGGAGGGATAAAAGCAAGGAAAACAGGTTTAGATGCAGGTTTAGTGCAATCAATGTACTTGTCATGTACTTTGTGTGAATCAGTTGTGAATCCAGTGCGTTCCTTTGGGTTTGATGGGGGATGAAAGGCTTGCAGGATTGCAGATAAATCAGTCTGATCTGTGTGAAATGCATGCACTTTACATCAACTACCAAGTTTGTTGTCCTTTAGCAAAATCAATGGGTTTCTTTGAGAGCATGAAGGGATGGATAAATAGATAGCAGGGTTAGAAAGATAAAAGCTATTGGCATGACCTTCAGCCATGTGATTTTGACATTTGACTTTTTTCAACAGTTGAATTTGTACACCAAGTTTAATGGCTATCAAAATCAATGGATGTCTATGGAATGATAGAGGGATTCAAAAAGAAAGTATTCCTTAAGAGTGGAGAAAAATAAATGGATGTATATTTAACTCATGGCAGCTTTACTATGTGGACCAACTTTCATGGTTCTAGCTTGTAAACAATAATCATATTAAGGCATTTAAATATGAATGGAGGTCTATGAAAAAGGGATGAAAGATGGCTTGATGAAGGTGTGAAAAGTAGTTGACTATTATACTTTACTTCTTAGAATCTCCACAGCATGTTTGGTGGTTTTAGCTGGAAAAAATGTCAAAATAGAAGCCGTTTGAAAACAATGGAAGTCTATGTGGAACAACTGATGGCTGGAGTGACAAATAAAGGATATGAGTGAGTCGTATTTCTAAGCATGTGATAAACACAAGGTTAAATAATGGCAACTCTTAAGCAGGTTCATTTTGTACACAATCTGAAAAATCTCCCCAAACCATTCTGACTAAACCTTTAATGCAGATCTGAAATGTATAATGATAGAAAATATCTTGTTATTATTGAGTGAGAGGGGTAGTGCGATTAGAGGTGAGCAGGGTGGAGAGCATTTCTGTGATGTTCTCTGCCTGGTACGAAAACAGCAGCCCTACTTTTTCTCCTAGATGACGGGATGAACTCACAAGCTTTTCCTAACACAGCCATGAATCACTCATAAGATAAGAAAACATGTTTGACTTTGAGAATTGAAAAATTGACTTAGTTGGAAATAGCTGCAGATTCGAAGGTGAAAAAATAAGCTGTAAAAGCTTGAGAACTTGTAGAAGTTGAGATTCGTCACATTTGTTTTGCTATACTATTTAAATATAATATTATCATTACATATTTATTGGTCACACTTTATTTGGAGTGGTTACCAATTAGTATACAACAGTTAGTTCTGGCCACACCAGCTGATTGGTTGAGAAGCATTCTAACCATGATGTTATGGCAAAATAACAATGTTTTTTTCACAAACACTGTATCACTCAACTAAACGTCATTGCTAAGCAATGACTTTAACAACTGCAGAAGACGCCGAAGACATTTGAACATGCGCAAATGGAAAAATTGATACTTTTAAGATCACTTTTGACCGACAGCCGATTTGGTCAGACTCTGAAGATGAGACTACACTGAATTCCCAAACTGTCATCACCACTGAGCAGCTTTTCAGTCGGCAGCTGTGACAGAAGAGCAGCTAAACAACCTGGAATCAGCCAGAAATGAACCCAATACCATTCGTCAAACTAAATGGGCTGTAAGATGCTTTGCAGACTGGCTGGATCAAAACAACATTAATATTGATCTAGAAAAAAAATGACAAAACTGAGCTAAACTTGATATTGTTTTCTGGCTCAGTCTGTACTTCAAAAGGCGATGATTACAGCAGACTGTGCAGCGAGTGAGCGGAGTTCATGACTCTGATGTAGCAACAAGCTGCTTGTTAAGGAACTATAATTTGGCGGAAGGAACATTAAACGCCACGTTCACAACCCAGTTTATTTATTTTTTACTTTATTTATTTAACTGTTGTATAAAGGCAATAGATCACTCGAGGTCGTGTGTTACCGCGAATAACATCACAGAGCTGTGATTTGGTCGCAGGCACGAGCCAAAGGCTCGCAATAACACTAATGCTAACCGTACACTAGAAGACTTTGAAAAGACTTTTGAAAGACTAAAGTCTGACACCTTCTCACATCTAAAGACAGTGTCGCGTTTTTAGTCAGAGACTATTATTTTGCAAAGACTGGGAATCTTGCAGTGTCACTATTTACAAGACTGCAACTACATTTTTGAGATTATTCCCCATCATGCACCTGGTGGGAATTTACAAGCAGACAGTTTTCCTATCACTCTATAGTGGTACAGATGGGAAGATACGTTGGCTGGGCGTGTAAAGATCTGGGGCTCAGATTAGTTCACTATAGAACTGTATACTCTGGCAGATCATCACCCAGAATTGTATTAATTAACCTGTAAAATGTGCAGCTACTTTTGTAATTTGATATAAAGATTTACACATCAACACTACATGCAGCAATTCAGCATTGTCGACTGGGTGTCATGAACTAAACATAAGAAACAAACAAACAAAATAAGAAACCAGTGTAACAGAAAACAGAAAAAAATAGAAAACAAATTGATGATTCTTCAATAATGGCGTTCTTAAAGTCCTCTGCACATTTCCTTACATGTTACAGACTCAGTGAACCTGAAATATTAAAACCGTCAGTTTACATTTTAAGTTATTATGATTATTGTATTGAATTGCCATTTTTTTTTACAGAGATTTCAGTCAGCTGCATATCTCTCTCTCTCTCTCTCTCTCTCTCTCTCTCTCTCTCTCTCTCTCTCTCTCTCTCTCGGCACGTCACTATTTGCATGAGCCAAGACTTAAAACTTACGATAATATTAAACACGGTTGATTTTGACGCAGCATCAAGACGAGAAAAAGACTGACTTAAGACCGCCATCTTCACCACCTTATCCCAAACGATCGAGATGACGCGAGCGCGACGCGACTCTAACAAGACTCTCATGATTTTATTCCGACATGGATATTTGTCTGCGACATTGAAATCGCTTGAAAAGTCGTTTGGTGTAAGGCCGACATAAGACACTCCTCTATTGCTTAAACTGCTTTCTATTGCTTAAACATGTAATGACTCAACAGACTCTCAGAAACCTGCCAAAAACATAGGAGGGTTAAGATTAGGTTTTGGGTTGAAGTTGATGTTAGGGTTAGGATTAGGGCCAGGGTTAGGGTTAGGTTTTAGGTAAGGTTAAGCAAGGTTAGGTTTTTGTTATGGCAGTAACATATTAACAATACATCTACTTAACGTAAGTAATGGAACAGAACATCTACAAGATATTTACTTCAATGTATTCAGATGCTTCACTACTGCTACTTCACTGATATATTGTTGATGTGTTACTGATAATTTATTAAGAGTTTATTAATCATCTACGAAGGACCTTTCAAATAAAGTGTTACCTATTTATTTACCCAGTGGCAAACCACGGATAGATGTACTGTTGATACATTACTTATACTAAGTAGATGTATTGTTGATATGTTACATGAAGTAGACTTAACGTTACTTCCATGTTTCAACTGCCTACAAGTGAGTATAATTAGCACTGAAATATGCTACACTTTTGCCCTTCTAAAGTATAAGATCATTATCTGATGATGATGACAATGATCAATGAAGATGATGATGGCTTTCCTCTTCTTCTTCTTCGTCTGATTAGACAGAGAGAATAAAAGGTGATTTTTTTGTGATCAACTTTTTATTTCATTTAACAATGGGGGGAGGAGGCAGGAGTGGAGCTGGGGGGTAAAGGGGTGGGAAAGGCAGGATGGTGACAATGTCAGGTATACACACAGATCAAAAATAGGACAAAGACAATACAAACAACCAGACAATGAACATTGCATCATCCGACTGTAAAATAGAGTAATTTGAATTCTGCCAATTACTAAAAGTTGATTGCTTTGCATAGCTTCAATGTAAGATAACCAACACACACACACACATTTTCAAAACCTCTTATCCTTCTGGATCACAGGGTAGTGCTGGAGCCTATCGCAGTGGTCACTGAGTGGAAGGCAGCAAACACCCTGGACAGGTCGCCAGTCCATCACAGGGCAGACAGACAGACATCCACACATACATTCACACCAAGGGGCAATTCCAAACTCCACACAGAAAGGACCCTGGTTGCCCAGACAGGGAACCAAACCCGGGCCCTTCTTGCTGTGGGGCAACAGGGCCACTGTGCCACCCTGAGAAAATCCCCTTAAACTATACTTTGAAAGCTAGATATCCAGTATTTGATGGCTGAAAATCGTCCAAAACCAGTGAGACAGTTTTTTTTTTGTTAGCTGCAAAACCTGAGCCATAAAAACTATATGAGAATAAAGGGTGATTCTTAGCCAGCTTGCAGTGATCACTGTGCTTTTGCAAACCTCATTTCTGATCCATCTTTTACAAGGCTTTGAGAAGCCATTTGCTTTTGCATTATTCTTCTATTGTTTCTCGCCTTCTGCAAGTTTCAAAGCCTTTTTAGAAATCTGACCCAGTCTCGAATTAACATTTCAACAGGGTCAGTATTTACTTAGCGCTCTTTTGTGGATTTGGAGAAAGCTTTCTGTCTGAATGTTGTAGTTCGTGACCTTTGACTTCGCCAGGACTGCAGCCAAGTCTTTAGATTTTTGCGTCTTCCAAATAAAGGGATAAATAATTGACGCGGCGAGTCGTGTCTGAAAGCTTTGGCTTCGGGCCCGATTCGAGCTCTGTTTGTATATCAGGTGTCAAAAGTTGTTCCGTCTGCGCTTTTTCAACACGCCAGACGTGGTAATAGCACATAGCAAACATGTGCTGAGGATTCATGTTGAATGTGACATTTACGGTCAGCGTTAATTATCGCGTCTCCGCGGCCATTTAGTCCCGCTCATGTGAGCAGAGAGAGGGAGAGAGAGAGGGAGAGAGTGCATCATGGGCCAAATCACTGTACCGTACACACAACACACACACACAGAAAACCAGAGTGAATACATAACACACACAAAGCGAAATCTTAATCCCTTCTAATTCCCATCTACAGCGAGATGTCCATGCTCCAAAGGCCTCCATTAACACAAACACTGAAGATGTGTTAACCCAAGCGTGTGGACTGGAATCAATGCTTTGGGCTGCTTTTGGTGACAAAACATAGGCTAGGCCTGCAGGGTTAAGAGCCTCTCCGCTGTTATGGGGAGAGAGTGTTCAAAATGATACTCACTCGTCCGTTTTATGCTAATCCCTTAGGAGGTTGTTTCTTTACTGATAAGAAAACTAGATCTTCGCTCCGGTGCTTTCGATGTGTCTTGTCTTTTGACAGAAGCCAACCAATGAACAAGCAAATAAAATAGCCTCAAGATGAATTTACCCTTAAATAGAGTTATTTCAATTGTTTGGCTTTTCCATTCAAATACAACTAAATATAACTACATCGTTTTTTAGGGGGAAATGGGGAGTGGGGTGGGGGGGGGTGCTCTCCTTAATAACAAAATCTGTTTACGGTAAAGCTAAACCAATCCATGTACAAGACGATGATGATGATGATGATGATGATGGTGATGACGATGCATAAACATACATACAGTAAGAGGAATTCAATTGGAACAGCACACAATTTTGTTTTTATCATTGTTTTTGTTTTTAATTGTAGTTATTTTGATTACAGTAATAATAATTATGTATATTCATATAAGGACATTATTATAATGTTATTATTATTCTTATTCTTATTGTTATTAGTAGTAGTACTAGTAGTAGTAGAGTATGGCATGAACAATAGCAATTTAACCACGATGCTGGATAGCCAGCCTACACCCATACATACACTATATGGCCAAAAGTATGTGGACATTTGTGGTCTTTTAATTATTCAGTTCCACCACACCCATTGCTAACAGGTGAATAAAATCAAGTAATCATAGCTTTGTAATCTCTGTAAACACACACTGGCAGTAGAATGGGTCATACTGAAGACCTCAACGGTCTGAAGACGTCAAACGGTGAACTGTTATGGGATGCCGTCTTTGCCCCAAGCCAATTGGTAAAATTTCTGCACGGCTAGATCTGCCCTTGTCAACTTTTAGTGCTATCATTGAGAAATGGAAGCATCATGGAAGCCATGAGCAGTAGACCACACAAATTCACAAAGCGAAGCCACCGAATGCTGAGGTACAAATCATGTGAAAGTTGCTCTTCACTAACCACCTCTAGAAGCAACATCAGCACCAGAACTGTATGTTGGGAGCTTTGTGAAGTGGGTTTCCATGGCTGAGCAGCTGCACACAAGCCTGAGATCACTATGTTCAATGCCAAGCGCTGGAGCACACCACTACTGGATTGTGGAGAAATGGAAACATTCTTTAGAGAGATAAATCATGCTTCACTATCTGGCAGTTTGATGGATAAATCTGGGTTTGGTGGATTCCAGGAGAACACTACCAACCCAAATACATGGTGCCAACAATAGAGTTTGGTGGAGGAGGGATAATGGGCTGAGGCTGTTTTTCAGGATTTGGGTCCCTTAGTTGCAGTGAAAGGTAACGTACAGCATACAAAGACACTTTAGACAACTGTGTACTTCCAACTTTATGGCAACAGTTTGGGGACGACCCTTTCTGTTACAGTTTGACTGAGCCCCTGCTCACACAACGCAGTTCATAAAGACATGGTTTAACGAGTTGAGTGTGGAGGACCTCGAGTGGCCTGCACGGGCCCCTGACCTCAACCCCACTGTACACTTGGTGAGCCAGGCCTTCTCATTCTACATCAGTGCCTGACCTCACAAATACTCTTTTGACTAAATTGCCACAAATTCCCAAAGACACACTCTAAAAAGATTGGAGGCTGTTATAGCTGCTTCAAAATGCACAAAATGCACAAGCAAAACAAATTACGCTCAACATTTCTGGGGGAATAAATCAGAACAACTCAGTGATTCACATGAAATTTCAGAATTAGTTAAACCATAGCCGTTCAGTAAATGTGTCAGGATTTGTAGTGCTCCACAAGCTAGCCAGACGCTCACGGATAGAAGACCGAGGTCAATAATGAGAGAGAGAGTAAACAGTACATGAAGCCAAAGAGTAGTAAAAAAAACAGATCCAGGTTGAAAACCCAAAACAAACAGTCTAAAAACAGCAAACAGAACCAAGAAAGGAAAAAGGCAAAAATAAAACTTTGAAAATGAAGCAGGTCAAAAATGCAGTGATATCAGACACGGAGAACACACTCAGCATGCACTGTGAAACAAGGGCAACACTTCTCAACATGGTCCAGTATTTATAACGAAACTAAAACTGGCCACAGGTGAAGACAGTCAGTGCTCAGGTGATGCCAGTCAAGTCAAGTCAAAGTTTATTAATATAGCGGTTTTTACAACAGGTGTTGTCACAAAGCAGCTTTACGGAAAAATCCGGGTCCGAGCCGCCGTGAGTGTCGCCAGTGGTGACAGTGGCAAGGGAAAACACCCTAAGAGCAAGAGGAAGAAACCTTGAGAGGAACCCATCCTCTTCATGCAGAATGATGAAGTGATTTGTGATTAGTCCAAGAGGACAGAAAATCTATGAAAAAAAAAAATGGCTGCTTTATGCTAATCTGAGTCTACACTCTCCTGAAAATAAAACATGACATCTGTGACTGTCATAAAATACTTTGTAGTTGTAACTATAATTGAGCAAAATATGGACGGATGAATAGATGGATGGATGACTGATGAATGAATTGATCTATGTTTGTGGATCGATGGATCAATGGATGACTGGATGGATGAATGGATGGATAGATAAATGGGTGGGTGGATGAATGGACGGGTGAATAGATGTTTGCATAAATGGATGGATGAATCAATGGAAGAGTGGATGGATGGATGGATGGATGGATGGATGGATGGATGGATGAATGGATGGATGGATTGATCTTTATTGATCCCAAAGGGAAATTGCAGTGTTACAGTAGCAAGACATATAACAGCACATGAACTCACATATATTAGGCAGAAAAAAAATAGAAATAAAAATAGACATAAGTTAAAGAGTGAGAGCAGAAATAAAAGCATCTATTTGCACATTTACTTATAAGACAGATTTGTTGTATTTCTATGAGAGCAGGTATTGTGCTAAGTAGTTTTAGGTAGTTACAACACAATGAGTATAAACACTGAGTAACAGCAGTATTTACAGTGTAAAGTGTGCAGTGAGGGCATTGTTACAGTAGCGGTATTGATATATTGCACAGTGTGTATTAACAACAGAGCTGATATAGTGATTGGACTCAGCTCAGTTCAGGCAGCAGGAGGTCAAACCATTTAGCAAAATTAGCCTAGCGTTCATTGAGTTAAACAATTAAAGAACTAAAAAATCTGAATGACCACTGAATATGTGGTTATAAATATACTTTTAATGAACTTAGTGTGCATATCAGCACTGCAAGAAGCCCGCTTTGTACAGTGGACCACAGTCACAGTCGCATCATTCTGGCCAAAAAGACATCATTTTGCTTGCACACTAACGGCTTTAGGTGATATTTTGAATTGATTTACTTCTACTACTTTTGTTGTTTTAAGAAGACCTCTGGCTTTGGCATCACTTAGGGTCAAACTCACAACCTCCCGATGTTAAAGCCAACACTCAGACCTTTTGGGAGCCCACAACAACTTGCTTTGATAAGCTGAGAGTGAGAAGTAATTAATATGAATGCTTTAGTTATCACCATTGAAAACTGCTAAGATTTAACCCTTAAAAAGTTTTACTACAAAAGAATAGCTCAGCCAGTTTGCTCTGTAGTCTGTGTAGTTACTGGATAAGAAGCCTCAGTATGTAATAAGCCTGGGATTTTAAGGGGTTAATGACTGCATGGTCTGAAAGTGCAAATTGGAAAAGTCCCGTGAGAACCCACCGCTATTAAAAAGCGAAAAAGAACGTGAAGCCGCATATGAGTTGGAGATTCTGCCGGTGTTTTCTTTATCCACACGGCAGGCGTGAGGGATTTATAGCTACATAAAGGTATGGCCGGATCAGGCTGACAAGCGCAGGGCCTCTGGGTGACCTGGAGTCAGAGAGCGCGACAGGAGGAGCTCAGGAGGACTCCCGTGATCCGAACCATCTCCTCTCGAGCACATCCATCCACACAACTCTCTCCACATACAAACACACCACCACCACATCAGTGTTACTGCAGTGCTGAGAATGATCCACCACCCAAATAGTAGTGCTCTGTGAGGGTCCAAGGGGGTCCTGACCACTGAAGAACAGGGTAAAAGGGGGCTAACAAAGTATGCAGAGAAACAGATGGACTACAGTCTGTAACTGTAGAACTACAAAGTGCACCTATATAGTAAGTGGAGCTGATAAAATGGATAATGAGCGTAGAAACAAGGAGGTGGTCATAACGTTATTCCTGAACAGTGTGAATAAAAGAAGTAAAAATAAATAATAAATATATACTAAAACAACAATAAAAATATAATGTGCAATACAAAAATAAGTAAGTAAAATCACATAAATGCACTGCAGTTGACAATGCAGTGGTGCATGTCACGTCCAGTGAATGAACCAAGTGACTACATACTGTAAATAATAACATGTTGACAGTTGTGTGATATGGAATATTCATGGATGTATAACATTTACCCATTTTTTCATATTTTACATATTTAATTACTCAAGTAATTCCATATTAATATTTTTTCTGTGCAATGTAAATGGAATTTGCACATGTAATTACAAAGTGATGTAATTAGTTACATCGACATTCAGTTTACATTCTGTTTTGAGTCTACATATATTAATTTTTTCCATTTATTTCTACATCACTGACAAAAATGTGGCAAAAATATGCAGAATTAAGACTGTACACTAGTGTTGGAGTACTCAATTCTGGTCTTGAAAAACATAAGCTAACGGTTCCAGTCTCATCTGGGTCTCGACCTCATTGGGACTCGGTCTCGGGGTAAGATGTTGCTAAGACCAGCCAAATCCGATGCCTCCGTCTGAGGCAGCTAGAAGCTGAATTATTATTGGATATCAATACAATCAGAATAAACAGAATAAACAGTCCTTTCTCTGTGTACATAAGCTCTCTGCTCTGCTCTTCAGCTGCATCGCTGATACCCATGCACAGACACATTGCTTGGGTACAGACAGAAGCAGTCGGAGCTGCGAGATGAACAGAAATGAAACTTTCAACATTTGTTTAAAACAAATTATAACAAAGACAACTTTCTTTATTTTATATACATTTATGTTTGTAACTGTTAACTTAGTGGCAAAAGTTATTTATGCAGTTTAGCTCATCACCCAGCTATGTGAGACTCGTCAGGAACAGGAGTTCTGACGAATTGTGCTACCTTGTCAAAGTGTCCAATAGTTCCAAAAATTAATAATTATATGATAGTTACATATGCAGTAACAAATGTTTTCATTTGAATTATTAGCCATTTATATGAACACAGTGCATAAACACGGTCATCAGTTTGAATTGCAGAGACGTCATAATTATAATTTGTTCCTGATAATTAAGGTGTTTGGTACTCAGACCTTATAAGACATGAATTATTAGGCATTTACTCAGTTAAAATTAATTAAGAATAACTGCTTAGTCATTGCCTACATCCTGTCTTAAATTATATAACTGCCATTTATTATCATGATACTTTGTGATGCATAATGCATAAATTAATTTACATCTAAGGCACATTTTAAAACTCTGAATAAAAAAGTTCTGTATTAAATTCATGTAGACGGTTATGGACTCTCTTTCTTTCCTTTGAGAGGCTTAGCTGGAGGCAAGCTAAGCTAGCTCTTGCTATGAGATATCAAAATTATGCTATATTGTGGGCACCAAATAGGAGATTAAAATGATAATGTTACTTAAACATCTGTCTGTCTGCCCTGCGATGGACTGGCGACCTGTCCAGGGTGTATCCTGCCTTCCGCCCAATGACAGCTGGGATAGGCTCCAGCACCCCACCGCGACCCAGAAGGATAAGCGGTTTAGATGATGTATGTATGTATGTATGTATGTTACTTAAACATACAACTTATTAATTGAAAACATTTATGAGAAAAAAGCTGGAGAAAGTCGCCTAAATAGCTGTCAAAATACGCCAAAGTGTCGAATGCATTTCCTGTTTGAACCACTTGAATGACATAAAAAGCCTCCCACATTACCCCAAGTTAGGTTGTGTGCTGCTGTCTTGCACATCGAAGGAGCATTTCATTATAGAAATGGTGCAAAATTAATATAGAATCCACATTAACATAGACATTGCTCAGACTAATGTCTGATGGGAATATTTGCCGCCTTATTTGACCATTTTGCATCTGGCTAATTTTCATTCTGTGCCCTGTTTAGCCCTTTGTTTTGATCTGTAAGTCGTTGCTAACTCTTGCCATATGAGATAGCAAAACAAAACCGGTAAGGGTTTATAAGGATCTCGTCTTGGGTGTTCATTTTCACCATACCTCTGGAACCACAGGCGCTTGTAAAGGATCCTCAGCATATCTGGCTCCAGCGTTCATCGAGGGCTGCAGTGTGTGTGTGTGTGTGTGCAGGTTCAGATTCCAGCCCGCATGACGCCACCTGATAGCTCTAATGAGCTTTTCTCCTTAACAAAGACAGAAAGCTAATTAGCAGAATCAGCCGCTGTGGCGCAGGGTTTGGAACAAATACCTCTATGAGCTGGAGCAGGTTGATGGATGCAGCCCAGCGCTGATGCTCTGGAGAAAGAGCTTAACGTCGTGAGACGAGACGCAAGTCACGAGCGAGAGAAGAAGGAGAAATGAAGAGTTTGAAAGCCATGTTTCAATTCCATTCAAGCTTTTGAGCTAATTAATAGTGTCAGCATTTGAACCAAGATGCTGTCAAATTTACACAAAACTACTGTCTCTACTAAGTTGAGCTGTTCAACTATATGCAATAGAAAAGCAAGTTTCAAAGGCTGGCAGCCGATCAGATTATGGCGTGTGCCATGGTGTCATCATGCATCACATCCATATTCAAACTACATGCTAACATCAGTGCTGACAAGATGGACAAACAAGGAATACAAAGCTGTGAAAAGAGTGTTCATAGTGTTTCAATTGAGGGGGCATTGCCCCCTCATGGCTGCAAGCCTGGTATATTAGCACTGCACAATGTTCAAGCCCTAATCCACCTACCTCAAAGCTTGTCGAGTTGTTAAGTAGTCTCAAATAAGCTTACTTATGTCGTTTTTGACACTGTAAGCAATGCTTTTATCTATAAACATGAACAAAAGAACACCAACAAGGTGTAGCTATGGGGTGGCCTGGGGGGCCTAGGCCAATCCACTTGAGAACCAACACCCTCCAGACTTCTAATCATTAAATAGATGTTTTTCAATGCCAATGTAAATAATACAAAATGTGTAACACTTTACTTGAACTCGACATAACACTGACATAATCATGCCATAAACATGTCATGATAGATGTCATGTCAACTACATACCTATAACATTATTATGTTACTTTTACTGGTAATTGCCATGACAAAACATAAGATTGTCATAGGTAAAGGCACTGAATAGGTAAGTTCCGCTGATGCTATTATTATGGAAAATATTATGCAGAATGATTTTGCATGGAATCTTCAATGTCAACGAGTAAATGCAACATTACCTTGCACCACTGTTTCTCCTGATGATGGGGACTTAGCTGAGCTGTGCTAGCTCCTAAAAAAGCTATACATCAAACTAGTGAGTAGTATTAGTTGACTGTGGTAAAGGTTCAGCACTGTGTTCACCCATTTGCCATAGACATCTATGGCTAGTGCTTTAAAAGGAAAGACTCTGTCCATTGTTGGAATAACTATCTTATAATATCTAACAATAATGTGTTTTATTTGATCTATAAAATTGTTTTTAGATATAATGAACTTGGTTAGCTGGTGGTAGTCCTCATTAAAGCAACATTTCTGGGCCTGTCTAGCTGCCCCCCATTCTTTTACCAAGCCCCACCCACAGTGTAATTCCACTGGTACACCACATAGCTAGTGACAGTAGAAGCAGTGAAACCTGAAGCATGGATTTTGTCCAATATTTTGTTTATTACTTGTTAGTTATCCTTCTAGCTCCACTATTGTAAGTAGTAAACTAGGTGCATTTGACTTTTCACCAAGTGAGGCCTGGTTATTCTTCTATGCTCAGTCGTGCTTTTCTAGAGTGTTTCGTTTGCGCCCCCCCAATATGTGAACACATGCACAAAAGTGCAGTACATGCACCCCGATTGATCTTTCTTAAGCAAGTAAATATACAGAACACCTTACAGTAAATGTAAAGTTAGATGAACTCAAATAGAGTGAGTTTAGTCCATTTCTGCTCAGGCTGAGCTCAGATGAACCCTGGGGGAGTCCATTAAGGAGTGTAGCTGTTGACACTGGTGGTTTTTTAGTATGTAGTAGACTCATGTGTTTTGCCTGAGGCCGCGCATTTAAACTGAAGTGAGTGGCACACTGTGGCCAATTTACCACGTCCAGTTTAAAATGAACAAAATTATACATGGATGTGTGTAGGTGGTTGTGTGTGTGCTTATCTGTATGTGCGCAAACATCTGTGCCATGTGTGTATGTGTGGCTTATGAGGGTATAGCACTGTACAAAAGTCAGAGATCACCCTTCATTTATTTTCATTTCCAGTCAAAATAGTGATCAAGAAGAAGTTATTCATTTTTAGGAGGTGTTTCTAAGGAGGTTAGATATAAAATAATCCAACTGCACGAGGAAGAGGACACTTAAAGGAAAATAAATGGGCAAAAAGGGGGTTTCAAAACTAGAGTTAAAAAAAAAATACTGAAAGCTACAGAGAAAATGGGATTCCTTACAAGAACTGGTAGACCACCAAAAGTGTCCCCCCATCAGAAAAACAGCACTTAAAGCTTTCATCTTTGAGAGAGAGGAGAAAATCAAGCTGCTGCAGATCTGAAAACATCCACAGGTGTTTCTGTCCATCCTTCCACTGTGAGAAGACGACTCAGCGCTATGGGTCTGAAAGGATGTGTAGCTGTCAGGAAGCCCTTACTGAGAAAAGGAAGTAAACAAAAATGGAGAATATTGGCTCAGAGTACCAGAACTGGACTGGATGTAGAAGTAAGGTTTATTGACCGAAGAGTCTAAATTTGTATTGGGATTACTTGGATTATGAGAAGCAGATTATTGCTTATTAATAATTAATAGACTCATTTTAAACCACTCATAAACCTTTTATAAGGGTAGTCTCATTGGAAAGAGGTACTGGCCCAGTATAGTGTGCTAGCCACAGGTTAACATGTTAGCCCTGAGCTAACATATTAGCCAGGAGCTAACATATTAGCCATGAGCTAACATGTTAACTTTGATGCATTGACTCAGTACAATGCTTTATGACACAATACAATACAATACAATACAATACAATACAATACATACAGTATGACATAATATTTTGCCACTAGCAGTAGCTGCTATATAGAAGCCTGAAAATATAGGTAACAAAACACCATTTATGTCTTGGCTAAGTGGCTACATTCAAGGTAAAGGGGGTGGGGACTGTGCATATTAGATTTTTCGCTGAACTATCACTTTAAGGTTCCCACCTATGTAGCTGTGTATGTTGTTAGACATCTCAGAGATAAATGGCAGGTATTAACATGGACTGGCACATGAGGAAGAACAAGAATGGATGTCTTGCGAAAACCTTTGTGATGGAGAAGCATGATAGGCCATTTATCAACGCAAGCGTGACAGCAATTTGCATAAACTTTAATTGACTGATGAGTCTTAATTTGCAATTGGGATTTCTTGGATTGTAAAAAGCAGAAAATGCAACTGACTTCTAAGCCTGAACCTTTTTATGGAAAAAGTATTCCTGCAGATTTCTTGGAAAAACTAAAATCAAGACCCCCAAAAAGGGTGGGGCACACTAAATACTTGTAACGTCCTGTCTGGCTCTGTCTTTGTCTTTCTCTGTTTTAGCCTTGGTTTTCTTGTTTCCCAGTGCCATGCGTTTTGGTTTATGTCTGGCACGTGCCTTTGTTTCCTTGTGCCATGTGCTATTGTTGTTGTTTTGGTCTGTGTCTCTTCCCTGGTCCCGCCCCTTTGTCATCTGCTCCACCTGTCTGTTGTCTGTAGCCCTGCCCTCTCATTAGTCCCAGGTGTTTCTTGTTTTCCCTCAGTGTCTTTATACCCGTGCGTTTGCTTAGTCCCTTTGCCTTGCGTTGTCTGTGTTACCCTGTTGCTTGTTGTCTATGAACCTCAGATTCTGGACTCAATAAACCTTCTACAACCTAAACAAACCTCCTACATTACAATACTGAAAAATGTGAATTTATATTTAGTTGTTGGGGCTTTTGTGTAAATTTCTGTTGAATATGTTTTCTGAAATTTCGCTGTAAAATGAATTATGTGAATGGTCAAGCACTTAATGGCCATTGTGACTAGAAATGAAATCAATGAGTGATGGTCTCACTTTTGCACACTCCTATACTTTAATGGTGCTCTTTGCTTGGTTGTGTGATGTGGCAGTAATAGTCCTCGGATGTTTCAATTCAAAGACAGATTGGCAAGAAAAGGAAACCATCCCACTCTTTGAGGTTCCTGTATGAAAATCTAAGGAGTAAAAAGCATGTTTTTCCATTCCATTTCAACCATATTTCAGCAAAGTACAAATCTTCCAAAACAAAAGACTTCAGCACAGTAAAAAGTATATTTGCTCAAGTATTTTCCACTTCTGCTTATGTACATGTGCATATTAACTTATGTGTTTGTGTGGGTGTGTTCAAGTGATAATCCACACATACCACTAAAGAGCAGGAGCGAGGAAGACAAAAGTCGAGGGCGAGTTTGTGCAAAGTAGCCAGAGCAAGTTTTTAGCCTCCAGTGATACAAAAGCATCCACAAATGGCAGCAGCATATGTGCTTCTGCATATCAGAGGGGCTGAATATGGAAAAAGAACAGATAGTGTAGAGCTATTGTGCACTGAGGAGGCTTTCAGATTCAATGTTTTTGAACAAACGGAAAGGCCTCTGCGGCATTCAGCTAGCGGGCGCTGCTAACCTCTGCTAGCGCGCTGTGTTATAAGAGAAATCAGAGCAGCCTCTGTCCCTCAAGACCAAAGACCATCTGCTTCAAATCCATTATAAAGCACACTTGGACACACTGAAGGATGCTATAACAATCAATATTTCACCCTGCTAATTTATTTTTCGCCATTTCTTAATTGGACCTTGACCTTCAGGCTGAGTTTCCTCAGGGAAAGAACTATGGAAATATACAGACATATAATTAAATATATATTCTTGAATATGAAGTTAGGGAAAGTAATACACATGGGTTAAGATTGAGTTACTAATTAAATGGACCTTAAATGGGCCCTTCTGCTCATTGTGAAGAGCTGAATCTAGGTCAGATATTGCAGAATATTGCTACATGAAATTGTAAGTACACGGACTTCCAATGGCCTACTTAGGCCAGGTTGAATTGTGTCCCCGCTTGTGACATTCTTGCAGGAAATGAGGTCTTCCAAGGTCGAGTCATTCTAGGTGTGGGGCAGAAATACATGAATGGCATTCGGCTGAAAGGATATGTCTTCTAGTCTGAGGATTGTAAAAGAAGTTTTCCAGCAATTTTCAAACTCTTTATCTGCTGCATCTGTAGCAGTTTTGCAGATTACAAAAGAACGATTTGCAGGTCCCTGTATTTAGTACAAGAACCAAAAACCTGTTGACTCGAATGCACTTATAATGGAAGCCAATGGGCGGGTGTGGAAAGAACAGTCAAATACAAAAGTCTGACCCAGTCAGATGACATGTTTCATTGATTTTCTAAGTGAAAATGAGTTGACACCTCCTCTACGTCAAACAAATGTAAATATGACATTTTTATTTCAATTATAGAGCACAATTTCTAAGTACAAAACACATTTTCTAAACCGCTTATCCTTCTGGGTCACGGGGGGTAGCTGGAGCCTATCCCAGCAGTCATTGGGCAGAAGGCAGGATACACCCTGGACAACTCGCCAGTCCATCACAGGACATATTGGAAACAATAAAATATAGGTTCTGACCAGTCCACATTTAATGATTACTTTCTTTTCCAAACAATAATTAGGCACATATTTTGCAGAAGAGTGGCTTCTATAGAGGATGTGTTAATCTGTTTTCACAGACCTTGTCATTTGACCCAGGGCACCCAAAGTTTTTCACAACTGTATATCTTGAGTCTGCACGTTTACAATTTTTTTCTGTGTACAGTACAAAACAAGTGGAGTACAATAGAAATGTGTCACAATTATTATCTGTGGTAAATGATTGTACAGTACAGGTATGGATGGCTGAAAGGATGCTTTTTGAAAGGATGTGGTCCAAGGCCTTATTCCAGGAATGAGTTCAAAGCAATGTTCCTGCACTTTTCAACCTAATCTCTATCTGCCACATCTGTAGCATATGGTCAATTACCAGAGATTATGATTTTGAAACATTTCTCTGTGTTTAGTAAAAGAACAGAAAACCTGTTCTCTCGAAGCCTGGGCCGTCGACAGACCCGAAATGTTAAGGTTCCCCGCTATAATATAAGTTTACCATTTTAGCCTTAACTACAAACATTATGACTGTCTGAACTCACTACAGATGCTACATTTCCCAGAATGCCCCAGCATCAATTCTTTTAGCACTTTCAGTTTCCCTTAATCCAGGTTGTAGGGCAGCTTTTGTCAGTGCAGAGTTAGCCATGGGTCACATGGACATGTTCAAGCACAGTTGTACGTCAAATTTCTTTTTTATTTTTTCCCAATGTGCTAAATTCAGCAAATAAGCTGCAATTATGGATTAAAATAATGTTCTTTATAGAGGATGTGTACTTATTTTCACTTCAAAACATGTCATTTTACCAGGGGCACCCAAACTTTTGCATTTCACAGTGTCAGAGCAGTGAGGGTAATCCGAACACATGTAGGCCTGCATATTAAACCATTAAAAATGGCCTTATTTGAGTTAGCAACTCCTATTTTGCAGCCTAATTGAATGTAATACACAAAGAACAATGAAAATGAAAAGAGACATTGTGCAGTTAATAGCTGCTCATTTTGCTTGTGTTATCTAGCCGACATGAACTGACAGTGCAAAAACAAAGTCATATAGTTCTTTTAACCACTAGACTTCCAGCAGAAGTTAAAGGGACTTAACAGCTTTAAGATCTCAGGCTTTTTACATACTAAGGCTTATTATTCAGTAACTACAGGGACCTCAATGCGAACTGGTTGAGCTATTTTGAGGTTATAGAAGTGTATAATGAAACTTTGGACCGGGGGGGGGTATAACCAAATTTCTTTCTGTCGCAGCTATAGCATATGATCAATCATCAGGGATGATCATTTCCACACATTCCCCTGTTCTTAGAAAAGAAAACCAATTGACTTGAAACTGACTTTACAATAGGCAGTGTTGAAGCAACTGCCCATAGACATCTATTATAAAGTAAAGGAGTAGTTTAGCATTTTTTTTAGCCTAACCTCTGTCTGCTGCATCTGTAGCACATGGTCAGTTACCATAGACAACACTTTTGACACATTCCCCTGTGCTTGGCAAAAGAACAGAAAACTAGTTCACTTGAAACTGACTTATAATAGAAGTCAATGGGCAGCTGCTTTCATGCCTGTCCATTGGCAGCTATTATAAGTTAAAGTAATACTCTAGCACTGTTCAACCTAATCTGTCACATCATGTAGCACATGGTCAATTACTACAGGGATTACTTTTGACACATTTCCTTGTGCTTAGCAAAAGAACAGGAAACCTGACTCAAAGTGGCTGAAGGAACTGCCCACTGGCTTCTCTTATAAGTGTATTTTAGGTCAGCCTCATTTTATTCATTTCAAAGTGCAGGTAAGTGCATCAAAATCATTTTCTGTGGTAATCAACTGTACAATACTGAAGTGACAGATAGAGATTAGGTTAAAACAGTTGACATGAGACTGACTTATAATAGGTGGTGTTGAAGCAGCCGCACACTGGTCTCTATTATATATTGAAGGAATACTTTGGCATTTTACAACCTAATTTCTGTCTGCTGCATCTGTGGCATATCTAGCATATCTGTCGGAACAAAACCTCATATCTCCAAAATGGCAACTTTACAGGAGAAGGAAAAAACTTACTTTACTTTTAATGTAAGTCAGTGGAACCAGACTTTTTTCCAAGTGATTTTAGGCCATTTCTTTTTGCTTTTGCTTTTGCTCATGAAATTTACACACAACTGTAGAAGGTAACAGGCATTTTCATATTATTTCAAAATACTGAAAAATGATAAAAATGGAGATACAAGGTTTTGTTCCGACATCTGTGATATGCTTGATTAACGTGGATGACAATTTTGACACATTTTCCTGCGCTTGGAAAAGAAAAGAAAAGAAAAGAAAAAAACATTTGACTCAAAAATGACTTATAATACGTTTTCCACCACTAATGTATTGGTGTATATAATAAGTTTATGGTATAATATCAAATATCTAATCTGATATAATAATATCTAATATGATACTATTAAGCAATAGAACACAAGAAGGGAGTGTGTTATTGCAAAATAACATCACAGCTGTGATTTGGTCACCATAGATAATCACAGCCATGATGTTATTCGTGATAACACACTGACCTCGAGTGTTCTACTGCTTTTACACAACAGTTAAATAAATAAAGTAAGAAATTAATAAACTGGGCCGCGAACGTGGCGTTTAATATGTTTTAATGTTGGCAATTCCTTCCACCAAATTATTGTTCCTTAACAAGCAGCTTGTTGCTACATCAGAGTAATGATAAACAGTTCGTTCTCCAGCTCCTTGTTTTGATCCAGCCAGTCTGTAAAACATCTTACAGCCCATTTAGTTTGGCGAATGGTGTTGGGTTCATTTCTGGCTGATTCCAGGTTGTTCAGCTGTTCTTCTGTCACAGCTGCCGACTGAAAAGCTGCTCAGTGGTGATGATAGTTTGGGAATTTAGTGTCGTCTCATCTTCAGAGTCTGACCAAATCGGCTGTCAGTCAAATGTGATCTTAAAAGTATCCATTTTCTCTTTGTGGCAAAGTAAGAAGTAAAAATGTTCAAATGGCTTGAGCGTCTCTTATGGCTGTCAAAGTCGTTGCTTAGCAATGCCGTCTGAGCAGAGTGATACAGTGTTTGTGAAAAACCTGTGATGTTATGGCGAAATATCAGCATGGTTAGAACGCTTCCCCACCAATCAGCTTGCGTGGCCAGAATGAACTGTTGTATAATATCTAATATCTATTTGCATATAGGTGCATATTGTTGCTGTTAGAACAAAACCTAATTTCTCCATTTTTATTTTCAGTTTTTGACATAATTTGAAAATTTGTCCTTTATATTGTGTCAAAATTTCATGATGAATGGACCTAAAATAACAGCCCAAAATGACTTGGAAAAAAGTCTGGTTCCACTGACTTACATTAAAAGTAAAGTTTTTCCTTCTCCTGTAAAGTCACCATTTTGGAGATACGAGGTTTTGTTCCAATAACAGCGATATAGTTGATTACCATGGACAACGACTAATGTTTCTCCCTCTAGTTAGAAAAGGAAAGGAAAACCGATAAGCTGGGGACACACTAATGACAGATGTCAATGGGCAGTTGCCTCAGCTTCATTTGTCTGAATCATGTGTTTGAGAAAATGAGTCAAAACTGTTGTCTATGGTAATTGACCACATGCCACAGATCCAGCAAATTGAGATAAGTTTAACTTCCAGACGTCCACTAACACACTTCACACTGGTCATGCGGGCTACTGTATGTTTGCCTGAACAATCATTTTGCGCCCATTATATGTGGCTTACCCCAATCTCACACTCAATTAGCATGGCTTCATTAGGTGTGGCTTGAACCGTATTGTTCGGAGGCTAATTGCATGTCTATTTGGAATGGGCAGAGGAATGGGCAACTAGGAGAAATGATTTGAACTTATCTGCCTGACAACTTAATAAACATCTGGCAAATGAACTGCTAAAATGAGCTCCCGGCATGCTGAGAGAGAGAGAGAGAGGGGGAGAGAGAGAGAGAGAGAGAGAGAGAGAGAGAGAGAGAGAGAGAGAAATGAAGGTTCGGGTCGTTTAAAACATTGCTGAGGTTTCTCGCTAATAACCTCGTAACAGCCTTCTGCATACAGATTGTCCATTAAACGTCCAGACGTCATGCCAGATTGCATGTGCCATCACTTGTGGACTGGATGTACCAGGCCGGGTCGGAAAACAGACTGCCTCTTTCGCTCTTCTCCTCCACAGCAGTCGCTCTAAATCTCTGGCTGTGTTTACAGCATCTCTCTGCCGCTTTAAAACCGTCCGGCTTGACAGCTAAATAGCACGCTGTAAAATAAACATTCACTCGCAAGCCATCCTGGATTTGTAGATAGTGTCGCTCCTGTCACTTTCATTGTGGGAAGTATGTGAGAATCGATTGTTACACATGCGCTGTCACCTGTATCGCTGCAGTGAACTTTTCGTGGCGCCTGTAAACGTGTTTGTGAGTAAACTGTGGCTGGTTATTAGAAGACCAAACACTGTTGCTTCCTTTCAGTGATGTGTGAGATGTTTAATTCAGATCCGACTGCATTCAAGAACAAACATGGTGTAAATTTACATTATTTCTCATGCAGTAAACTTTAAAAAAAGATGGTTCTTCTAGGGTTCTTTAGTAGAAAAAATGGTTCTATATAGAACCATGATCACTCAAGGAACCCTTTGCATAATTAAAGAGCTCTGCACATTGTGAAAGAGTTCTACAGATTGATGTAATATAGGGTTCTATGTAGAACAATTTTGAAAAGGGCTCTATATAGCACCAAAAAAGGTATCACTATTGTTATGGTACAAGAACCCTTGTCACAGTAGAAGAACCCTTTTTGGTGCTATATAGAAACATGACCGCTCAAGAAACCCTTTGCATAATTAAAGAGCTCTGTGCATTGTGAAAGAGTTCTATAGATTGATGTTATATAGGGTTCTATGTAGAACATTTTTGAGAAGGGCTCTATATAGCACCAAAAAAGGGTACTGCTATTGTTATCGTACAAGAACACTTGCCACAGTAGAAGAACTCTTTTTAATGCTATATAGAACCCTTTTCTATATAGCACCAAAAAGGGTACTGCTATTGTTATGGTACAATAACCCTTGTCACAGTAGAAGAACCCTTTTTGATGCTATATAGAACCATGACCACTTAAAGAACCTTTTGCATAATTAAAGAGCTCTGTGCATTGTGAAAGAGTTCTACAAATTGATGTTCTATAGGTTCTATGTAGAACATTTTTGAAAAGGGCTCTATATAGCACCAAACAGAAGGGTACTGCTATTGTTACGGTACAAGAACACTTACCACAGAAGAACAACTCTTTTTAATGCTATATAGAACGCTTTTCTATATAGCGCTATAAAGGGTACTGCTATTGTTATGGTACAATAACCCTTGTCACAGTAGAAGAACCCTTTTTGATGCTATATAGAACCATGACCACTCAAGGAACCTTTTGCTTAATTAAAGAGCTCTGCGCATTGTGAAAGAGTTCTACAGATTGCTCTTCTATAGGGTTCTATGTAGAACATTTTTGAAAAGGGCTCTATATAGCACCAACAAAGGTACCACTATTGTTATGGTACAAGAACCTTGTCACAGTAGAAGAACCCTTTTTGGTGCTATATAGATCTCTTTTTAAAAATGTAATGTATAGCACCATCTACAATACCACATCAATCTGAAGAACGCCTTAAAGATGCTAAGAACCTATTAATGATAGAAAGGGTTCTTTGAGTGTTCCTGATTCTATATGTAACCATTTTCTTTACTACGGATCTCCTAAAGAACTGTCTTTTTCAACTGTGTACTGTGTGAAAACATTGAATGTGGGTTTACTTGGATTGTGAGAAGCTGAAAGTGCAACCAACTTCCAAGACTGAACTTTGGAGGTGTGGAAAAATATCCCTGCAAACTTCTTTGAAAAGCTGAACGCGAGTCTCCTGAAAAGAATACTGTACATCTACTGTACTACTGTACTATTACTGCATATAAGCTGTAACAAAGACAAAGGCTGGACACTAAAAATGTGATAGGTGATGTCTTAAATGTAATATTGTATAGTTGTTCCTGTATTGTTAAGTAATTTTCCATTAAGTACAATACATGCTTTTTCCTGTGTTTTACTTTATGGCTGTTTTGACTAGAAAGTAAATAACTGAAGGGTGTTCATAGTATAAGAACATTCATTTTATTCTGATTTAAATCTAATGTTGTGATTTAAATCTGACATGTTACTGTTGAATGCACAGTTTTGTTTTGCAGAAATTTAAACCATACACTCCTATGGTACAGTTTTTCAAGGGGTCTTTTAGTAAAGGGATCTCCAAAATGGTAACTTTACAGGAGAAGGAGAAAATCTACTTTACTTTTAATGTAAGTCAATGGAACCAGACTTTTTTCCAAGTCATTTTGGGCCGTTTCGTTTGCTCCATTCATCATGAAATTTACACACGATGTAAAGGGCAACAGACATTTTCAAATTATCTCAAAAACTGAAAAACAATAAAAGTGGACAGAGGTTTTCTTCCAACAGCAGCAATATATATATATATATATATATATATATATATATATATATATATATATATACGTATATATGTATTTGCATGCTTAAATTGTTCTTTGCATGGTGAAATCGTTCTTCAGGTCAGTGGAGAATGTGTTGTATGGTTCTATATAGCACCAAAAAGGGTTCTGCTGTCGTTAAAGATGTCAAACTGGTAACAATTGCAGTATAGCTGTGGCTTTTTTTGCTATGTAGAACCATGTACAACACATTCTCTGCCAATCTGAAGAACCATTTCACCATTCAAATAACTATTTAAGCATGAAGAATTCCCTTTTCTAAAGAACCCTTGGAGAAGAGGGCACTTTACACTTTTGCTGCGTTTTGTTTTTTCATAAGAAAGGGTAAAAGTTTGGAAATACTGATTTGAATCTGTTAATACAGAATGTGAGCTGAATGTCACAGTGATGCACCACTTTTTAGTTTTTACGGCCAATTACAGTTCCAAATTCTTTACAGCCAAACTGACATATGGCTGCTTTTTGTGGATCTATTTTATCAGCCTTTTTAAAAATATATATATGAAGCTTACACTCGGTGGGCTAAATGAACACATGCAACGCACTAGCACATCTCCAGTACTTTCTACAAGCCAAAGTTGCGACATAAATGTTATTCCTTGAATTTAAATGGGCCAAACTGTCATTTTAATCCATAAAACATTGAAAAAATTGTTAATAACATAAATCAAATAAAAAGCTCAGTTGAGAGTAAGAGGCAACTGGCTTTTGTTCGAGATGACATTTTAGTGTAGGTGTAGCGGCCTCATTCAAATACAGCACAATTCCTCTTAGCTTTCTCATAAAATTTGAGTCAGCCAAAATCAAAATAATACATTTTCTGATTGTGGAGCAAAATTCATCTGATTCTAATCTCAGGCGATTCTGATTGTGCATCCCAGAATTGTAAATGTAATGTACTATGTAACCAGCTGTGTAATTAAGAGAGAGAGAAAGGAGACAGAGAGAAAGAAAGAGAGAGGTAAAGGAGAAAGAGAGAAAGAGAGAGAGAGAGAAAGGAGAGAGAGACAGAGAGAGAGAGAGAAGAGAGAGAAAGATAAAGAGAGAGAGAGAGAGAGAGAGAGAGAGAGAGAGAGAGAGATGAAAGTGAGAGAAAGAGGTAAAAAGGAGAAAAAAGAAAAAGTGGAGGAGAGAGAGACAGAGAGAAAGTACATATAGAGGAAATAAAGACAGGAAGGAAAGAGAAAAGAGAGGAGAAACAGAGGAAGACCAGAGTGGGAGAGAGGGAGAAAGACAGAGACAGGACAGAAAAGGAAGGAGACAGGGCTAAAGAGAGAAAAGAGAGAGAGAGAGAGAGAGTAAGAGAGAGAGAGAGAGAGAGAGAGAGACGAGAGAGAGAGAGAGAGAGAGAGAGAGAGATAAAAGGGAGAGAGATAAAGGGGAGAGAGAGAGAGAGAAGGAATGAATGATAGTGATAAAGATAACAGATAGCAAAAGACATAAGAGAGACATTAAAAATAGAAAGTAAGAAATGCATTAGAGAAAGAGAGAAAGTAAGAGGGGTGGAGAGGGGAGAAATACAGAGAACGTCTATAGAAAGACGATAGCAAGAGAAAGGGAAGAGAGAGAGAGAGAGGGGGGGGCAGAAAAGGAAGGAGACAGGACTAAAGAGAGAAAGGAGAGAGAGAGATAAGGATTGCATGAAAGTGATAAAGATAGCAGAGAGCAAGAGACATAAGAGAGAAATAGAGAATGAGAAATAGAGAAGAAAGGCATCAGAGAAAGAGAGAGAGTAAGAGGGGTAGAGAAGGGGAGAAAGAGAACATCTATAGAAAGACTATAGAAAGAGAAAGGGAAGAGAGACTGAGAGAGAGACAGAGACAGAGAGATACAGAAAGATAGAAATCGAGTGAGATGAAGGAGCGAGAAGGGGGAAAAGCTACAGAGAAAGAAGGAAAGAGAAAGGAGAGAAAAAAGAGATGTGGTAGGAGACAGGGATAAGGAGAGAAAAAGAGATAAAGGAAGGAGAGGGAGAGAGAGACTGAGACAGAAGGGGAGAGAGAGAGAGAGAATGGAGACAGAAGGTGAGAGAGAGAGAGAGAGAGAGAGAGAGAGAGAGAGAGAGAGAGAGAGAGAGTAGCAGAGAGAGAGAGAGACACACACACAGAGAGAGAGAGAGAGAGACAGAGACAGAAGGAGAGAGAGAGAGACACACACACACACACAGAGAGAGAGAGAGAGAGAGAGAGAGAGAGACAGAGAGATAGAGAGAGAGAGAGGAAGCGTCTGTTGGCCGTCTGCCCTGAGTGTCCAGCTGTTGACTTTGTGAAAAAGGCTGATGTTAAATCTGATAGCCATTTGGTGCAGGAGCAGATAGGCAGAGCCAGAGGGGTGAAGAAGTCCCACGAGAGAAAGACCACTTATCAGACCCGCAGGGAGAGAAGGACGGGGGCTGGGAAAGGGGGGTGTAGTATGTGTGTGGTGGGTGGGGGACATGGGGTGGTGGATTCAGCCTGCTACTTCACACACACTCTGTTCCTCCTACACACTCACACGTGCTGCCCAAAACACTTCTACACTGTAAAAAGTGGCTCATCAGATCATCCTAAAAATGACTTCATGTAGTAACAAGTAAATTAACTAGTTTTATTCAACCTAAATAAATACTTTGAATGAACGATTCTTTCAATCAAAGTCATTTTTGCAGTTGAATAAAACTAGTTCAATTGCTTATTTCATTTAGGTAGATCTGACGAGACACTTCTTACAGTGTGGAAGTAAAACTACACATAATATAATAATGCATATGTTATAAAAACTCATCGATATAACAAACTGCTAATAATGTGCTAAAATGCTTATCCAAAAACACAACATTTTTTTTCACATGATGTAATATGATGCTATTTTATATCTTCGCAGTCCAAAGAAAGTTTCTCCAAAATTATAAGTTTACAGGAGAGGCCAGAAAGTTTCTTTACTTTCAGTGTAAGTTAATCTAAAAAGATCTTATTCTGTACACTTTCTGAGCATTTCTATTGGTCCGTTCATCATGAAATTTTTGGACAGTGTAAAGGACAGCTGTTGTACGATGACATTTTAGGGCCACTGTTAATAAAGATTAAAAATAGTAGACCTCGAGAAAAAAGTCGTAATATTTCGAGAAAAAAGAAAATATTGGCATTAATACCAGGAAAGGTCGCAATATTGTGGTCAAAGGCTTTGCGAAGGGACGGCAGCCCCTCCTCGTGTTAAATGAGGGGCGGTGAGTTGGTGGAGTTATACTTTCATATCGATTCACCCATAAAGAAACACTCAGTCTCCCTGTCTCTCCTGCACATCAGCACCAGCCTGTTATTAGTATAAGAAACGGCTGAAACGGCTGAGCAGGAAACTGTTTATCTAGAATAAAGAGCCAGACAGACTCGAAGGAAACTGTCTGTCTGTGCTGTTGAAGGAGAATCGCAGGCAGGGTCATCTACACGGCTGTCGGGGGCTACATCTCCGTGCTATTCGAAGAGGACATGAAGTTTCACAGACAATGAGATGATAATCAAAATGATTGATCTACAAGGAGACAGGAGAGAGTGGAGCTCTGGCACCACTACAGACCCCAACGCATTATAGCAGCCCCCCTACAGTTAGCCCACTTCATCCTCCAAATATCACAACTTTTTTCTTAAAATATTACGACTTTATTCTCAAAATATTACGACTTTTTTCTTGAAATATTACGACTTTACTCTTTTAGCCTACTATTTTTATTTTTATTAACAGTGGCCCTAAAATGCCGTCATACTGTTGAGCTCAAATGACACAGAAAAGTAAAAAATGGTCAAAAATTGAGATTTTTTTTCTATAATAATAACATCACCACATAATGTAATAATGCACAAAATGACTTGTAGTAATCTAAGCATGTTTCAGTTAAAAGTAATAGGCCACATACAGGACTAATGTAACACATTTAATGCATTAAGGAATAGAATATTGAACTATTTTCATAGTCTGAGTAAAATTCCGAGTCAATATTAAGCATGTGTCATAACCGCCTGTTATAACTGTTTGTTACCTGTTAATATTACAAATATCAGCAGTTTATTGCATTGTGAGCTTTTAAAACATTTGTATTATTATAAATCACTTTCTTGAAAGATCCTTCTACTGAAAGGTTCTTTAAGGAATGAAAGAGGTTCTTCTATGGGAGCACTCTAAAGAACCCTTTTTGGAACCTTTCTTTTTAAGTGTGTCGGTCCCTCATGGACTGTGCACCATTTCAAGGCTCTTTTTTTATTTCTTTTAGTTATTTCTCACTTGTAGCTCCTTGAAACAGGCAGAGAAATTGTGTGGGAAGCACAGATTCTGAACTTTGATATCAGAGGTAAAAGTGTGCAGAAGAAGATATTTTGCAACAGGGTCATTCCACAGTCCACTTTTCTTTCTCTCCATAGGTGTCACTGGTGTTACCGATCCTCATTGGTGTTACACATAAGAAAGGTAACACCAGAGACAGTAACACCAGTGATATTTTTCATGAAAAATGCATGATAGAATATCCTCTAAAATATGGAATTTAATCCATTTGTATTATGTTTTTTCACAATTACCTCAGAATAAAGTCGGTCACACCAGTGACGTCAACTAAAAGCTTCATATGAAATCATGAGCTAAATGAGAAAATCACTCATAACTGAAAGACACAGTGGACTTACCGTCTGCTCTTTTCATAGATCCTCAGAAAACAGGTAAAAGGAAGTCAAGTGATGTCATCAGTGTGATTTATATTTCAAAATAAGAGATTTTTGTTTCGCACTGTGTAACACCAGTGACATGACTTCTGGGGACAACAACTTCCATTATA
The DNA here is from genome assembly GCF_904425465.1 of Colossoma macropomum. Classification (NCBI taxonomy): domain Eukaryota; kingdom Metazoa; phylum Chordata; class Actinopteri; order Characiformes; family Serrasalmidae; genus Colossoma; species Colossoma macropomum. The sequence continues at coordinate 3,391,911 of NW_023494807.1, read as the reverse complement.
TATTTTACAATATTTATTTGACATTTTTGGTAACACTTTCTATGAATGTCATGTTTGTAAGCATCTATAAACACATTTATAACATGTTATAATGCCTTCATACGGCATTATAAACATGATTATAGACATCTATAAAATTGAATTACACTGGATTACACTTTATAGCCATGTTTATTATACATTATGAATTGTTAATATAATGCATTATAAGTAGTGTTGATAACATGTTATACTGTCAGTGCCAAAGAAGTCAGTCCCAGCTTGGAGACTAAAAAGTAAAGACAAATACCAAGCTAACGGTGGTGTACATTACCTTTCCCACATTGGGTAAAACACTGATGGCAGCTCTAGTTTAAACTCTGTCATTTGAAGCCTGTAATGTGCTTTATTATGTATGTTTTAGTGTTTCAGTAAATCCTTCAGTAAATACTTCAACTTGAAGCCTCACTCTTAACACTGGAGGAGGCTTTAGTACAGTACGCTTCACTTTACTTAGAGCGGACAAATACAACTTATGAGCACTTATAATTTGTTATGATCAGTACTTATAATGTATTATGTTAACAATTCATAATGCATAATAAGCATGGCTATAACGTGTAATGCATTTTTATAAATATTTATAGCCATGTTTATAATGCCTTATGGATGCATTATAACATGTTATGAATGTGTTTATAGATGCTTACAAAGGTGACATTCATAGAAAGTGTTACCACATTTTTTTCTTTGTCATTTAATTTTTGTATTTTATAGTCATGTAGAGATTATTGTAGTTAAAAGTGCAGAAAAACATGTTTTTACCTCAAAATATAGCCTCAGCCTTTACACGTCACCCTTTGCTTGGTATTCTTCTAGATAACTGATTTAAAAGCCAATATTGCTAAATTGATTACTGAAGAAGGTGTAATTGTTAAAATAACTTGAGATGTAAATAAAGAAAATGTAAATAAATTGTAACCCTAACATGTTTTTTTAAGTGTAATATAGCTGTAAACGCTAGGGACACAAAAATGGACATTTCTGTAGAATGACCCAATAATTTAAATTTGGTCAAAAGCTAATATTGTGTTCAGAGTTTTGTTTTGTGGACAGAAAACAAACAAACAAACTATTCTTTACATTTTTGCCATTTTTGTCATTTCTTGCAGGGATACAGGGCCGATATGGGGGTGCTGTTATCATTTCTGTCAGTGAACGCCATTAAAGCAATACTTCAGTCAAGAAAACTAATGTTACTAACCATGAAGGAAAGGAAACAGATTATTCAAACAGAATCATACTATTGGTTACAAGCTTCCATTCATTGTTAGCAATGATAGCCATGTTATCTTGGTCAATCTAGTCTTTTAAAGACCAAAGAACAGGGCCTACATTTATTCATGAGTGAAGAATGTGTTACTTAGCTTCACCTTTTAGCATTGAGCTATCACAGTCCTGGTCAAATGAATAGTTTGGCAACAAAAGTCAAATTTAAACCATTAAACTGCAGACTATTTCAAATCTCTATCTGGCATTTTCAGAACAATGGACTGGCCACCCCAGAGTCCAGACCTAAACATCATTAAATGTGTTTGGGATTACTTGGACCATGAGAAGCAAAAAAGGGTTGTTACATTTATGACATTTTTAAAGAAATGTGGATATTTTTCCACACCTCCAAAGTTCAGTCTTAGAAGTTGGTTGCACTTTCTGATTCTCACAATCCACACCATCCCAAACACATTCAATGATTTTGAGGCCTAGATTCTGGGGTGGTCAGTCCATTGTTCTGAGAACAGCAGCTTCTTTGCTTGATTTGATCCTTTTGTCCATAATTACGTCTTGACAGCTCACAGTGGAGGGATGGACAGCAATCCAAACGCATCAGCCGTGGATTTTTTTTTCACTTTTTTTCAAGATGCATCAGCTTGTTTTCTCATTTCTCTCAAAGATGAAAGCTTTAACAAATGATAGCGATAGTTTTGGTGGCCTACCAGGTCTGGCATTATCAGAGCAATGGGACTGGCCACCACAAAATCCAGACCTCAGTATCATTAAATGTGTTTGGGATTACTTGGATCGTGAGAAGCAGAAAATGCAACCAACTTCTAAGACCGAACTCTGGATGTGTGGAAAAATATCCCTGCAGATTTTGCAGAACTGAAAGCAAGTCGATGTAATAAAGGTAAAGACTGGACACACTAAAGGATGAAAAAAAAAGATGAAATGATACTTAGATTTCTGTGTAATTTCTATTCTTTTTTCCCGAGACATAAAAAATCAAACAAAGAGGCAAAAAAACGTACTAAATTAACATTTTGAGTGGAAATTAAATGAATAAAGGGTGGTCTCTGATTTTCATTAGGTAAAGAATTGAGTCATTTATCATATAAGTCTGTAATTACATATAAATATTTAAACTAAACATAAAGCAAAGATACAGTGCTCAACTTCTAAGGGTTAACCGCTAAGCAATAGGCTTTTTATTATTAATCGCCAAATATATTGTCAAATAACTGCTATGAATTATTCAGCAACAGCTACGAAAGTAACATAGGGGTCTATACAAGATGTAGTTATGAGAGTGATGAAGGGAAAGGGTTAATATATATCATTTACATTTTCATTTTAAAGCAGCTATAAAGAAACAGGATACAGAAGGGGGGCCAAATGCATGAGTAATGGCCAGTAACCTTATACCTGATATAGATTAGCCTTACTTTGGACCCTGTACTCCTCTGATTGATTATTAAAGCGCTGTGCGGAGGGGGGGGGCGGCTAATGACAGATTGCATGTGTATGTAATTGAGCGACATTAAACCCAGCGTGTAAAAGGGTGCTGCTAGCCTGTTAAAAAGCTGGCCAGAAAGCTCTCAGAGGCGCCAGGCCCCTCCCGAGTCCAGAGAGAGAGAGAGAGAAAAGCTGCATTGATTTTAAATAATGTTCCCAGTGACTCATCTATAGAAGGGCATTTATCAAAGCCATCAGAGCCCCGCAGCTCATGTTCAGTCTGCCTGCCCAGCTTAAGGGTCAATAGCTGCACTCCAGTATGCACGGCTCAAGCCTGACTTGTTGAACAACAAAGGGTGTAATGGTTCTACAAAGGTTTAAGGAAATGAAACCAGTTGTATTTTTGGACGCTGTTGTTCCTGTTAGTCTAAGCCAGGTTCTAGAATTAAAGCAATAGTTCAGTCTATAAAAATGACGTTGCTACCAATAAATGAAAGTGAATAGAAAGTACGCTAATTAGCAAATAGAGTTATGTTAATGGACCCAAGCTTTCATTCATTGTTAGCCACGTTAGCATGCTTGGTCAAGCTATTACTTCCTTTTTAAGACCATGTTCATGCCTATGGCAGGGGTTTGTTGGTGTTAGAACAGGGCCTGTATTCATTCACAGCTGACAAGTCTGTTACTTAGCTTCAGCTTTTAGCATCAAGCTCTCACAGTCTCAGGCAAAAAAGACAGATTTACATCATTTCCCTCCTGTAGTCAAACAGCCAAGACGTGTTTGGTGTCCAAAGTTAGCTTCTTTAGTTTTGCTTTAGCTTTGAACTGAAGTCACAAAGCTAATATACACACCAATCAGGCATAACATTATGACCACCTCCTTGTTTCTACGCTCATTGTCCATTTTATCAGCTCCACTTACTATATAGGTGCACTTTGTAGTTCTACAGTTACAGACTGTAGTCCATCTGTTTCTCTGCATACTTTGTTAGCCCCCTTTTACCCTGTTCTTCAGTGGTCAGGACCCCCATGGACCCTCACAGAGCAGGTACTATTTGGGTGGTGGATCATTCTCAGCACTGCAGTAACACTGACGTGGTGGTGGTATGTTAGTGTGTGTTGCGCTGGTCTGAGTGGATCAGACACAGCAGTGCTGTTGAACAATTTTTTTGAACTTCAATTTTGGAAACTACTGTTTTTTGTTTTTAAATTTGGCTTTCCTCTTCATTATGCAAGTGAATTATCTAACATCTAACACAAACACAATCTAAGCCACTTATCTTTCTGGGTCGCAGGGGGTACTGAAGCCTACCCCAGTGGTCATTGGGCAGAAGGCAGGAAACACCCCGGACAGGTCGCCAGTCCATCACAGGGCAGACACACGGACATATACATTCACACATGGGGCAGTTTTGCATGTCCAATTGGTCTGACTGCATGTCTTTGGACTGTGGGAGGAAACTCATGCAAACATGCAAACTCCACACAGGAAGGACCCTGGTCACCCGGCCGGGGGAATCAAACCCAGGCCCTTCTTGCTGTGAGGCGACAGTGCCATTGCACCCACTGCACCACCATGCTAATGAATAACTCTAACAGTATTATAAATCTTCATACTTGTCTCAAATGACAATGTTAAGTAGGTTTCTGACAGTGTATGTCATATTATGGAGACTACAGGAGTCGCAATCCTGAAGCTGGACTTTTGTGCATACTTTCATCCATTTTGAGGCAAGTTTATGAAAATAGTTGCCATTGAGCAACAGCTACATTTGTTCCATTTAATAGATAACAGTACCTTCGAAGAAAAAGCAGAAGAGGTCAGCTCCACAAACCAAACATGTCTTGGCTGATTGACTGTGTTTCAGGGAAGGGGACAGTTGTGTAAATCTCATTTTTCACTGAATTATTCCTTTAAGGCAGCAGAGATGCTGATAGATTGGATAAGGGGTCATGGGAAGCGTGCAGGTTTGCTGTATCGCTGTGTGTTCTGCTTGAGCAGCAGGTTGCACTTGACTGGACATGCTGAGAGATAGACGACGAAGGCGCGAGCGCAAATGCATCCTGAGCAATGGAGCTTGCGGTTTATGTTGTCGCCTGGCTGAAAATTGCGGCAAATTAACCGTATCCCATGAGCATTTGAGAGAGATAGCAAACGCTCTGGAGCAAATTGCATTCCCGGGACCTCTATTTGCGTATTGTCACCAAGCTTAAGTGCATACAATGAATCACAGGATGTGTATAATGATCATATATTTAAGAATTAGAGGCTATATAATGAAATGCCAGTTTATTAGAAACAGGTGCTGTACTTTGCCCCTATGCTTGTTGGCCGTTTTATCAGAAAAACCTACTAAATAGGAGCCCTCTGTAGGTTTACAGTTACTGACCGTAGCCCATTTATCAGCCCCCCTCTGTGGCATCCATTGGACCACCATTGACAATATATTATCTTACACAGTAGCATTGGGACTTTATGCACTATATACACGTACTGGCCACTTTATTAGAAACCCCCTTTCTTGTAGGCTGACCTTGCTGATGTAGAGGTAGAAACTCATAGGTTGATGCACTATTTGTGTTAGCTGCTCATCAATGGTCAGTTTCTGACCACAGAGACACTCTTGCTGGGATTTTTGGATGGTGAATAATTCTTGACCTATTTCATGTGAAATTAAATAGATTATGGATGGTTTCTGACTTCTGCACAATACCGTACAAGGTATGCTCTTAAAAAAGATGGTTCTTCAAAGGTTCTTTAGTAAATATAATGGTTCTATACAGCATCTTTTTGAAAATGGTTCTATGCAGCACCAAAAAGAGTTCTTCCATTGTTACAAGCTAGACATTATAACAATAGCAGAACCCCTTTTTGATGCTATATGGAACAATTATCAAAAAGGTTCTATGCAGAATATATAATATATAGTAGAACACTCTGAAGAACAATTTCACCATGCAAAGAACTGTTTAAGCATGCAAATAGTATTGAGTGTTCATGGTTTTATAGAGAACCACTGTCTTTACTAAAGAACCCTTGAAGAACCACACTCTTTTTTTTTGAGAGTGTAGGTGTTTTTACTAAACTGGCAACTCAGTTGTACATGCAGATTTCACCAGTCTAAAGTCAACAAGGGGTAGGTAAGTCAACCCCTCACTAAGTGACCGCTGAAACCTAAAGCCACTTCTTGCCATCTGTGTTGAGCTGTCACACACTCTCACACTCCCTGCTTGAGTATCACGTCTTTACTATGGCAGACTGTGTTGGCGACCTCACATCCTGTCAGTTGAGACCCCATCTGGCCCATCTAAAAGAACAAAAAAAGACACATAGACAGAGACAGAGAGAGACAGGTCTAGAGGCAGAGAGAATAGAGAAGAGAGAAAGAAACACTTGGATAGGTATAGAAAAATCTCATTATCTTCCGTTACTCATTTAAAGAAAGGAACTGGGGAGTGACCAATAATCCATCAAGCGAAAATGGAATAGAATTAAAACAAAAGGCATATCACCGCAAAATATATTACCTCTGAATGTAGATGAAAGTCAGCTAAGCGAATATGATGCATTGCTTCCTTTTTAATATCTTTATTTAATTATTTCATTCGGTCTAGTGCATGACAGTGGAATGAACCTGAAGTGTTAGTTCAATCACACTGTAAAAAGTAAAAGGTTTTTACTCAGCCTTCTGCTTGGCTTCGTTCAAAGGTTTTTCTAAATATTTTCAAAAAATCAGTTTAAGTTGAGCTTACTTAAGTGAATGTTGTTGCCTCATTAAACACAAATTTGATTTTAAAATTGAATAGATTTCTGTTCAGTTCCTCCCCACAGGCTATAACTCCCCCAGCTTCCATTACATGGCTGGGGAGATTGAGTTCTTGCTGATAAGGCAGTTGGACAATTGCACCACTCAAAAGCCACAAAGCTGTGTGTCCAGGAAAGAATGTAAAGGTGAATTAGTCGGAGCTGTGCTTAAATAGTTCCTCATGATCAGTCAGAGCACTGCCTGTGCTTTGCTAAAGAACAATGACCTGTGGACTGGCTGTTGAATCATCAGTAGACACGTGGTCATGGGTTCGAATCCCAGTGAGGCCTCAGCTTTGTGAAGGCAGGTTGTCCCCAGGCCGAGGGCACCATATGATGGGGGAGTCATAGCCTGTGGGTGGAAACTGGCATTGACTGAATTCGGGGAAGAAACTGAGTAAACATCTACCCCCAAAAATCTAAACAATTTAAGCCTATAAGGAGGCAACTACATTTGCTGTCTTTTGTGAATAAGCTCAACTTAAACGGTGTTTATAGACATAACTAAGACGCAGTACTGAAAATGTAATGACGGTAAACAAAGTTAAGAAAATGTAATAAAGCTGTGCAGAAGGTCGACTTCAAATGTTCAACTTATTTCACTTCCTAATTATATATTCTGCATGGTGACACAATAAAATGTACATCATGGTTGTAATCTAATGTAATAAGCAAGTATATGTTGCACAACCGGTTTGAAACCACTACAATTTGTGTACGTTTTCCGTACAGCTACTTTAAGGTGCAATTATTGCTGACATGTGTTCAACTGTCCACTCAATAGAAAGCATTGCCAGTAGAATGGGGCTCTAAAGCAGTTGTGCATGAGCCTAAAGTCACCATGCCCAATGCCAAGCATTGGCTAAAGGTGTGTAAAGCCTCCAAGCATTGGGCCGTGGAGCACTGGAACTACATTCTCTGGAGTGATAGAGCTCCATCCAATACCTTTGGGATGAGTTGGAGTGTTGATCCAGAACTAATCATCCAACATCAGTACCTGACTTCACTGATGCTCCTGTGGCTAAAAGCAATCAAATCCTCACAACAGTGTTCCACTGTTGTTCCTGAAAGATTAAAAGCTGTTACTGCAGCAAAGGGAGACAAACTCTCCATTAATACTCCTGATTTCAGAATAAATATTGGAAGAGCAAACGCTTACAAACTTTTGGACATGTTGTGTAACTTTTTATAGCTATCTAAGTGTTATATCATGCTAGCTATAAGCTAGTTTTGCTAATAGCTAATCAGAGTATGCGCACTGCTTCAGATTTGAGTAATAATACCAGGGCATATACTCCAAAAAACAACAAGTACACCCAAACCACTCAAAATGTCAACACAGTGAATGCTTACAGAGCATTTCTTTTCTCTATGATAATATGTCTATACAAACAGGGTTTTGGTGGACAGCAAGGCCAAACTCTTCAGGCACATCCAAAAAACAGTTCCATGGCCTACATGGCCAGCACTGTCTGTAATCCCTTCCTCATTGACCTTTAGTGCCCCAAAACAATGTCCTTGATGTTAAAACAGCCAAACAGCTACTCTGGCCGTTTAATTACCCAGCCAGCAGTGGGGGTCAGCAAAGGTCGGGCGCTCAAGATCCCAACAAGCATCAGGCCAATGAGGTCCCTGTGCATGTTCAGGTCAAAGGGCAGTGAAGTGAGGAGCTTAACCTCAATAGCCTCAGTAATGGGTCTACGGAATGTGATAGGCTGTCGTATTTGGCCAAACTTACTTCAGGTCCAGAATGGATACTTAAACTCTTAAAGTTTTAGTATCTATTCTGGACCTACTTCACTTCATTAGCCTTCTTTCAGCTTTAGCAATTAAAGGCTAACAGTTTTGCTGACAGTTCTTACACACATCGGTCATTAGAGACCTGGCACTTAAGCTAATAATGTAAATGGTGTAAAACTGTCAACAATGTATAGATAGGCACCAAATAATAGAGCTGCTTGATGTCTGAGACACTGTTTCATGCTAGTTTTGATATAAGATTCTGGCCTAAAATGTATTTTTTTAAAAACACATTCATAGCAGAAGCAGGGGGTATGGGGTACATGCAGGGCATTGTCCACCGTTAGAAATAAAGGTTCTGTTCAGGTACATTTCTCGTTCATTAAAGTACAAACAATGTAAATGTTCCCTCAAAGGTACAACAGTGGTTTTAAGGTCCAATGGTGAACCTTAAATAAGGTTTTCCAGGTGAAAAGTTCGTATTGGTGCCTTTTCATAACTTAATGTTTTAAAACAGAGCAATAAAATTAAAAGCCTGGAGGCGAGACGGGGTGTGTGGATTTAATACAGCTAAGAAAATATAATTTCCATGGAATATCGTACAGTTATGTTCCCTGACTTAAGGTACTGAGATGTACACTTGAGGGTTCCACCCCAGTGACAAGAGGGGTCTTTTTTTCCTGAGTGTAGAGCAAAATAACCCCCAAAGAAAAGACTTTTTTTTCATAACTTTCATAACTTTCATACTTTACCACCATCAACATTACATATAAAACTCAGAAGATTGAAGGTTGGCTGGTCATTTTGGGTAATAAATCCTTTTTTCTTCCTTTTTTTTTTTTACAATGTATTATTTCACAGCAAAACACTCTGGATGAATATGTTGATGTTTCAATGGTACAATTATGCAAAAATTCTGGAAAAAAAGAAAAAGCTAGTCTGAGGCCGGGAAGCTGCTTTAGTGGTTACGAAATGAAACAGTAAAGCAAAACATACAAATTCATTATTAGAATGATGTCTGAAAATGTTTCAAAAGCCAAAAGAGGATTTGTTGAGGTTTAGTAGTTTAGTAAAAAGGTTTTTAATACACCATCAGTAAAGGTTTTGAGAGCAGCATAGAGAGATAGAGATAGAAAGAGAGAGAGAGAGAGAGAGAGCGAGAGAGAGAGAGAGAGAGAGAGAGATGGACTAGGAATGCTAGCGTGGTTAGGTGAGCTACGTTTTGCCATCCTTTAAAATCATATTATTTTACTTTCTATATTCGACTCTATAAATATTTAGAATCCAGCTCCACCTACCAGATGGACCCTCTTAGAAGAGAAGGACCACACAAAAGTGGAGAAAGCCGACCTTGGAAAAATGTTCATTTCCTGCAGTCTCAACCATTTTACTATGGGGGTGGGGCGTGGGGTCCACCAGTATGTCACCAGAGGCTACGTAGAAACGTCTTATCAGCCTCCAGGAGGGTCATGTGCTGTTGTTCTTCTGATTAAAAACCTTTTAAAAAATTATGTTTTCACCTACCGCGGGGATTAAAATCCGCTCTGACCTCAGAGACCTGGCGCTAAGCCGTGCCCCCCTCCCCCCCAACCCCTCCCGTTTCGTCTGCGGGTTAACACTGGTTTCCATCCCGACTCCTATAAATAATCACCTAGTGTCCCAACTATAATTACACAGCACCTTGTCAGATAGCCTAATCCCCTCCCTACCCCCTAACCACCCAGATCCTGCGGCTAGCAGCTACGTCTGCTAGCTTTCGGCCTAAATAGGCCGCCTTACACAGTGAGCCATATACCCCTGACATGAGTCTGCCTCCAGAGCGGCCTATTGCACATGGGAGAGTGGATTAAGTCTAAAAACGCTCTAATCCCCCCAATCCTGCTCTCTCCAGAAGAGTCTGCGGCTCAGGATAAAACTCGAAAAGAAATACAAAACGCAAAATTCACTTCTATTTGGTGCTATAGTTGTCTTACTGGTGAGGCTGGAATTGCTAATTGCCAGCAAGTGGCCTCAAATCCACTGGACATGACCAGGGATTAGAATTCGGTCCCAGCATATGTTTCTAATATAGCTGCCATTAGTGCATATTTTTCTAACCTTCATCTTGGAAGCAGCGGCCAAGAAACCTCTGCGTCAGACCAAATAACATCACTCATCTGACGTTTTTATGCACTTATCTGATGGAAGATAAAGTGAGCTGACATTATCAAATAAACAACACCGAATAAATATATGTCAATAGAGATAAATCACTAAATAAACATAGCATGTGCCCAATACGTCTCAGCAAGACTAATTTTTGCAGTTTATAATGGTCTAGATTTACCGATTGGCTGTAGAAGGTCTGCTCTAGACTAATCTGCGAGAGCCATTAGCTACTATACTGTTATGAAAACTATACAGTCCTGCTGTGAGACTTCCCATAAGCCAAACGTCTGGATCGAAAATATTATGGTTTGTGAGGTATGCATGGGCAAAATGCAGTGCCTGATGAATAGCTGGGTTAAGTTTAAGGTCAGGGAAAGACTAGCCTTGATTCCATCCATCTTCAGGTCCATAAATATGTCTAGCAGTGCTACACTCTCCATGTGGAAGTTGAGTACTGTGCAAAAGTCTTAAGCAAATACTGGTTAAAATGATTTAAATTGGCAGTAAGTCTGTTTTTGCCAGTAAAAACCACAATGTAACAGTAGAATAAGTAAAAAATAAACATAAACACAGCAAAACGTAACAATATTTTTGTTGTTTGCAAAAAGCATTTGACAAATTTGGTTTCTGTCTTTTTACTGCACTCTAGCCGTTGAATAGATTTGTGAAATTCCATCAGCAGCATGAAGGATTGATTAGATAAACCAGAAATTGGATGGTAACTAAATCCTGTGCTTTCTTGAGGAGAGTTTTGGAAAAGCTTTGGATGAACCATACAACGTTTAAAGTCCTAACAGATTATAAAAAGACTGGGTATCTCAGGCTGCCCAATCCTGGTCCTAGAGATCTCGTTCCCTGAAACATTAAGGTCTTATACATCTAGCTCTGATGTTCAGATGGTTCTGAAGGCCTTCATTACCTGGATCAGGTGTGTTAGATCAGGGTTGGAGCTAAACTGCCAGAAAAAAATCTGGTTCCATTGACTTACATTAAAGGTAAAGTAAGGTAAAGCTATTTTGGAGATACAAGGATTCCTTCCGACAACAGCGACATATATACATATATAATAGATAATAAATTCAACAAATTCAACCAAATCTGCCAAATCCCCCCATCGCTACTATGAGATGCAGATAGCAGCTTGCTGCTGCTGCTGCTGCTGTTTTCAGTGCCTTTTATGCTGAAATTATAAAGAAAAAACACACAAAATTTGGATGAGTGTCATGGATGGGAGGCAGGCCCAGCACCAGAACTGAATCATGAGTGAGGCATCTGAAATCTACAATGAGGCCAGGAGATGGGCTGTGGGGGTTGCAGCATATCCACAAACCACAAAAAAAGATAAGACAGTTAAGGAAAATACAAGGTGAGTAATGTAAAACACATCTGCCCAAAGGAGCCACACATTCAGGAGTGAATCAACAGAGGAGCCACATCATCAGAGTCTACTAATATAGAAAATTTTGCTCATTTATCTACCTACAATTTACAGGGCATCCCTAGATCGCAGCCAATACAGAGTGATGCTTTCAAACCTTACTGTGTCAATCAGTGTAGCCGTTAATATCAGATTTGTGAAGCTACCAGCACAAAATGTAGTTTCATTTGGATTTTTTTGCCACGTACCACTATAGAAGCATAAATAAAAAGTAGAGGGCTTAGCGAGATATAATGATTAGTTGGTGGGGTATTGCCCCACTAAATGACCCACTGATTCCGGGCCTGATGTGAGGCATAATGTGATAGTTTTTAGAGTTTATACTGTATAAAATGTGTTGTGTGAAGCACTATCACAACAAACCGCACTCTACAATCAAGCAGCATAGAATCAGCCCAACTGAGAATCAGGGCTAAAATTGGGGGACGAAAACGTGTAGGGGAACTCCACCTTAAGCTAATACAATGTCAGTTGCTTATTTTTTTATTTGTATTTGTTCCAATGTTGTTTGTTGGAAGTAATAAATGCTTACTGTCTGGATAAACAGCTTAATTTCTCATAAGACTTATACTCAGTACTGTATGTGAACTGAAATAGCCCAACAGCATCTCATATATTAATCACCATTTATTACAGTGCAGTTAAATCAGTTATTATCAACAGATTTTGTTTCAGGTAGACAATGATGGCTGTGCTCTGGCCAAATGTAGTATAATTACAAGGTAATGTGTTTATTTTTTCTGTGGTTAATAGTAAAACAATGCATTTTTCCTAAACATTTTTAATTTATAAAATAAGTTACTGTTTTAAACAAGTTACAGTTTGACTTTCACTGAAACTTTTTCGTTGAGACAAAACAGAAAGTTTTCATTTTGGAAATCACAAAATAAAAGTTCACGAAGCATTTCTGGTTAGATGAACAGCTACTGATGTAAAACATGAAAAATATGTGCGTGTTTTGGCCAGTTCAGCACTAGCAAAATGTCAATGATGAGAGCATTCATAACGTTCATAACAAATTTCTAATGTTTCCTGGAAAAAGGACAGCATACCTCTCAAAAAATGATGGTTCTTTAAGGATTCTTTAGTAAAGTTAATGGTTCTATAGAACCCTGAACACTCAAAGAACCCTTTGCCTGATTAAAGGATTGTTAAGAACGTGCTGTAGATTGATAAAACCATTTACAACACATTCTGCATGAACCTAGGGACCATTTCACCAAGAACCAATTAATCATGAATGGGTTCTATATACACACCTAAAATGATAGTTCTTTAAGGGTTCTTTAATAAAGAAAACAATTCTATATAGAGCCATGAACACTTGAAGAACCATTTGCATGATTGAAGGGTTCTTTGCATCATTGAGGATTCTATAGATTAATGGAGAATGTGATTTATATGGTTCTATGTAGAACCTTTTTGTAAAGCGTTCCATATAGCATTTTATTCTTCTGTTGTTACAAGCTTGACATCTCTTTTTCGTGCTATAGAGAACCCTTTTCAAAAAGGTTCTATTTAGAACCATCTACAACATATTCTTAAGAACACTTTCATGATACAAAGAACACTTTAATCATGCAAAAGGGTTCTTTAAGTGTTCATGGTTCTATATAGAACCATTATCCCATGGTACCCTTGAAAAACGTCTTCTAAAACTTCACTTTTGAAGTTCTTCTATTGTTACAATGTCAAGCCTGTAGCAGTAGAACAACACTTTTGGTGCTATATAGAACCCTTTTCAAAAAGGTTCTATATAGAACAACATAAAACACATTATCCATCAATCTGAAGAATACTTTCACCATGCAAAGAACCCTTTAATCACGCAATGGGCTCTTTGAGTGTTCATAGTTCTATATAGATCCAATTTCTTTACTAAAGAACCCTTGAAGAACCATCTTCTTAAGTGTGTAAATAGAACCATTTCATGATTAAATGGTTCTTGGCATGGTGAAATGTTTCATACATGGAGAAAATGTTTTAAATAGTTCCACACAGAACCTTATTGAAAAGGGTTCTATATAGCACCAAAAAGGATTCTTCTATTGTTACAATGTCAAGCCTGTAACAATAAAAGAGCTCTTTTGGGTGCTATATAGAACCCTTTTCAGAAAGGTTCTACATAGAACCATATAAAACACAATCTGAAAACCCTTTTCATGATGCAAAGAACCCTTTAATCATATAAAGGGTTCTTTGTGTGTTCATAGTTCTATATTTACTAAAGACTCAACTTTAAGTGTATATATAGAGCCATTTCATGATTAAATGGTTCTTGGCATGGTGAAATGCTTCTTAAGGTTCATGGAGAATATGTTTTAAATGGTTTGATGTAGAACCTTTTTTGATAATGGTTCTATATAGCACCCAAAAGGGGTCTTCCACTGTTATAAGCTTGACATCATAACAATTGATGCTATATAGAAACATATTCAAAAGGATTCCATATGTAAACCTATGCAACACTTTCTCCATCAATCTGAAGAACGATTTCATCATGCAGCTAGGCATTTAAGCATGGAATGGTTCTACATAGAACCATTATGTTTAAGAAAAGAACCCTTGAAGGACCATTTTTTTTAAGAGTGTACTATATTATGTGCTTTTTCTCAGTAGATAATACTGCAATGTGATATAACGCTGTAGTCACCCTCCTCAACACTGGAAATGTGCTATTTACATTCAGGCATATAGTTAAAGTGATGTGACTTGAATATGAAAGAGGCTCCTGCATGGCCGGTGCTGCAGTGGATCTAGGAGGTACTGTCCCTAGGAGCTAAGGCTAAATAAAGGTCTACTCAATTTCACACCAACACACTTATATTTATCTTTCAACAGTCTTGTTTATGCAAAGCTGACAGGAAGCATTTAAAATGCAAATTCGGGCTCGGAATCAATATATGAATGGCTGTAGACCAGCAGACGCGTTTGGGTTTTCTTCTCCGACGCAAGCTGGTCAGGAAGTCACACGAGGCCTCTGCTGCAGCCTGCTACCACATCCCGTCGCTAATTTGATAGCGGGTGACAAAACGCAATATGCCAGTCTGTGTGACAGACAAAGATGTGATTGGGATGAACATGTCGGTGACACTTGACGAGCAGACATTGAGCGCGTTCCAAATCGTCTTCTCCAAATTTGCCACATCCAAAGTACTTACACAGAAATTTCGCCAAGAGACCGCGGCCCTGGCGCTCACTTCAAAGTTATTAGCAGATCAGGCTCTGGCATCCTATACGTTATGTTTCTACACTATTTGTCGCTGACAAATTTAATTCCGTTTTGGATGTTCGCTCTGCCTCCCCCCCCACTTAACCGTTCCGAGCTTCATGGGAGTGCTCAAATTGAAAAGTGAAAATTCAAAATTCATTTACATGTGAATGTTAAATTAGGCTCCGGTCCACTGTGGCTTCTTACCATGGAAACCATCCTCCCTGTGTACAGATTCAATTTTTGAAGGGGCCGCTTGCTTGTTTTAAAAATAAACCATCCCTAATGAGTTTCTGCACTGGCGGTGAGCGACAGCTTCATAAGAAGGTATAAATCATAGCAGACAGCGGCGTGTGTTTGAAATATGGCGTCTGGGAGAGGGCCGTCGGGAGACCCGCGCCAATCCTTATCGGCCCAAAGCCACGGCGTACATCACCCCGATCCAGATGGCCTGTCATACATCAGGCCCTTTAACTCTCTCTCACACACCTTCGGCAGCCTGCTTCCAATTCACACACCCCCCAGAAATCACAGCAAAACATCCCTGATCCATTTTGGGCTGAGTCTGAACTGGTCCCATTCTAGAGTGTGATTTAACTAGGGCTTGATCTGTATATGATAAGGTCCAGAGTTCTGTGAGTGAGTTCTGGCAGGTCAGTGGAGTTGGGGGAAGTTTGGTAGAAGTAACAGTGAGGTTCTTTGAATGTTCTCATACATAGGTTTCCCAAAACTACATGAGTAGTTAATGATTCAACATCGACAAGTGATTTTGCTCAGAGTTCCTAAGCTCTTTTAAATATACAGTATTGTGCAAAAGTTTTAGGCACCTGAGAAAAGCTGTTTATCTCTTTATCAGTTTATTTTCTGATAAAAAAAAAGTGATTTTATGTGCATCAATGTATTTCAAAACCTCTTTGAAGACAGCCAAGTGTTACTTGTGGTCATCCCCCAACACCTATTTTGGCAAATCAATGTTTCATTAGGTTAAGTCAAGCATCAGGCATGGTAATGGAATTTAACATGTCCGTGCAATAGCTGGGACAAACTTGGGGTCATATTATAGAAACATCGTAATTCTGAAGTCTAATTTTATCTGCTTACGTCTTATCTGACAACTTCAGTTCGGACTGAATTTAGGACTATAAATATACAGAATATGAGTTCACTGTAATTAACGTAATGACGTATTGTGCTTTCATGTTTTCATGTGTTTTAGGCCAAACTTTCTCGTAGAATTGTTGTAAAACAATGTTTAAGACATCAGACATTCATAACCATTTTATCTAATAGCTTTGTGATGCAGCTTTTTGGGGGCATTAAAGCCTGAAGCTGGAAACTGCAGAACGGCAATGGCCTGTTAAACAGCTGGGGCCGCTGTTTATATTCTTAACTTCTAGTTTATCAGACTTTAGTTTTTTGACATTTTTTACACCAGTAATGGTAGCTTTTTGGCCAACTAACTTACACTTGAACATTTTTTTGATTATGTGTTTACATTTCAGCTGTGCATGTAACATCAGTAATTAGCAATTAATTCTCTCAATTACCTCAATCAAAAACTTTAGAATATCTTAACTTGAAATAACATGCTACATGCTGTAAGATAAGATATATTTTCTAAATTAGAGTACAACCTTGCAAAAAAATCCTATCATTACAAAATATGGAAAATTTCTGTAATATGGACCCTGGAACCAATTTTTGTTCTTCAAACTAGTTTACGAAATATCAAGTACTTTTTTCAAAGTAAATTCTATTCACTTTCTACCGCATTTGTGTTTATTTGCATTAATTCCAATGGTATATAAGATTTTTTTTACTGGTAAACGATACTGTCTGCTGAGATAAATGGTTTTAAACAGTTCACTTTGGCACCTAAGACGTTTGCACATTATGTATGTAGTGTACAATGACAAAATACACATATAGTATAACTGACACATCAGACCACCAGTGTACACTCTGCTCACTCTACTCTCTTTCCTTGTAGACAAACGTTATGCAAATGAGCTGAACACTGACCAATTAGGTGGAGTGGTATCCAATTATGTCAAGCTACAAGCTGAGGATTCATATTTAAATGGAAGAGATAATGACTGAAACATTGGGACTCTTTGGGGTTCAGAACTGGCCTATAACTTCATAAACTTTTACTCTGGACACCTGAATTTGCTTTTGATTTGGCGCCACATCTCTGAAGCAGTCAGCAGTTGTTGAGCGATTTGGCTCATTGTGATAAAACTACAGCATTAACTTAATGTGTGGCTGTTCAAGATTTTGAAAAAAATATAAGTAACATAAAAACGCAAACTCCACTCTAGAGCAAGTGCATATAAATGTTTACTATGCTCAGATATTGCAAATATGAAGTATGTGTGAATTTGCGATAAACAGTGTCAGTGTTCTTGTTACTGTGTGAGCCGTGACACAAGGCGACGCAGTATGCTATACGTTACTTAACTTTTCACATTATGTTATACATATAAAGTTGTTTGAATGAAATATTATGATATTTGTGATGTATGTTGATTCCTACAGATCATCATATGAACCTTTTTAATATGAAATAAGCCTCCATATCCACTAAAATGGGCTCCAATTCAGTCTAGGAGTGTAGTCTTCAAGCTGTCCATACAACTTAAATGCACGTCATTAATTACATAACTAACCGCTGATATAAATATGTCATTACATTCTAATGATTATGTAGTGTAAATGAATGTATAGCTTTTACAGTGCAAACACTGGGCTTTACACTGACCATGTGGGAGTGAATCAGCTCTTACTCATACAGACCTCTTCTCAGGCTTCCAGTACATGACTCTACCAACTGGAAGGCCTGACAGCCATGGTTGGTGCTGTTTCGAAGGCTGTGAATGAAAGCGACTGGCAGGTTTGGCATATTTTAATTTCAACATCAGCTCTTGGTTTAAATTAAAAGGGATTTGCTCAAGAGGCAGCCTAATGTGAAAGTGAGATAAAGATGTGCTAATTGATGCGCTCCTCATGTTTGTGTTATACCTTTATCACATGATTAATATTAAATAGGTGCTGTGTTATTACTAAGAATAAATCAGGCTGCTTTATTTTAGTCCTGCATAGATTATCATCATACTCCAGTTATTAACAAGCTACCTGGCGAAAGTCAGTTCATGACTATTATCAACAGTGTTAGGGTTATGACTAGGTTTAGGTTTGGACCTGAAGTTAAGGGCTAAAGCAAGTGTTCTTTTTAATGTCAGTGGAAATTTAAAACAATGATATTTAGTGGAGCTGTAGACTGTACACTTTTTCTAATGTCTCAGATTTAAATGAGATTTAAATATGTTATTACATTTAAATAACTATGTAATGTGATCCAAACTTATAATGTACTTGGTCTCAGTCATTGAACCTCCAAAGTTTAGTCTCTAGTCTAAACTGGGATCAACTACTATTTTGAAAAATTATATTTAGTTTTATTTTCTTTCTTTTAATGGTCACAAACATACTCTGACTCATATTCAAGCAACTCAAGACCAGAATAACTGCTGTTCTGTGTTTTTTTTGGCCAGCTGAAATGGAAAACAACCACATTTGTTTTTGAATGCAGATGAGGAGTTACTTTGGGCCCACTTATTATTAAGTGTCTCTAATAACTGTGTAGTCACACCTGAAGAGTTCATTTTGCAAAAAAAATGATATACTCCATCTTTAAAAGAAATGAGCTGGCTGTGGTGAGTCATTTTAACACAGAGCACATTCTGAACCCTAAATATGAACCCTAAATATGCAAGTTTATGTTTTACAGCAGAAATGGTCAAACGCCAACGCTGTTCTCAAGCAAAACCTGATGAATCCATTCCTGTGAATCAGCGCTCAGTATTTTTTGTTTGTTATTTCTTTTCAACCTTGCACAAACAGGCTTTTACACAAGTGTGTGAGCCTGACAGGGGCTTATATCATGCTGGTTACATTACAAAGTTGCGCCTGTGTTCATTTGCATGGAAATTCTCAGTAGATAACACGCTAAATTGGCCATCTCCATTGATGCAACCTGTCAGTATAGTGTTGTAATTAACAGCTCTTTTAGTAAATCTGCACCTAAGCATTAATTCTTTTGTCCCAAGTGAAAATGAACCAGTGCAACTCACTTTTGACTCACTTTTGACTCCACCAAACAGTTTGAAAAGACTAAGAAAGGTTAAATGGAGGCAGTTAAAAGTAGTTAAGGCCTGACGTACAAAGAGGGCTTGAATTTATTGGGGTCTTGATTTTGACTCATCTCGCTCTCATTTCAGCTAATTTGTCTTGACTGGGTCTTGACTGCCT
This sequence comes from Colossoma macropomum, assembly GCF_904425465.1. NCBI lineage: Eukaryota > Metazoa > Chordata > Actinopteri > Characiformes > Serrasalmidae > Colossoma > Colossoma macropomum. The sequence continues at coordinate 3,372,546 of NW_023494807.1, read as the reverse complement.
TTGGACTCAGTTCTGACTCGAACTGAACTAGACATAGTCTTGGACTGGGACTTCTCATGGACTCAATAAGGGTGGTCTTGACTACAGCACTAAAACTTTGTTGAAATACATTTTCATTAAATTAGCATTTTGCATTGCAAGGTTTGAGCTTGCAATTCAGACTTTTTTGTGTTTGCTTGATTTCAAGCAATGGCAAAAAATATAAAGGTTGTTTTGCCTGTAAAGATGGCATGCACAATGATAACTTTTCATCAAATTCATATCACAATAAAACACAAATGTGATATCAATTAAATGTTTCAGAATCTGTTCTTTCCAAAGAACGTCTCGGCTTATTTCGCGAGCTGTGAGATCGGATTACGCCAAGCCTTTGTCATCACTGATGATAATTGTGACTCCAAAGGTTAATGAGAAGGTAAAAATTTATAAAGCATATGCAGCCTGCTATCCAAACAGTTTGCCACCAGAAGAAAGTAAAAGTGAAAATAAAAGGCCTTTGAGCAGCGATTTGCTGTGCAGTTGCCATAAACAGCAGTGAGTGTGTGCCCTGCAGTGCATGCACGTTTACCTTCTGTTTTCTGTACCCACTTGAAAATTAGATTCGCACGCTGACAATAATATCTCATGAAATGTATGCTGAGCGTACTCCCGCCATGTTCCTAATCTCATTTGGAGCCGGAGGAACCTGTTTGCTTTAATCATGAGGAGAATCTCTAACGGCATCAGCCAAACTCGATTATCACCTAGGAGGTGGGCTGCAGCGGAGGAGTCGCCCTCTTTGCTGCTCTATACGTCGCACCGAAGGGCTGCTGCGTCTTCACTGCTTGGCGTGTCTTCTACAGAGTCCAGAAACACACCCCACACAGGTTCGCTCACAGCTACACAAAACCCATTTCACACAACGTTGCATTCTATGATGTGTCACCTGAGACTTCGTTACTGCAAGCTGCATTCTGAGTGTTGCAGAAAGGGGGTGCTATTGATCAGTGGTTTTCAAGCTAAACAGATGATGTTAAGACGTGAATTAGCTTAGTAGGCTACTTGATCATTGCTGCTTTCAACATAAGGATCACGGGTGAAGAGTGGGCAGTGTTACTGGAGGTTTTAAACACATCAGTGTCCCTGCTGGACTGAGAATCGTCCACCAACCAAAGGTATCCAGCCAAGAGCATCCTGTGACCACTGATGAAGGACTAGAGGATGACTGACACAAACTGTACAGCAACAGATATTGTCTCTGACTTTAGATCTACAAGGTGGACCAACAAGGTAGGATGTCTAATAGAGTGACCAGTGAGTGGACACAGTGTTTAAAAACTCCAGCAGCACTACTCCACTCGTACCAGTGCAACACACACTAACACCCCATCACCATAACGCATTTAATGTTGATTTGTGATCCAATCAATTTTCTTGTCTGCAGTGAAATTACTTTTCTGCTCTTTTTCTTGATTTTGATGCTGTTACTGCTAAAGACTGCTTTATACATGTTAGTATACACCATGCTTGATCAGTTTAAACCAGATGTGGCCTGACGTGGTCCATCCTGGACCCAGTCTTAACCAATATCAGTCCATTAAATTGTGCCGCAATCGGTTCTGGCACTTATATGGACAGCTCTAATATTTTTTCTTTGAGCAGTAGTAAACATTGAGGAGAAACATTATTTTCTACTGCCATGTTTTGGCCCGAACCTGGCCCGAAACTGGATTTATGGTCTAGCCCCATCTGCACTGCCCATACACAAGACTGCACTGTCCCCAGTCCACATGTTAAGATTATAAGTTATGTCGGGAGACACCTAGCTATATGAATGTCTTCGTCAGAGTAGGACTTTCATGTGCAGTTGACATGAGTTACATGATGCAGACCATTCACTCAAACTGTATTCCTCCTTCCACCCCTTCACACAAACATGCAGAGTATTCAGTCATGCCTTCATGTAAAATAACTTCTACAAACTATGCATTTTCATCTAATTCATTTCTGACTCTATTTTTTATTTAGATGCTACACTGAGGTAACCAAGATGTCTGGCAAGTGATAAATGTGACAGTCATGAGAGTGAATATGCTCCAAAATAAGTAAATTAAGAGCATTCTTACTGCTCACTTGCTCAGATATGTCCTCATCCTCCTGAAGTAGCTTTTTCATTTTGGTCTTTTTTTGTGCTGCCTTGGTTTTCTTGCTACTGCTGTCCTTCTTCACATAGTTCACATTTGAAAACTGCCACATCAGTAGTGCCAAATTAGTAATGAACTCTGGAGAGCACTGCCTGTTGTGTTAGCCAGTACCAGATTCACACTGTTATGCTGAATTTGATACATGAGTCTCTCAGAGCTGGTTTTGGCTTCTTATTTGAACTTCTGTTCCACCTTAAATAGTGCAACAGTTGCACACTAACACACATACAGTCATCTGAATGTAACTGCTATACCATTTAAGGTGGAACAGGAAATGGGAACAAGAAGTTAACTTCAGTTTTATCTAATCTCGATCCACTGTACAAGATTCAAACTGGATCACTTAAACATCACTTAAGGTGGGGTTTCTGGTCTAACCCCTAAATCACTACAGATACACTTGGTTGTGGCATTTAAAGTTTGTCTAAGCATTCTTGTCCTATTATGTGTGAGTCTATGCATTTGTGCGCAACAACCTCTGCGAATTCTCTCAACGCTCCTGATTACCCAGCTCCAGCATTGGTGATTACACTTGTTAGCAAATTTTCCATCCTTATAGACACTTTATTACTAGATTTGTAATCTATCTAAAGATTGGTATAGCTATATAACTGCCATAGTAACATAAATATCCATTGAATGCTTTTATATTACATTGGCTGGAAAGCATCATTATGTTTTTGGCCTTAAGGCCGTCCTGCAGCCACCATGGCCCATCTCTGGCCCTGCCCTGACCAAAGCGCTAAGCGTCACCATCCAGGTCCCATCTCAGTCGCATTATCTAAAATCATCAGCAATTTCTTCCCTCGTCCACTCCTGATCTCAATCTGGACCTGCTCCCCCCTCCCCGACCCCCCTCGCTCTTCTACACTTGGACCATAAGCGGTGGTTTATTTCACAGCGGCGCTGCTCCAGGCCTTATCGGCCAGGGGAGGGGAGCGCATTTGGACTTTATCTGACGGTCCCTCACCAGGGTGCCCAGGCACGCTGCAGTCACAGCTGGTTACACACAGATTCCCCACACGAAGCCCCCGCTTTGGAGATAATGAAATTCGCTTCTAAGGATAAAGTCAGGAGGAAAAATGGCTCGGCAATTACTTTAGACCTGTTATTTTGTTACATATGGGTTGAAGACGTGAGGGGCCCCCCCTCCCTTGCCCACCTTTCTTTTTCATGCGGACCTGCGGCCACCCACATACGTGGCTTTTTCGCGCCTGATGCGATGACACAGTCCTATTTGATCTGTTGTTCAAGGGCTGCGGAGGCTTGGTGCTGTCTCGCACTCTGTTTTTTTTTTTTCTCACATTGCCTGAAAGTACTTTTTATGAAATTCCTTTTTCAAAAGATCAGTTGGCGTATTTCTTAATGCATTCAGAATATGTTCTTTTACCAACCTGCGAATGTGTGGGAAAGGTTAGGGAGGGGAAATAGGCATGTCCTACATTTTGGCATGCTTGGTCACAAGAAAAGCCCTCTGAGTGGGCTTGAACCGTGGCATTGTGGGAAATATTCCATAACTGCCACCTGGGGAAAGGAAACACATTTGCTTATGGCCTTCACTTTTGGCCCCTCTTTTTTCCTGTTTAGTCATGAAGTACCAGAAAGCACTCAGAAAATCGGTCACAAATATTGATCTGCTCAACAACAAATTTAAAACGGCAACAAATTAATTCTCCCAGAAGAGGGGCTTTGTAATACGAGCATGGCTGATGCCATTTAATAAGGCTCTAGAAAAAAAATAAAGAAAAATCAATCCTTTCAAGAAAAAAAAACAAAAAAAACGCGCACAGACGCTAAAAATGAGTGAAGTGCTTTGTGTTCTCATGATTGGTTAGAAACTCTTAGCTTGAGAAAAATCAAATTCACTTAATTTTCCTATGCAGTCAATCACACAAAACATGTTTGCCACTGGAAGTTTGTTTCATTAGTTTTGCACTGAGCAACAAGCCCAATGTAGCGAACAAATCATTGAAAATATGATTGGTTGGCACAGGGGGTGGTTGGCAGAGTGTCATCTTGTGGGTCTGCAAAGGGATCTAACAAAAATATAAGGTGAAATGATTGGCCTCTTGACCAACATTCAGCCAGTTTGTCAAAGAGCTCTGAAGGTTACTGGTTGATGTGGGCAAAACTCAAAATTGGCCTGAGTAAATGCGTTTTAGAAATGATTTAAAAAGACATTGAAAAAGAGAAAAGATTTTGGAAAAAAAAAAGATATTGAAAAAAAATTTAGGTGAGAAAACTATTTAGGTGTTAAACATGATAAATGGATATGAAATATGAAATGTTATCAGAGAACATTTACCTCATGTCTATTTGAAAAGGTATCTCTACATTCAATCAAATGTGGGAATTTTATACTTTCTCCACCACTGTTCAGTACAACCCTATGATAAATGAAATATCCTTGTTTGATTGATTCAAATAAATTATTTGTGGTTTGGTTAACATGAACAACTGACTATTTATATTTGTTGCTTCACTCTTTGAAAGAACATAGTGTTTACCATCACTATGACATGCTGAGCAAGTCTATGTTGTGGCTTGTTGGCACAAGAATTTACTCATAAATGTACAAATTCCAGGACAATTATATACATATATATATATATATATATATTTATATATATATTTAATTCATCCTTCATTTGCTCCTAGTTTGGTTATCATAATTTATGCCACAGATTTATGACAGGGAGTTAAAAACTATGCAAACCAGCCCTCTTCACCCCTAACAGAAACTTATTTAGTGATTGCCATTGTGCAGTTGACAAAAGTTCACATAAAATTCAGGCTTCTACTGCTGCACTACTGTACACTACTCTACCTGACCCATGTAAACTATTTGCAGTGGCCACATAGTCACACCTGAAAATCTAGTGCTCTCACTAAAATCCTCCCTCCTTTAATACAGCTCCATCTGTCAGTCTAAGAAGACCTATAGACCTATACAGAAAGATTAGCAAGACAGACAAACTAGAAAGAGACGCACTGACCAGCTAGGTTAGCAAGACAGACAGACTAGGAAGAGATGCACTGACCAGCTAGGTTAGCAAGACAGACAGACTAGGAAGAGATGCATTGACCAGCTAGGTTAGCAAGTGAGACAGACTAGAGAGAGATGCCCCTGACCAGCTAGATCAGCGAGACAGATGTGTAATGAGCGTATAGGGCCAATAGGCACTGTCTATGTTATGCCCTTTTGCCCATTTGTAAAGACCGCAGGTTGTTGTACTGCCACACAAGTGAGCCTGTTTGATATCACTTAAAAACTAGACACAGTTTGAAGCTGTCTGATGATTTAAGCATGCAGTTTGCATTTTACTAATTACTAGTCGTGTAAGCGTCCACTACTTGCTATCTATTAGTCTCATAGCTCCAGTGCAAAGCTAAAGAAGCAAACACGTCTTGGCTGATGGATTTACATTTGGTGAAACTGCCTGCTAAATGTTTCCTTTAAGCATGTAGAAAGCTCAATATTTCATTCATGCACAGCATCTGGATCCTAGCAGTAATGCTTCAGTAAGGTATCAATGAAGTTTAACTTGATATTCTGGGGATGAGGAGAAGAAAATGTTCAATAGATTTCAAAAGAGAGACATCTGTACATGGGTCAGTCTACAGAAGTGGTTCAAAACACTGTCCTTCCCTGATGAATATATGTTTAAAAGTGCATTAAACATATCTACACCCATCACATTTAATACAACTTATCTATTTTAATTCTTTTATAATCCTTGAATCCTTAAAACACTGTATGTCACTATTTATGTCGAAACACACAAATAATCTAAACTGGATCAGTACCTCAATTGGATACCTCAAATATGTGCCTAGAGAGAAATAATAAACTTTATCCTTAGGTATTTTTGGATCTCAGGGTGAGTAATATCTTCTAACATTTTGAAGTAAAGCCCAAAGTCCACTCATTAAAAATGTATGTTTTTAAAAAGTGTCACTACTAAAAAACATACTCTTAAAATATTGAATGTTTTTTTCTGAACTTACCTGTCAAAAATGTATTGCTGCTAGTTTCTTTCTAGGTAAACATTAAGAAATAAGTGTAAAATTAGCCTGGACTGTCACAACCAATAGATGTAAGACAACTTGTTACTGACACATTTGTGTTGAGAGTGACATTCAGTTGTCAAATCATGATCTTCTGACTCAAGTCAGCTTCTCAGACTCGAGTTGCATGTTAACCTGCAACTTGACTTGAATGCACACTTGACTGACTTTCAAAAGTTCAGGCAGAAAAAATTAAAGCATGAACAAAACTGATTGACATAGGTTTACTATGGTCATTCACAGTGTTGAGCTTTGAGGGCATTGCATTATGGTTCATGTAGTGATCTTACATTATTACCTTTGCAGCTGTAGTTACTGCTGCAATACAAACTGATTTTTATTTTTTATTTTTTTTTCATTTTAGCACTTTGGGGCTTTTGGCTGAGAAGTGGACTATCTGCAACAAATGCAAAACTTTACTGACATTTCAGGCCAACCTGGAAAGCATATAAATGAGGTTATTATCCCCAAAATGGCAGGAAAGTTTTTACTGTACTGCTGTTCTGCTTGCAGCTCCCAGTGGCATCAGGTTAAAGATGGCTTCAAATACTCAAATAATCATTATAGAAGAGTCCACACACAGTGTGGCGTCTGAATAGCTGATGCATAGCTGTTGAATAGCTAACTTACAGTACCTTTAGTGATTAGCTAATGTCATCAAAGTCTTAATAAGTTACAGATAGTATTCCTCTAAAACAAACTAAAACTTCAACTGGATTAGAATTTATGATAACCAGCCAGCTCACTTATAAACTACAAACTAACCAAGTTGTTGTAATTGTTCAGGCACTACATTTAATGTCTGCAGTGTATATATATAATACGTAGACTTACTTAGCTCTGCTGTAAGCTTTACCTTAGCTATAGATACTTTTCTCGCATCTCCAGCAGGAAACTTTTCCTCAAAAGTGGGATAATTCCTTGTAAAATGTCTCTCAACATTCAAGTTGTTTACAAGGCTGAAGTCAACTTCTCATTCAGTAGCTTCTTCTTTGAATTTTCCTATTCCACCTTAGTTGTGCCTGAGGTGCCAGAATGTAACTGCTGCACTATTTAAGGTGAAATGGAAAAATTCAAATAAGAAGCTGGTGAATGAGAAGCTGACTTCAACTTCACGACTTTATACTGTTTGAAAGTTTCTTTTTGCAGATTGAACTAATTGGAAAACCAGCTTGTAAGTGCAAATAAAGCTTACAAATGCAAAAAAGTCCATTCGTCTCCAAATTATACGTTCGTCTTAAATTTTTCTCTTATTTGCCTTTTCTTTAGCTACTTGCTAGGCCAGATTGTTGTCGGTGTTGCTGTGTGATCACCAGTCTGTGCACCAACCTTCAGGGTTAAAGAATGAATCAACAGCAAGACCAATTATGAATGAACTCCAGTGCGTCAGACGATTTATTGTTGGAAGTGTTCTAGAATGTTCAGCAAAGCTTTATGTTACTGCAAAGGAGGATTATTTTATTTTGCCCTAAAAATCTAGTTATGAGCTGCATGAGGGCAGTAAAAGAGCTGCATGCGGCCCCGGAGCCTCACGTTGCTGACCCCTGCCTTAGATCTTATACATAAATTTGTCATTGTTATCAGGTTTTGGTTTTTGTATGTAGTTTTACTGAATCACTTAGACATCGCGCTTTCACATTTTTTCTATGCTCATGAATTTCTAAATTTCAGTTCATAACACAAAGGCAACACGTTTTAAAGAAAAAGAAGACCATTCAAACATTTCCCTCTGCAGAATGACCCATAAATCAGCAGCCTCAGTAAGTCCACATTAGCCAAAGTGCTCAATGTCTTGATGGAGAACTCTATTTTTGTTCTGCTGGCAGGCACCTTGGACTTATATTTATTCCCCAAAACTCTTTCTTCTGTGGGACGTTCCAGACCTGATAAAACTCCCATTTGTTTCCTTATATAAAAAAGTCGGTCGACTTTCATCATCTTGGAATGTGCAAATCCTCCCGGGCCTGCACCTGGCCTTGGGGAGTTAGAGCCTTTTGGGCACTGTTCTAGAGTGCAATAATGCATTTGATTCATATTGCTCTTATGTCAGCAGATTTATAGCTGGAATATGGCTCGACCCCCCTGAACCGCCCTGTCATTGCTAATACATGCGGCCTGGAGGAGAGGACAGAGCTGAGTTTTGATTTATTTATTTAGATTATTTCCTCTGCCTGCTGAAAGTCATTTTGATTTAACAGTGATAAAAAGGGAGCAGATATGGAGTTATGGATCGCGTCTGTAATAAAGTCCCGTCTGAGAGGTATTACTCTTTCCTAGAGATATGTGCGTGGGTGGGAGTGCTTTCAGAAGACAACACAGTTCTAGACTATACAGCTTATGGATATATTGATATTACAGCAGAGGGGAACCCTCGGAGCGTTCTAGGCCTTCAGGTCTGAGATTTTAGTACATTTGGTCCCACTTTATATTAAGTGTCTCTAATAACTGTGTAGTTACACATGGATAACATATGAATAACACACTGTAACTACTGATGATTTAACCAGTGTTACAGATGGATTGCAGAAGCACAGCCTATGTAATTACATATGTGTATCAACTTTAGTTTTGCCTCATGTAATTACAAATGTTTTTATGTTTTTATGTTATTAACCTTGCATAATTACATGAGAGATAATAGGCTGTTACAACTATTGAGATACACTTGTATAATTACATTAGGCAAAACTGAAGTTAATACACACGTGTAATTACATAAGGTGTACTAATCCATCTGTAACAGTAACAATCATTAGTAGTTACATTGTTGTTGCATACGTTGTTCACATGTAACTACACAATTATTAGAGACACAAGATAAAGTGGGACTGTATATGTTTAGTCAAATCATTATGTTGTATTTCATCACAGAATGTAGAATATTTATGTTGTGTTTAACTCTGCCAGTATCATGGTAAAACTTTATTGTTAAGTGTTGCTCAGAAACTAATGGTGAAATGTCCAATGGAATATTGTCCAATCAGATCACCGCCCCAGTCTTTCATAGTATGTATCTATAAGGAAATAGCTAAGCTAGCTTTTTCATTAGTTAGGCCTTCAGGAGCTGAATTAAAGCCCAAATGCAACAGATTAACCATTCATATAATTAGAAGATAACATAGAAATCAACCAATCGAACTTATTTCAGTCAGTTGTCAGAACTGAGAACAGCAGCAACTCTACGCCAGGGCTCTGTTCTGAAGGAGTAACTGTAAAAACTGCCACAAATTAAATGTTAAAGTTTCTTCGAATAAAACTTAAGAAATGTTTTAATAGGCTTTAAATGTCAGTGTTTAATCTAGAATGAGCAATAAATGTTCACATAAACCAGCATTAGCTTAATGCTAACATGTTATTGGAAATCTTAAAAGGGTGCGTAGTAGAAATTAGAATTATCGTAGTCAGTGTAAAATATTTATGGTGCATTTTTGGTGTTTTTTGGCATTTCTGGTCCAAACTGAAGGTGTAGCTCTATTAGTCATGGTTCACCTTATAGGGGCACTAACAGGAATACAGACTGAAGGAGTGCTTCTATTACTTATGTAACTGCAAAATTGCATAACAGGAAACCAACAGTATAGCACAACATACATAACTTGTCTTTTTGTTTTTATTTTTATTTTCCCAATTTTCTACTCAATTAAGACATATCCAGTTCCACCCACTAGTTAGGACTCACCCAATCACATGATACCACCAGCTCCAGGAGGGTGAAAGCTAGCACAGGTTTCCTTTGAGACCTGTGAAGCACCACAGCATCTTTTCAAACTGCCACTGAACGCAACGTCATTGGACACCTTAATGTGCTCGGAGGAAAGCACTAACCGCCAGCTCTGTTACGTCAGCTAACAGACACCTGCACTGGCTAGCATCATGCTGAGTGATGGGGAGATGGGGGGGATCCTACCCACATAAAGAGCGAGGTCAATTGTGATTTCTTGGACTTCTGACCACGGATGAACAGCTTGTCATCTAACGACATCTAACGTTGATTTCAAACATACTCTGTTACTAGTATTCCACACTGTAAGCCCAAATAAGATTAATTTACTTAAAAAAAATTAGGAAACTGGTTGCCTTAAAAAAATTAAGTAATGTGTAATGAAAACTTGAGTTAGAATGACTATAATTTTTGTGCTAGGCTAACATAAACATACGTTTGTGCAACTCATAAACTCTAATTATTTTAACTTAACATCTTGAAACTGTGGTTTAATTATATGTTTCATTAGGCAATTGAGAATTCTTTTCTAATTAAGTGATATTGACCACTTTGACAAACACCAAAGAGTTAAGCTTCACAGTGAACATGGTCACTGACCAACACAAATGCCCACTCATCAGCAAAGAGAATGATAACTTTCACTCTTAGCCAACAACACAATGTCAGGCAGCTGAGTAAAGCATATATAAAAGACATTCGCATGAGGAAAGACAGCCTGGATGAAAGGAAAGCACACTGACGGTGAGTAAAACAAATGGGAAAGAAACACTCAATATGCAAATAGACGGAGCCAGGAGCCAATGGGAAATATACGTTTAATCTAACAAGATCGTGTTAACAAAACGAACATGTAACTGTATTTTACAGCTCACTTAGCTTCACTCAGTTTCACACATTTGTTCAGCAACTTTAGTGAGAAAGAAACAATTAAAACCAACAGAAATGTCATCTTTTTTTGAACGTAGGGTTTCAAAGTTGCCACAGTTGAGTGTACAAAATAATCAAAAACATTCCCTTAACTTAAAATTGTTGAGTAATATGTGGGATATACTGAATTTTATGTACAACAGACTTAATTTATTTGAGTTAAAACAAAATGTGGAATTACAGTGCATAGGAGAAATTAGTATTATTGTAAGGTTGTTTTTCCTAGTGTTTTGAATATAATGGTCCATAGATTGATGGCCTAGCATTAACAGGCATGGATCATCACTGTGGAATACACTATTTAGTTTAACCCTCTAAGGCTGACGTAAAAGTGCGTATCTTTCTGCCGTTTAATCTGCTCTTCTCCACTGATCAGGTTTCAGCGTCATTATTGCACTTATTATATATGTTAAAATTGTGATCTAACAAAGGTTGAACATTTGTAGATATTATTTAGTTTGTGTCATAACAACTAAACGCTGAAGTGACACAAGTCATGCTTTATAGCCTCTCTAATTAAACAAAGTGCACCCAACAATTATGGAAGGCTTGTGCATCTTTTATTTAGCAATAGAAAACATGGGAGCACATGGAAAGTTCTGATTCCACAACATAGAGAGTTACATGAGCTGTAACTTCTCTGGTGGCAGATATGAAAGAGTTATCATTTTCAGAATAATGGTAGACAGTTCAGTAATCGGTGATGGGATGTGATGGAATCGAAAACATATGAATATATATGTATACAGCCTTGGTGTGAACACTTTGCTAGTTAGTTTGTTTGTTTCTTGTCGCCAGGTTTTCAGTGAGTCATTTTATTGGATTGATTTAATCCACAAGCATGCGGTTCTTTGTATCGAGGTTAATTCATTTCAATGATCTCCTGCGAATGCATGCCGATGAATCTTTTGAAGCATATCAAACACTGAACAGGCCCCTCCAGGTGGACGTTTGAATGGGCAGAGGCGCGAGGGGCGAGACGAGAGGTGACAGGCAGCTTTTAGCTGCCCAGGGCATAGCGCCCGGTGCCGAATACCTGAGCGGATGGAGGACGTGTGTCTGCGAGGCACAGACAGAGATGTGCAGAGAGGAACAATGAAATGCTAATGCGCCGAGGCCCCTGCGGTGCTTCGACTTACCACATCCACACAGATGGTCAGGGAGTACGGACAGCCCTCTGGGAAGCAGGGAGAATGTCAACAGGTAGGGAGCTGTCAAAAGATCAGCGCTTTCTCCCTGCCTCCGCCAAATCACAGACAGGTCTCTGACATTTGTTCTGCTGGATCTGCACCTCTGTTGCTCAGGTAGAACAGCTTTCGCTTGGGTCTGGAACCGCGTGTGCTTTTTAACGTGGCGCAGACATCCATCTGCTGTTGGTACAGAAGAATTAAGGCTGATTTATGTGTCCGCAGATGCACACATACACATTTGCGTAACACTTGATTTGAAGGCTACCTACATTGGGACTTCATAACACATGCATAAGCATTTACCAGCATGTTTACACTTACCCCAGTAATCACAAGACAACGTGAGATGATTCATGAAGTAAGTGACGTTGTGTTGACATAAGGGGCCTTAAACTAGTGATGAACATTTGTTCCATTTATAACACTGTTATGAAGCATCATTCTCACATAATGGAACTAAGACTAACTATAGTTAATAACGCTGCATATCAGTTCTATAGAATATTCTGATGCCCCTGAGATTAGGTTTGCATATCTTGCATATCTTGCCATTTGTATGAATATGCATATCCCCATACAGTAATCCTGTACTTGAGCAAGCATGGAAATATCCATCCAAGGATAACATATCAAATGTTGAAACTAAGAAATTTGATTGTTTTTAAATATTTAAAAGTATTTTTCATTTCATAATGCACCAAATGATTTCAATGAGTGACAGGTCTGCACTGCAGGCAGGTCAGTTTAGCACCTGGACTCTTTTACTACAGAGCCGTGCTGTAAAAATGCATGCAGAATGTGGTTTGGCATTGTCTTGCTGAAACAATCAAGGCCTCCCCTAAAAAAAGACGTCTTCTGGATTTCGGCACATGTTGTCCTAAAACTTGTATATAAAGTTTAGATGTGCAAGCTACCCATGCCATGTGCACTAATGCAAACCCATACTATCACAGATACTGGCGGTCGAACTAAAAAAGAATTTTGAATTTTGATTCGTCAGACCACAGGACACCTCTCCACTTTACCTCAGTCCATCCTAAATAAGATCAGGCCCAGAGAAGGAGGCAGCATTTCTGGATCCTGTTTATATATGGTTTCTTCTTTGCATGGTAAAGTTTTTACTTTTAGATGCAGTGACAAACTCTGTTCACAGACAGTGGTTTTCTGAAGTGTTTCTGAGCCCATACAGTGATTTCCACTACAGAATCACATCTGTTTTTAATGCAGTACTGCCTGAGGGCCAAAAATCATGGCCATCCAATATTAGTTTTCATCCTTGTCACCTGCACATAGAGATGAAAAACTTAATGTCTGCATCTGCTTCTTTAAGAAAACTACTTTTAAGCATTTGGGAACTGAGGAGACCACTGGCTACAGTTTTGAAATTAAAATGTTTCCCCATTCTTGTTTGATCTAGAATTTCAGCTTCACAACAGTTCTGAATCTATTTTGTTGTATTTTTTCATTTCATAATGTGCCAAATGTTTTCAGTGGTGACAGGTCTGGACTGCAGGCAGGCCAGTTTAGCATCTGGACTCTTTTAATATGGAGCAATGCTGTTGTGATACATGCAAAATGTGGTTTGACGTTGTCTTGCTGAAATAAGCAAGGCCTTCCCTGAAAAAGATGTTGTCTGGATGGCGGCATATGTTGCCAAAACCTGTATACATTGTTCAGCATTAATGGTGCCTTCAAAGATGTGCACATCACCCATGCCATGTACACTAATGCACCCCTATACCATCATGAATACTGGCTTTTGAACTGTGCACTAGCAACAAACTTGGGGGGTCTTTAGCCCAGGGGTCAAGAGTCCATGATTTCCAAAAAGAATTTCAAATTTTGATTAGCCCACACAACACTTTTCCACTTTGCCTCAGTCCATTTTAAATGAGCTCAGGCCCAGAGAAGGTGGCAGTGTTTCTGCATCTTGTTTATATATGATCATATATGCTATAAGACAGTGCTTTTCATAAGTGGTCCTGAGCCCATGCAGTGATTTCCACTACAGAATCATATCTATTTTTAATGCAGTGCCGCCTGAGGGCCCGAAGTTCACGGTCATCAAATAATGGTTTTTGGCCTTGTCCCTTACATACAGAGATTTCTCCACATTCTCTGAATATTTTAATGATATTATGTACCGTAGCTGATGAAGAGCAAATGGTCTTTGCTATTTTATGTTGAGAAATGATTTTCTTGAATTGTTGCATTATTTGATTATGCATTCTTTCACAGAGTGGTGAACCCCTTTTCTTTACTTCTGAAAGACTCAGCCTCTCTGAGATGCTCTTTTTATATCCAATCAACCAAAAAACAATAAAATGTATCAGTCTCAACATTCGATATTTTTTCTTTGTAGTATTTGCAATTAAATATAGGGTTTAAATGATTTGCACATCATTGCATTTTGTTTTTTGTTTACATTTTGCACAGCATCACAACGTTTTTGGAAATAGGGTTGTTCAGAGCAAGGGAACTGAACTAGTTTAGTATAAACACACCCTAAGATAACTGGTTGTGCAGGACAGCATTTTCACTTGGGACAAGAACTAAACAAAATGCTGCAGGATAAAAATCGTAACACTTTCTATGAATATCACCTTTGTAAGCATCTATAAACACATTCATAACATGTTATAATGCATTTATAAGACATTATAAACATAGCTATAAATATTTATAAAAATGCATTATACATTATAGCCATGTTTATTATGCATTATGAATTGTTAACATAATACATTATAAGTACTGATCATAAGAAATTATAAGAGCTCATAAGTTATATTTGTCCACTCTAAGTAAAGTGAAGCATACTGTACTAAAGCCTCCTCCAGTGTTAAGAGTGAGGCTTCAAGTTGAAGTATTTACTGAAGGATTTACTGAAACACTAAAACATACACAGTAAAGCACATTACAGGCTTCAAATGTCAGAGTTTAAACTAGAGCTGCCATCAGTGTTTTACCCAATGTGGGAAAGGTAATGTACACCACCGTTAGCTTGGTATTTGTTTTTACTTTACGCTCTCGAAGCTGGGACTGACTTCTTTGGCACTGACAGTATAACATGTTATCAACACTACTTATAATGCATTATATTAACAATTCATAATGTATAATAAACATGGCTATAAAGTATAATCCAGTGTAATTCATTTTTATAAATGTTTATAATCATGTTTATAATGCCATATGAAGGCATTATAACATGTTATAAATGTGTTTATAGATGCTTACAAATGTGACATTCATAGAAAGTACCATAAAAATATTTTGAGATCAATCAAAAATGTTCTTCTATCCATTCTCTCGCTACTATAAAGCAACATAAGACTTTTTCTGAGGTTGAACGGACTGCTGCTACTAGATTTCTTCTTTGTTTTCTGTATATTTTGGTCAGTTAAATGCGACACGACCTCCTCACACACAGGTTAATGTTATGCGTAAGTATCTAAGCCCAGTCGTTCTCTTACTGGTCCCTAGAGCCTCCCAGGCAGTCCACAATTTTATTCGATCCTAACCAGCACATAGAGATGGAGCAAAATTGTGGGGCACCGAGGACCAATTTGAGTCTCACTGTGTTAGCAGACATCTTTGTGAACATCTCTGCACAATGCCTGCACATGTTTATGGATTTATAGACGCAGAGGTAGTTTAAAATTTGACCCTAAAAAGTCAGAATGGCAAGTGTAAGTGTGACACATTAAGTTTTTGATGACGTCCCCATTACTTTTTTTTCCCCCTCCCCTAATTCCAAAACCTAGCGCGTCTATTTCTGTACCGTCATGTCTGGAATGAATGAAATTTCATTTAAATGGATTGGATGGCTTATCAGCTGGGCCCAGTTGCCGCGAGCGCACTTATCATCACTCCTCACATCGCTGTGATAAAGTTGAGTCTGTGCTGGGAGTGTATTCAGATGGACTGAGGGGACAGCAGTGCAGAAAGCTCCGGAGCTGCCCTAACGGATTTGGGGGCTGCGGAGAGCCGCATGCAGTCGGCTACCTGATATCAGCTATCTAACACGCGCTTTACTCTGCCACTCCCTCACTCTGACAAACTGTCTGCACCCTTTATCTCTGCCTCTCTCTCTCTCGCTCTCGCACTCGCTCCCTTTCACTGTTTCTTTCACTCACCTGCTCTTGCGCTCTCAATGCCACTCTCACGCTTTTCCTCTCTTTTGCGCACAGCTTCTTCTCTCACTCACTTTCATACCAGAATTTTATATTAAGAAGGGACCTGGTTACAGTTTTGCGGAGGGTGCTAGAAAGCATTGTCACATGGCTGTAGTGAGGATCATTACCACAAACCTGCCAACTAGTCTCCTTGGCTATAGCTACCATAAGCAGAGAGAAAAACTGATATTTTAAACACAACATAGGCTTCCTAACATCTCTTTTTACCATTTAATTACTATCACAGCTGAAAGCACAGAATCTCAGGTGGGCTAATTAACCTTTTACAGCAGTAGGAATAGAAGTCTGAGTTGGAGCCAGGTAATTTTTTCACAATATTCAAGGTTATTTTCATTACATCTGCTGACTGCCTATAAAATGAATAGACCCTGACATTAGTTTGTTTGGCCATGCAGGAGGGTATATCCATGATTTCTGGAGTTGGCATGAGAACTAAACAAAATCCTGCATGATATAAAGATATTGATCACTTGTAAAAGTGTAGGGGAGTGTGGGAAACAACTAATGTGGGCCACAATTTAACATGGACATTTTATGTTGTTACACAAGGTCAAGCAGTGTGTGCTTTTAGCCACATTACCACATTTCCTAGCCACACTCTCCCACCAAAATTCAGAGCGATTCATCAGCATTTTAAAGAGCTCTGTTTCTAGGAGTGTTTCCAGGGCGTGTAAGCAGTTTCTCAACACAAGTTTTTTCAGTTACTAAGCTGTTTACGTAAATCACAGAATCCACCATTATATTACTTTAATCACCATCTTGCTGCCTAAAACGTAGCACTGTTTTGAAGTTGCTGACAAGCTCACAGCAAGTGCTAGCTAGGCTGAAGTACAGCCTCCATACTGTGGGGTTAGTTGTTACACGGTGTTACAGCTAAGACACCTTTAGGAAACAAATAAACAAACAAATAAGACATATAAAGTTAATTCTGTCTTTTTGTTCCATATGTTTACTCAGATTTTTAAATAGATAAAACATCTTCGGTAACACTTTCTATGAATGTCACCTTTGTAAGCATCTATAAACACATTCATAACATGTTAAAATGCATTCATAAGGCATTATAAACATGGCTATAAATATTTATAAAAATGCATTACATGTTATAGCCATGGGCGGCACGGTGGTGCAGTGGGTAGCGCTGTCACCTCACAGCAAGAATGGCCTGGGTTCGATTCCCGGCCGGGTGACCAGGGTCATTTCTGTGTGGAGTTGGCATGTTCTCCCCGTGTCTGCGTGGGTTTCCTCCGGGTACTCCGGTTTCCTCCCACAGTCCAAAAACATGCAGTCAGGCTGATTGGACATGCTAAATTGCCCCTAGGTGTGAGTGTGTGAATGTGTATGTCTGTCTGTCTGTCTGCCCTGCGATGGACTGGCGACCTGTCCAGGGTGTATCCTGCCTTCCGCCCAATGACAGCTGGGATAGGCTCCAGCACCCCACCGTGACCCAGAAGGATAAGTGGTTTAGATGATGGATGAATGGATGTTATAGCCATGCTTATTATGCATTATGAATTGTTAACATAATACATTATAAGTACTGTTCACAACAAATTATAAGAGCTCATAAGTTGTATTTGTTCGCTCTAAGTAAAGTGAAGCGTACTGTACTAAAGCCTCCTCCAGTGTTAAGAGTGAGGCTACAAGTTGAAGTATTTACTGAAGGATTTACTGAAACACTAAAACATACATAATAAAGCACATTACAGGCTTCAAATGTCAGAGTTTAAACTAGAGCTGCATCAGTGTTTTACCCAGTGTGGGAAAGGTAATGTACACCACCGTTAGCTTGGTATTTGTCTTTACTTTACACTCTCCAAGCTGGGACTGACTTCTTTGGCACTGACAGTATAACATGTTATCAACACTACTTATAATGCATTATATTAACAATTCATAATGTATAAAAAAAACATGGCTATAAAGTGTAATCCAGTATAATTCATTTTTAAATGTTTATAATCATGTTTATAATGCCGTATGAAGGCATTATAACATGTTATAAATGTGTTTATAGATGCTTACAAACGTGACATTCATGGAAAGTGTTACCGCATCTTCTTCTACTTTAATAGTATCTTTCGGATGTTGCATTTTGGTTTTAAATATGTATATTAATGAAATTTACAGTAACAGCTGGTAAAGCTGTAGTTTTTCAGGAAACAATGTTCCATATTTTACCGATGTGTGATGTTTTTAATTGGTATTTTTTTGTCCTACACTGGAAAAAATATACATTTGTCATTGTTTGACACACAGTTTCATGCCAATTTTATATATAATTTAATGTGTGTGTGTTTCTATCAGTTGATCTGTCTGTTTTTCTCAAAGATAGATAATAAATAATGCAGTATGATTAGAAAATATACATGGTTTTTACCAAGTTATTAAATAGAATTAACTGTTATTATTAAATAATTAACTATTAAATGCACTAATTCATCAGACTTTTCTACCAAGTATTAAACTAACCCTCTGTTACAGTTAACCCCACCTATGGGCTAAATTGTAGCATTGCACTTCCCATCATTTTTGGTGGAACTGTACGTAAACGGTAGGTGCTAGAAATAAAGTTCAAGTCTTTGTTTGTAGCAGAGCTGTATATCACTGTTGTTGTAAGAAAACCTCACATCTCCAACTCTCCAACATGACAACTTTAAAGGCGAAGGAAAAACTTACCTCACTTTTAATGTAAGTCAATTGAACCAGACTTTTTTCCAGTCATTTTGGGCTGTTTCTTTTGGTTCATCATAGAATATACATACAGTGTAAAGGGCAACCGGCATTTTCAAATTATGTCAAAAACTGAAAAACATCAAAAATGAAAATACAAGGTTTTCTTCTGACAACAGCGATATGTTGCTTGTATAAAAATATGATTTTGGGATTTTTACCCAATTATCTCCCCAATTTAGTTGTTTCCAATTCCACCCGCTAGTTAGGACTCCCCCAATCACACGATACTATCAACGCTAGGAGGGTGAAGTCTAACACAGGCTTCCTCCGAGACCTGTGAAACCAGCCAGCATTTCTTTTCAAACTGCTGCTGACACAATATCATTGTACAGGTGGATGCACTCAAAGGAAAGCGCCAACCGCCAGATCTGTTACGTCAGCTAACAGACGCCTGCACTGACTAGCATTGTGTTAAGTGATGAGGGGAGAAGGAGGGGCCACCTTACCCACCCAGAGAGTGAGGCCAATTGTGCTCTCTTGGACTCCTGGTTATGGATGGTTGTAGCATCACCAAGGATCGAACTCGCGATCTCCTGATGATAGGGCCAATGCTTAGGCGGTTGCGCCACTCGGGATGCCAAAATATGATAATTCTTACATATTTTATCATATCTTACATAATACTTAAATATTTTCTAAATTATTTCACAAAAAAACAAAATTGGTTGGGTTGTGCCCCATTTCCCCCTAGTTCTATCCATTCTCTCTTTACTGCAATGTAATGCGAGACTTTTCCAAAGGTTAAAGGCTACGTTGGCATTGCCAGGCTAAAGTGGTAATGTGACAAAGGGTTGGTCTGCTGGTTAGCTTGTTTGTTGCTCATGATGCATGTGGTTCCTTAATGTCACATTATCAATTAGGATGTGCGTATGTAGGTTTCAGGACACAAGGTTGTTCACATTAATTACAGATTTGAGTCACATAACTATAGGAATGTGAACTATTAAGTTGGAATGATTAAATCTGAGAAAAACATAAAAATTAAGCCTGTCTTGTAATTGGAATGCAGCCAAAAAAAGACTTTTTAAGTCTGTTTAAGTTTTCTTTGTTTTCTTTACATTTTGGTTTCATTATTGCGAGAGCATTGATCTTATGTGTAAGTATGTTAGTACAGTATTTATGCACTAATTTACACTAAGATCTACTACAGCTCAATTCCCCCAATCCACAGAAACAGTCAAACAGGGTGACAATGTGTTTAATGTTACATGTTGGTGTTAAAAAAGTATTATTCTGTGCTTTGTTGAAGAATTGCAGTGTGCATTGTAACATAACAATAATGACGGCAGCATGCAGCAATGTAAACATTGCCATGGTAACAGTGTCCCCGAAAACTGAATAGATCTTTGACGGTCACTTATTTTGTTTAGGGTGAAAATATAGGCACAAGAACGAAAGAGTTCAGCACCTTTGCATTCATCCTGTGTTGTAAGAGCACAAAAATGAATTCCATTTTGTAACATTTTTGCTGGTCTCTGAAAACTTTTTCTTTCTGAGTAGTCAGAAATCTGAGGGAGGGCTGGCTTCCAAGTGAGAAGGCCTAGCCCCCTCAGGCCCCCCCCCCATAGCTATGCTCCTATTTCACATGCAGAACACACACACATGGATGCACTTACCTGCCTTGACTGATGATAAGGCTGTGAGTAATATTCTTGCTGCATTGTGGATTATGAATTATAACAAATGACCCAGAAATAGAAATGAAATTTTGTCTGAGAATATGAGACATTATTCTGCTAGGAGAACACATACTCAAGATATATGCTAGGGCCTGACTGATATACACTCACTAGCCACTTTATTAGGAATGCCATTCTAATATTGAGGAGGACTTACTGTGTTCTCAGGACTGCCTGAATTTTTCATGGCATGGATTGACCACTGTGCTGGAAACATTACTTGGAGATTTTGGTTCATGTTGACATGATTGCATCATATAATTGCCGCAGATTGTCAGCTGCACATTCATGCTGTGAATCTTCCAGTCTACCGCATCCCAAGGATTCTCTGTCGGATTTAGATATGGTGACTGGCGAGGCCACTGAGGTGCCCATAACTCATTGTCATGGTCATGGAACCAGTTTGGGATGACTTGTGCTTTGTGACATGTGACATATGCTGGAAATGGGCATTAGAAGATGATTAAATTGTGCCCATAAAGAGATGTACGTGGTCGGCAACAACACTCAGACAGGCGGTGGTGATGCTCGATTGGTATAAAGGTATAAGTGAACCAAGAAAACATTCCCCACACTATTACACCACCACATCCAGGTTGAACTGTTGACACAAGGGATGCTGGGTCCATGAATTCATGCTGTTTATTCCAAATTCTGACCCTACCATCTGCAAGTCGCAGCAGAAATCGACATCTCTCAGGCCAAGTGATGTTTTTCCATTTTCATTTCTTGCTCAATTTCAGAGAGCCTGTGTTTGGTGTCAGGGTTGGGATGTATTTGGAATATAAGTATTCAGAATATGTATTCAGAATACAGAAATTGAGTATCTGTATTCAGTCCAAGTTACATTCTGTAAAAGTAGCATTCAGAATACAGTTACTTTATACATTTTTGGGAAATATTTTAGATGACTTACCCACAAAATGAAATAGTATCTAAATAAAATATATATAAATAGTAATAAATCTTTAAAAGAAACACCAGTAATGTTTGTTTATTAACTATTTTAAAATTAGTAAACAGCCAGTAGTTCATTAGACAAACTCTAAAGAGGACCTCAATTAATGGCTTCTTTACAAACAGTTCCTGATAAAGCCTGAGTAGACTGATAAATCAGTGTGATGAACAGTTATTAATCTCAGTGTTAATAAACTCCTTTGAGGAATGATCAAACTAATAATCTCCTCACTAGTGGGCATTCTTGTGAGTGAGGAGTTTAGCATCAGTGTTTTACTGGACTCCTACTTGTGGACTGTGAGTGCAGCAGTGGACCATAGCAGGCAATAAAGTGAGGCAATAAAGTGAAAATTTCTGAACTTAATTTAAATCATAAACTTTTTATATACTGTAATGGAATACATTACTGAATACATTTAGGACAGTGTATTCAGTATTCAGCCATCACTAATTTTTCAAAGTATTTTGCCCAAACCTGCTCGTTATAGTCTTAGATTCCTGTTCTTGGTGGGTAGGAGTGAAAAGTGATGTTGTCTTCTGCTGTTGTAGCCCATCCTCCTAAATATTCAACCTGTGCATTAAGGGATGCTTTTCTGATCGTTCATGACTGGAACAAGTCTAGCCTTTCTCCTCTGACCTCTCTCATCAATAAGGCATCGCTGACCACAGAACTGGATATTTTTTTGTTTTTCTAATCATTCGGTGTAAACTTTAGAAACAGTTGTATAGGAACTTTTCAGCAGAGTTTTGAAATTCTCTAATCAACCTGTCTGCCACCAAGAACCATGCCACAGTCGAAGATCACATTTTTTTTTCCCTATTCTAAATTTTGATGCTAACTTCACTTGAAGCTTTTGACTGAAGTCTGCATTGCTCTGCTTCCACTTATTTGCATGATTGGATATTTCATGACTGAGAAGGTGTTTGGTGTTCCTAAGAAAGTGGATGGTAAGTGAATATCAGCAAATTCTTTCAATTAGGCACTGATATTTAAGCAGCTTGTTTCACACTACACATGAATGGACAGATACATTCAATACGATTGGAATCTCTAATTTATAAGCTAAGCTTATCAAAATCTGCTTATTTAATGTTCACCAATTACATATTTTTATTACAGCAACAAATGCTGAAGTGCTTGGACCTTTGTTAAATGTCAAATGCATCCAAATATTGCCCTCTGCATGAGGATAGCAGAACATATTTCCTGTTTAGTTTTAGTTTCCTGTTTAGTTGTTTTCACTTTTATGTAAAAAGAAAAATAAGAGCTTATTAACAGAATAAAACATACTAAGAAGCATGGGGTCCTCATACTGGAACAGTAGGCCCTTTTTATAATGGAACAAATGCAGTTGTTGTGTTAATTAATCTTAAAAAATGATGAAGCCCATTATTTCACTTTTGCAACATTCATAAAAATGTAAGTAAATTTGTGTTTGCACATCATTTATCAACATTTTTCTTTTCTTTTTCAATTAGTAAACATGTTGAATGTAGAAAAATATCTCAGGTCAGATTGCCACATTTTCTTGACAACTCACAGTCATGATGTCAATAAAAAGCAGACTTGTCTGATGTTGATTTTGTCAGGCTGTGAATATTAACTTTGTTCACCACAAATGATGCTATGATACAGTTTAGAGTTTGGACTGCTAAGACACAGCATAAACAGTGTGCTTTAAACAGCTGTCACAATTTTGCAACAAAGGGTCTCTGAGAGTTTATGAAACGTAGTAATTAAGAATCAATAATTGTGTTTGACAACTGACAATCATATCAGCCAGTCATCTGTCTAAATTTTGAACATACTAAAAATGACTGCAAATATCAGAGACCACACTTCATTATTTCATTTTGAATCAAACAAGCCATTCAGTACAAGTTATTCATTTTATAGGTGATTTTTTTATACAATTAGAGAACAACCATGCAAGTCCTCATAGACCACTGGAACTGTCATGAGCAGATAAATACTACTTAAAGCTTTCGTCTTCAAGAGAGAAGAGAAAATAAAGATCTGACAAAAGATCTATTTTAGATCTGAAAAAAAAAACAGGTGTTTTTGTTCACAGGAGTTTTTATCCCTGCAGATTTCCTTGAAAAAGTGAAAGCAAGTCTCCTGAAAAGAATGGAAGAATGTTTGGACACATTACATTCTGAAATGATACTATATGGTGATATGAGGCTCCTGGGACAAAAAAAAATAATTGTCACCTTACATGTTTACGGTGGTAGTAATTTCAGGCTCCTGCAGATGGTATTGCAAGAGGATGATCAAGCTATAAATATTTGTGTGGTGTGTGACGGGATTCATAGATTGAGAAAAGATGGCACAGTGCAGTTAATGTCTTGTTCAGTGTGTGGAAAATGGGTCACAAAGCAGATGTTAATGATTGGCAAAGAGAAGTGATTGCATTTGGGCGTGTCAGAGGCCATAGTGTGAATGAAGTAGCTGAATTTGTTGGTGTATCGAAGTGTACAGTCATATGAGTTGACCAGCAGTTGCAAAAATCCCAGTCTACAGGAAATTCTCATCAGAATTATTGCCAAAAGACAAAACTGATGGACAGGGAACACCAGTGTGTTTCACTGCTTGTGAATAAAAATCGCTTCACTTCCAGGCAAGAATTGCTTCCAGAAGTCAACGCTGGTCCTTCACAAGCTAGTTCTGAAAGAACACTCCACAGAAAACTGCATACCCTGAACATATAGTGGCACGCAAGAGGCCATTGCTCACTTCTGTTCACAGGGTTGCCTGGTTAAAGTGGGCAAAGAGACATGAAAATTGGACTGTTTATAACTGTAAACATGTTAACTAGTCAGATGAAGCTCATGTGGTTCAAGCTGGAGGAGCTTGAAATCTGGCCAAACTGCACAATTCTTTGATGCAAGTATGGCTGAACATTGATGTTGTCTTCATTCGAGAAACTTGTCCTGTCCATACCAAATCAAATCACAGCTGCTATTTGTGCTCGTGGAGGTATTACATGCTGTTATGTACATTTCAGTCACAGGTTTTTTGTCCAGTGAGCTTATATTTGATTGTAGAGACTTTTCTGGTTAATATTAAAACAAACAAAAACAAACAAAGAAACAAAAAAATAAAATCTCCTTTCCCTCACCTCACATTAAAAGTAAAGTACAATTTGGTAACACTTTCTATGAATGTCCTCATTTGTAAGCGTCTATAAACACATTTATAACATGTTATAATGCCTTCATATGGCATTATAAACATGATTATAAACATTTATAAAAATGAATTACACTGGATTACACTTTATAGCCATGTTTATTATACATTATG
This sequence comes from Colossoma macropomum, assembly GCF_904425465.1. Taxonomy (NCBI): domain Eukaryota; kingdom Metazoa; phylum Chordata; class Actinopteri; order Characiformes; family Serrasalmidae; genus Colossoma; species Colossoma macropomum. The sequence continues at coordinate 3,347,576 of NW_023494807.1, read as the reverse complement.
AATTGTTAATATAATGCATTATAAGTAATGTTGATAACATGTTATACTGTCAGTGCCAAGAAGCCAGTCTCAGCTTGGAGACTGCAAAGCAAAGACAAATACCAAGCTAACGGTGGTGTACATTACCTTTCCCACATTGGGTAAAACACTGATGGCAGCACTAGTTTAAACTCTGACATTTGAAGCCTGTAATGTGCTTTACTGTGTATGTTTTAGTGTTTCAGTAAATCCTTCAGTAAATACTTCAACTTGAAGCCTCACTCTTAACACTGGAGGAGGCTTTAGTACAGTATGCCTCACTTTACTTAGAGCGGACAAATACAACTTATGAGCTCTTATAATTTATTATGATCAGTACTTATAATGTATTATGTTAACAATTCATAAGGCATAATAAGCATGGCTATAACATGTAATGCATTTTTATACATATTTATAGCTATGTTTATAATGCCTTATGAATGCATTATAACATGTTATGAATGTGTTTATAGATGCATACAAAGGTGACATTCATAGAAAGTGTTACCAACATTTTTGTCTTCCCCTGAAAAGTTGCTATTTTGGAGACACTTGTCTTTTCTCAGGACATCAACTATGTAGTTTTTCCTGTTTCCTGACACTGGAAAACTAATGTAGTTGTACTTAATGGCTATTTTGGTTGGAATTAACACCTTAAATGTGTAATCACATTTCTATAACCTAAGACTAGCTCAACCAGTTTGCACTGAAGTCCCTGTAGTTACTGAATAATAAGACTTAGTATGTAGTAAGCCTGGAATTTTAAATAAATGAATGGTGGTCCCTGCCTTTTTTTGTCTTGTATATCAGCCAATATTAGCAAGTATCAGATTTTGTAAGAAAGACATCTATTCCGTACACTTTGTATAGTGCCATGATTCAATTTACACCCTTCATCTTCAGACCTCTCTGAACAAGTCAGTGTGCTCTCCTATGTATTCCACTTGAGGACTTACACGTGTGAACCTCATCTGGAAGAAAAGGTTCTTTTCTTTCATGAAGGCTTCGTGCTTTACAGCTGAAACGTTCTAAATGGGCCATCTTTATTAGAAAGACATGAGTGCGGTTCAACCAGATAAGGCTCTCCAGAGCTGCCAATTTATGGAGTGATCCCGACAATGCCTCATTGTGCTGGGTGGAGTAGGGAGGTAGTGAATGGTGTCCTTTCACCAGACCTCATTTTACGATGTGTAAAAAGATAAGTGGCCCGCCGCTTACAAAAGTGACGACTCAAAAAATCCAACAAAAAACACTGCGGCTCCATTGCCAAGCTGCTTACTCTTTGATTTCACAGCACCGTTCGGCTTAATAGATCAGAGACAATGGGCCTTTGTGGAGCTGTTCTAGAAGCCGTGGCTTCACTCACTGAAGTAGATGGTGCTGATATTCACGCCTGGTGCTGGATCTAATTGGTATGCGTGCCTTAGAGGAGTCCTCACTAACCGACAGACGAGCTACAACTGACGTGGAGAAATTCTGACTTTGATAGTTATTTGTTTTATTCACTTTGGATTCTTATTAAATATTAACAATGCTGTATATTACTTTAAAGCTGTGATTTCATACATTGTAAGCATCTTTGGGATATTGAAAAGTACAATACAATGTTTTAATTTATTCATTCATTAAATTTTAAGCTTCACTATGGGGCTATGAGATGGCTAAAACTGTTAAAAAAGTTCCAAATACAATGTGAGTCAAAAGTTTGGGCACCCCAACCCACAGAAGTTTTATTATTATTTTAATATTTTCCAGAATTTAGGATGAATCTATCTATCTATCTATCTATCTATCTATCTATCTATCTATCTATCTATCTATCTATCTATCTACATGCAACTTGAACAATATTTCAGTCATTTAAGCAAGTCAGAAGATTTTTAAAGATGAAAAATTCCACCAATTTTTTAAAAAAAAACTTCTGCATAATTAATTCAAAGTGGTTTCATATGAAACATGAAACATTCACGGAATCACATTTGATGCTATAAGCTCTCTTGGAGAAAGTTATTGCATAAAATATTTTTGCAATATATGTACATTTTTGTGGCTTTCAATTATTTACATTTTTACATATCATTTATTTACAATGTTTTGTATATAATAGTGTTTTGTATGGAATTGGGTTTTTTAGGTTGTTGGAAGATAAAGGTTGTATAAAACTAAATAAAACTGAAGAACTATGTAATTATATACAGAATCATTCATGCATTCAGTTATTGAACCTGTCACCATTCTGTATATATTTATATACTTTACCAAAGAACCCTTAAACAACTGTTTTTTTTTTTTAAATTTATTATTTCATACTAAACCACCATGAATGCCTTTGCATACAGTCATTGAATTATTCAGAAAACTAAAAACAAATGGTGAAATTTCCTTTTAATGTTATGAAACATTAAATGACAAAAAGTCAATCAGGACTGGCCCCCTGAGTCAAACAGACGTAAAGAATTCAAAGTTAAAAGCCATTAATATGTACACAGTTAACTGAGGGTGATCATTTTCATTTTTCTCCTGAATGGAAGTCATTTCTACAAAAATCACTCTTCAAAATAGTGCAAAAGCTAAAGGAGGAGGTGGTTTGTATCTCCAGATCTTTAAATATAACTCTTTCTCTCTCTCTCTCTCTCTCTCTCTCTCTCTCTCCTCTCTCTCTCTCTCTCTCTCTCTCTCTATGAATTACAGAGCAGGCTGGTAGACCGGGACGTCATCTCAACAATTCAGGTCACTGCTTTTACACCAACGGGCGCTGGTGCTTAAAGGAAAAGGGAGGATCTTTTGAACAGGAGGACAGAGCTGTGTAAAAAACTGTTTCCAGTCGTTTCTGGCTTTGGGTCTCAATCGAGCGCTGCGAGAATTTCACAGCTTCTGGGTTCACTGGTTAACTCTGAGAAACACATGCTAGCATCGCTGATTTTTTTTTTCCATCTTCATTTATCCGGTGCGGTGCACGGGGGGATTCGCCACACTCGCTGGTGACAAAATATCTATCCGCTTGACCCAATGATGGGTTTTGACGATCAGCCTTGTGGACATGTGCACAGCGCCTGCTTTAAACTGACAGCTGACATCACCCCAGGCGGCCAAATGATGTTCTCTGGCAAAGCAAGCGTCTGCTCAGTCAACAGTGTCTTCCCAATGACTTTCCATATGCCCTCTGACCGTTCCCCTGCTTATTTATTTATATATAGCTGGATCCTTAATTTCTGCCCTTGGCCTGACCGCTGGCCCAAGGCAGATGCATGGCATAAATTTTTTCTGACATTTGTCTGTCCCTTTCTTCAGATGAGTCAGAAATGGCAAAGTAGCTGCTTAGAATGCTATGGAGGTTTATTTAATCTGTCTTAACAGAGGATGCTTTCTACAAAGCTCTTATTTTGCGGACAGCTAGTCTACAGAACTGTTTGTCTCAACTGCATCAATGGTCCTCAGGGCTTTCAAAACAGCCCACATTTTTTATCTCTATGGATTGTAAGCTAGGTCGGAGCAAAAGTGTGCCTTTTTTGGGTGGCCTTTAAGACCAGTTACAGAACCACTGAGACACACAACAACTTTGAGTTTGGATGTTTGTTATATCGTTCTGGTCTTTAATATTTGGACCGCTGGTCATGCCAAAGTTAGTCTCTGTTCTCAACTAAGACCAACTACACACTTAAAAACGATGTTTTTTCAAGGGTTGTATAGTAAAGAACATGGTTCTATATAGAACCATAAACACTCAATAAACCCTTTGCATAACGGAAAGGTTTTTAGTATCATGATAAGGTTCTCAGATTGATGGAGAATGTGTTGTATGTGTTTTTTACAGCACCAAAAAAGGGTTCTTCTATTATTGCAAGCTTGTCATCATAATCATAATAGAACCCATTTTGGTGCTATTTTCAAAAATGTTTTATATAGCACCACATAAAACCATACACGACACATTCCCAAACAATCTGAAGAACATTCTACCATCCAAAGCACAATTTAAGCATGCAAACAGTTCCATATAGGTTCTAAATAGAACCATTGTGTTTACTAAAGAATCATTGAAAACACAGAATCTTTTTGAAAAGAGTTCTTGGTAACACTGTCTATGAATGTCACCTTTGTAAGCATGTTATAATGTATTTATAAGGCATTATAAACATGGTTATAAATATTTATAAAAAAGAATTACACTGAATTACACTTTATAGCCATGTTTATTATACATTATGAATTGTTAATATAATGCATTATAAATAGTGTTGATAACATGTTATAATGTCAGTGCCAAAGAAGTCAGTCCCAGCTTGGAGAGCGTAAAGTAAAGACAAGTACCAAGCTAACAGTGGTGTACATTGGTGTACATGTTTATAATGTCTTATGAATGCATTATAACATGTTATGAATGTGTTTATAGATGCTTACAAAGGTGACATTCATAGAAAGTGTTACCGAGTTCTTTATAGCAACAACATAAGTTTGACATCATAACAATAGAAGAACCCTTTTTGGTGCAATATGGAACCATTTTCTAAGAGGACCTATATATAATATTTTCTCTATCAATCTGAAAAAGACTTTCACCATGCAAAGAACCATTCAAGCATGCAAGTGGTTCTGGGTCTATATGGGACGATTATCTTTACTAAAGAACCCTTTAAGAACCATCTTTAAGAGTACATGGTTAATTTTATTTCTGGTCGAACGGCCATTGTGTACAAGTTATCCAGTTTTTCAGGAGACATTTCTGAGAAGGTTCGAAATACGTTCATCCACTTGCATGAGGGAGAAAGTCAAAGAAAAAGTGAAACAAACTGAATTTTCCCAAAAAAATGTTTGAACAATATGGAGAAAACGGAACTCCTAACAACCATGTAAGACCTGGTAGACACCAAAACTGTCCCCATCAGATAAACAGCACTTAAACTTTCATCTTTGAGAGAGAGGAGAAAATCAAGCTGCTTCAGATCTGAAAACATCCACAGACTCTTTGTTCATCCTTCCACTGTGAGAAGACAACTCAGCACTGTGGTTCTGAAAGGATGTGTAGCTGCCTCACTGAGAAAAGGAAATACTGCATGGAGAAAAGTTTGATTCCTCAAAGAAAGAAGCTACTGGTTTTCTCAGAACTACCAGAGTTCTGACCACAACATCATTGAATGTGTCTGGCATTACCTGGAGCAGGAGAAGCAGATAATACAACCAACTTTTAAGACTGAACTTTGGAGATGTAGAAGAATATCCCTGCAGAATTCTTGGAAATACTGAGAGTCATAAAGGAAAACAAACTAAAATACTAAATACTAAAACCTTTGAAATTATATTTGGATTTCGAGTACAGTTTTTTGTTTAACAAATGAATACCATATGAATACCAACATATTTCAGTTCTTAGAAAGAATGGTTTTGTCTAGTTACCTTACCAGAACGAATTCATAAGAGACTAAGAGTGTGAGATGCGCTTTACTTGCTACTGCACAGTAGTCTATGCCCAGCTGATACAAACTATGTTTTTCATAACTATGTTATAATAATCCATACCTATAATGAGGCCAATGTCTAGCTGGAAATAAAGTTTGTTTTTTCACTGATGCAGCATCTGAGTAAACTCCTTCTTGAAAGTGCTCTAGCCTTTTCAACTTTTTCAGTGCTGCAGCTTCATGAGCCATGATAGCAATGATGTTGTAATGAATGAGACTTTTAAATCATTCCTGTTGGTCAGTCATTGATCTGCAAGAACATAAGAACACACAAGAATGCACGTTGAGTGACACAGTTTCACTGTATATACAGGTATACTTGAGTAGGAGAAGGAGATCAGGTTGAAGGAAAAACTGACTCCACTGTGGTGGAGGGCATAGTGTCTGTTATCAGATTCAACCTTTCGGATTAGATTTAATCTGGAGTTTCTCTTATTTCATTGGCCATTTTGTGTGTTTAATCCAGTCCAGAAGGCAAAATCAGATAGAAAAAAAGTGGCCTGAGGCGACGGTGTTGCCCAGAAGTGGGGGAAGGGAGAATCTCCTTGGAGGGTGTACAGTGCTCTGAGGCACTGCTTTAAAAATCATTTTAAACCCAGCACCATCATTTAAACAGCTTCTGACATGATCTTCAGAGGAGTGAGCATATAGCTTTAGCATTCAGGTTTATAGAGACCACCCTTTCACTTGTTTAATTTCCAGTCAAAGTAGCTTTTATGGACAAGTTATTTATTCTTCATATCCACTCTCATTGTCCATTTTATCAGCTGCACTTACTATATAGGTGCACTTTGTAGATCAACAATTACAGACTATAGTCCATCTATTGCTCTGTATACTTTATTAGCCCCCTTTCACCCTCTGCTTTAATGGTAAGGACCCTCCACAGGATCATTCTCAGCACTGCAGTGACACTGACATAGTGGTGGTGTTTTAGTGTGCGAGTGGATCAGACACAGCAGTGCTGCTGGAGTTTTAAACACTGTCCACTCGCTGTCCACTATACACTCCTACCTTGTCAGTCCACCTTGTAGATGTAAAGTCAGAGACGATAGCTCATCTGCTGCTGCACAGTTTGTGTTGGTCATCCTCTAGTCCTTCATCAGTGGTCACAGTACGCTGCCCACAGGACACTGTTGGCTGGATATTTTTGGTTAGTGGACTATTCTCAGTCTAGCAGTGACACTGAGGTGAGCAGCACTGCTGTGTCTGATCCACTCAGACCAGCGCAACACACACTAACACACCACCACCACATCAGTGTTACTGCAGTGCTGGGAATGATGCACCACCCAAATAATACCTGCTCTGTGGTGGTCCTGACCATTGAAGAACAGGGTAATGAAGTATGCAGAGAAACAGATGGACTACAGTCTGCAATTGTAGAAATACACAGTGCACCTGTATGGTGAATAAGCATGATAAAATGGACAATGAGTGTAGATAAAGGGAGGTGTATTTAATGAAGTGGTCAGTCAGTGTGTATTTAACAGAAGATTACACTGCAGCATAAATAACTAATACAGTTTCAGTTTTTCTCTGTTATGGCTGATCCATTGTTCTGAGAACACCAGCAGCTTCTTTGTTTGATTTGCAAGTGTTCTTCTTTTTTGTCTATTCCCTTTTCTCAGTTAGAGCTTCCTGACAGCTACACATCCTTTCAGACCCATAGCGTTGCGTTGTCTTCTGACAGTGGAAGGATGGGCAGAAACACCTGCGGGTTTTCAGATCTAGAGCAGCTTGATTTTCTCCTCTCTCTGAAAAACAAAAGCTTAAAGTAGCTTTTAACTGATAATGACAAACTCTTGACCATAAATTAAATAAATGAATAGTGGTCACTGACTTTTGCAGAGTATTGTGCATAAATGCAGGACTATGTTGACCTGCATCGCTTTGGAAAAAAAAAAAAACGTGTAAATCCGCCGGCCCTCTAGACACCATCTTCCCCAACATTTATGAGGATCTCTCTATTCAGCTCACTCTCTTATTTAATGGATGCAAAGATTAATCGCTTTCCAGAGTGTTAACCACTCCAAACCTGCCCTGGAGGAGTAGGTGAAGGGTCTATTCACCAAATCTCTATTAAGAGGGGAATATGTGCCGTGGACCAATTAAGAGTGCATGGGGCTGCTTGCGGAGATCATTAGGCAGGTTGGAGTGGGGGTTTCAGGGGCTCTTCACAGGGAGGACGGGCCCTCGAGGGCCAGCCAGAGAACGGGTGTTTGGGTGAGAGGGCCTGCTACCCCCCACAGGAGGCACACACACACACCAGATGAGCTTCAGTATCTCCGCCTCGAGAAGAATGTTAGAATGTTTCATTTGGAGCCATTAGTGAGTTATTGGGTCATTAGCGAGTTTGAAGCTACTGCTCTCCTGGAAGAGAACATTAGCACCCAATCTCCTTTTACTGACTCTCTGGGAAAACAAATGAAAGTAGACGCTAGGTAAGGAGTTTTCAACGTTGGAAAAAGTAGTACACACTGGTCACTATAGGTCAAAATATCCTGTCAGTGGTACATAATAGGGGTGAATAGATAAATCAAAAATGCACAATTTAGCTCCCGGTCATAAAGAATGATCTACGGCTAGCGGGCTGCCTGCCCTTTATCAGCAGGCTGAGTGAAAAATTACAAAGACCGCAATGCACTCGTTAGTCATAATTTCCGAACAAAGCCATCCTTCCTATCTTCTCAGCGATGCATTCTTGACCAGCCATTATTCTTAAGCGTTCACAGTGAGATGTCACTTTTTGTAGTACACCTCCATTATACAGGCTCACGAAGGAGAAAGGGGGAATAATGCGGGCTGCCTAGAGCCTCGAGCCTCTCCAGAGGCTTCCATTCTTTATCTACATGAATGGATTTCATGGCTACAGACAGTGTGAAGAGCCGTTGATGGTCACATTAAATGACCCATGTCCTCATCTTTTATACATTTTGACCTTCCCTCCACTGCTGGGCTCTGCCTACCTGCCTCTGGAGCTGAGTGGGATATGATAAGATATGGAGATATGGGCATGTCCCATCTCTTCCCATGGCTCGCCTAAGCAGCAGCGTGTCCAAAAGAGAATACCGCAGGAAATAGATTTATTTATCCCCCACGCTGAGTGCAGTGCTTTGTCCCCATGGTTTAAAAATAGATTGTGGTATTTAGATTGATGTGTGAAGGAGATATTATAGAAACGACAAAAACAGAGTGAATCCCATTTTGAATGCACTGTTTGGGACGAGGTTCTGAGACAGACTCCATTGTTCTCACCATAACATAGCCTACATGGGTGCATGTCTGCTGTGGAGCTGCAAATGTTACATAGATGACATGGATGTCACATTGAAATCCTGTTTGTATACTGTTTCAGATGTGGAGGTATACAGTGCCTTCCACGATTATTGGCACCCTTGGTAAACATTAGCAAAACAGGCTGTAAAAACATTTTAAGGCCTATCCATTTGATCTTTCATTCAAAATATTAGCACAAATTTATCATTTTTTTAGAAGTACAATGATTAACGACAATAATAATAATAATAATAATAATAATAATAATAATAATAATAATATTTGTCAGGAAAGAAACATTTTTCATAAATCGTTGTGTGCCACAATTACTGGCACCCCTATATTTAATACTTGTGTAGCCTCCTTTTGCAAAACCCTGAGTTCTCTTCTGTAACACTTAATGAGACTGGAGAACACATGGCAAAGGATCTGGGACCATCCCTCCATACAGAAGCTCTCCAGATCCTTCAGATTCCGAGGTCCATGCTTGTGGAGTGTCCAAGGCAAAACCTTAGGACTGTGGTTAGCGAACCATTTTTGTGTTGATTTTGAGGTGTGCTTTGGATCATTGTCCTGCTGAAAGATCCAAACTGTGGTCCAGTTTAAGCTGCCTGGCTGAGGCAGACAGGCTTTGATTTTATGTCTGGTGCTACTTAATGGAATCTGTGATATTATATATCTGAATAAATTGTCCAGGGCCTTTGGAAGAAAGGCAGCCAGACAGTATCACAGATCCACCACCGTGCCTCACAGTAGGGATGAGGTACTTTTCTGCATGTCTGTCTTTGTGTCCTTGCCAAACTCACCTCTAGTGTTTGTTGCCAAAAACCTCTGTTTTGGTCTGATCTAACTGTAGAACACAATCCCACTAAAAGTTCTAGTAACATTTGGCAAACTTTAGGAGCTTGGGTTTCATGGTCCTTGATAGCAGAGACTTTCTTCTGGCAGCACCCCCAAATATAGGTGGTGTAGTTTGGGAGATGTTGTGCACCCACATTCTAACTGGTCCACTTTTTTTCCCATCTGTGATCCTTGGAGATTCTTTGTCCACTTGAGCCATCCTTATCACTGAGCATTGGGTCAGTACAGGCACATGTCCTCTTCCTGGCAGATTCTTAGCATCTCCAGTTGTCTGAATTATAACCCTGATAGTGAGAAATGGGCATTTTCAACTGTTTGACTGATACCTAATAGCATGTAATAGCATGTAATACCTCCAAAACCATTAATAACAGCTGCAATTTAATTTGGCATGGACTGGACAAGTTTCTGGATGTAGGCGACATCAATGTTCAGCCACTCTTGCATCAAAGAATTGTGCAGTTTGGACAGATTTTGTAGATGCCTTCCCCAGCGTCTTACTCATTCCAGGTAGTCCCACAGATTTTCAAAAGGATTCAAATATTTTCCGAAGCTGTGTTTGTTAGTCATGTATTTGCTAGCATGTTTGAATTATGCTCAAAATTAGCTAAAATTGACACTAGCAAAGCAGTCATGACCGAAAAATTTGATAAAGTTTTGTTTCTGTTATGATTGTTTTGGTAATGACAAATTAGAATGTTTTAAACTTTTATTTTCATAAAATAAACACAATTTATGCATAAGGTCACTCAAAGCAAAACGATTTTAGTCTAAAGTCCAAGTCAGAAATAGATTTTTTAAACAAATTGGGTAAAATTGTCCATCCATCCATTACATGTTGCTTTTTTGAGTATGCTGACATTTTATTGCATACTGCCACTTCTCTGTGAAGCGCATACCAAAACCATGACAAACTAACATAATCTAGTAAGGTCACTCAAATTCCATTGTGGTTAGTTGGGCATGCTTTATTGGCTTTCTGAATGCTACATGAGAGCACCTTATGCAGTAAAAACCTTGCTAGTGTAATTCTCTGTCCTATATCCCAGTGATTCATTGCACCAGAGCAGTGGTCTTCATTACTGCTGGGCATTCACACAGTCTGGTGCCCTTTCAGCAGTCCAGATGGATAGGTAACCCCTTAATGACAAGTTTATGAGCCGTGCGGTACCTACAGGGCCCTGTGGACCACGGCTACAGCACGTATGAATAAAACAGGTCGCCCTTTGGACTCTGTCAAGGCGAGTCAGGGTGCATGCAGAGGTGTGCCAAATGGGCGCAGGTCCTTCTCAGAAAAAAAAAAAAGTGTCAAAGCTTATTCTGCCTGAGCGGGCAACAGGGACTCGAGCAATTAGGCTGATGATCTCATGTGGCACAGGGGTCAGGCAAATAAAACACCGGTCAGATTTGCAATCAGGTCGCGGTCGTGGTACAAGGCTCTGATGCATGTCCGCTTTCACCTTCTTAAATCTGAAGATGTGGCGGAACGCCAGAGAGAAATTTATTTCAGAGTGTTTTAGAGATCGGTTTACCGACGAATAGGAGTTAATTTGATTTAAGCTTGGCCAAATTGAAAGGTGACCATATATATATATATATATATATATATATATATATATATATATATATATATATACAGTGGTGTGAAAAAGTGATTGCCCCCTAAACCTAATAACCGGTTGTACCACCCTTAGCAGCAACAACGGCAATCAAGCGTTTGCGATAACTGGCAATGAGTCTTTTACAGCGCTGTGGAGGAATTTTGGCCACTCATCTTCACAGAATTGTTGTAATTCAGCCACATTGGAGGGTTTCCGAGCATGAACCGCCTTTTTAAGGTCATGCCACAGCATCTCAATCGGATTCAGGTCAGGACTTTGACTAGGCCACTCCAAAGTCTTAATTTTGTTTCTCTTAAGCCATTCAGAGGTGGACTTGCTGGTGTGTTTTGGATCATTGTCCTGCTGCAGAACCCAAGTGTGCTTCAGCTTGAAGTCATTAACAGATGGTCGGACATTCTCCTTCAGGATTTTTTGGTAGACGGCAGAATTCATGGTTTCATTTACCACAGCAAGTCTTCCAGGTCCTGAAGCAGCAAAACAGCCCCAGACCATCACACTACCACCACCATATTTTACTGTTGGTATGATGCTCCTTTTCTGAAATGCTGTGTTACTTCTACGCCAGATGTAACGGGACATACACCTTCCAAAAAGTTCAACTTTTGTCTCATCAGTCCACAGAGTATTCTCCCAAAAGTCTTGGGGATCATCAAGATGTTTTCTGGCAAAACTGAGATGAGCCTTTATGTTCTTTTTGCTCAGCAGTGGTTTTCGTCTTGGAACTCTGCCATGCAGGCCATTTTTGCCCAGTCTCTTTCTTATGGTGGACTCATGAACACTGACTTTAACTGAGGCAAGTCAGGCCTGCAGTTCTTTGGATGTTGTTGTGGGATCTTTTGTGACCTCTTGGATGAGTCATTGCTGCGCTCTTGGGGTAATTTTGGTCGGCCGGCTACTCCTGGGAAGGTTCACCACTGTTCCGTGTTTTCGCCATTTGTGGATAATGGCTCTCACTGTGGTTCGCTGGAGTCCCAAAGCTTTAGAAATGGCTTTATAACCTTTTCCAGACTGATAGATCTCAAACTTTGTTTCTCAAGTGTTCCTGAATTTCTTTGGATCGCAGCATGATGTCTAGCTTTTGAGGATCTTTTGGTCTACTTCACTTTGAGACCTTCATTTATAAACTGCATTTTGTGTCTAGTTGTGTTATCTTTGTCTAATATTTAAATTTGTTTGGTGATCTGAAACATTTAAGTGTGACAAACATGTAAAAGAATAAGAAATCAGGAAGGGGCAAACACTTTTTCACACCACTGTATATACATATATATATATATATATATATATATATATATATATATATATAAAGTTTGAGCAGAGCCAGTCTACTCTTTCTGCCTAAAGTCTACTTCTGTTGCTGCTGATAAGTGAGCCAGAGAAATGATTAGCGCTATTAAAACCTGATGATGTTGAATTAGTGCCTAGCCTATATTATGATAGCAGCTTTTTTGTTCTCTAACAGAATATAGAATTCCTTAACATTAAAGCCTTTACACATTAGATCAAGACGTGCTAGTGCACACAGAATTAGAATGAGTACAAGAGATTTATACTACTCTGGCCTTTGGCACTGACACATCCAAGATGACCACAGAATGCTAAGGACTGTGCCCAGTATCCCACTTTCAACAGGAGAATGCTCATGGGTTTGCAGCCCAAGCTGTAATACATTCCAAAACTGGTAAAGACAACATAATTGCAATGTCACCTTCACAGTGAACATGGCTCGTCTTTTGTCGAGTTGATTGAGCACATCTCACCACTACCAGGCTAATGCAACAGCACTGCCTGCTTAGCACAGCAGCACTAAGGCCTGCTAATAGCTTGTTGTACTGAGGTACTAAGTCAAAAGTATGGATGACAACCAAGCCACTCTGGTGCTGACTTATGTATTAAACAGGAGTATCCTTTATATATCGTCGTGTGTCCTACAATATTTACATTATTAGTGGTAAATTCAGTTATAGCCTGAATTTGTTCCAACTTAGTTCAAACTGCAGTTCTACATTTAAGAAGGAATTGGATTCAGACCTCAGATATAGGCAAAGATCATGTTATACTTTGTTTAGATCCAGGCTGTAATTGATATAGTGGTGTGCTAAATACATACAAAAATCAAAATGCCAAAATTGATAGGCTACTTTTCAACTTATAAAAATAAAACTTACATTTAATACTTACATTTTTTCCCAACTTTTTCAAACTATTATTTATATTTTTTATATCTTTTTGAATAAAGTTGATAGATTTAACATATCATGATTTTAATTTTTAAATAAAAAAAAAAAAAAAAAAACTTTTTTTAACGTCACTGCTGAAGCACAGAGAGTTTTAATCCATGGGTGGGGCCTTATTTTACACACCCCATTTTAGAGCAGGAATTGAGACTGCATCACTGTCCCTCATGGCCACCTGGTGAGCAGTTCTTCCTATAAGCATCATTAAAAATTTCTGATTTTGACGCAGTGTTTGCTCTGTTGCTTTGTATTAGATGGTATACCCTTTATTGCATTTATGAGACTTGGGTGCCCAACACCCTGTTGCTGGTTCATATTTTTGCCCATCCTCACATACCAGCGCAACACATACTAATATACGACAATCAGTGACACGTCATTGTCACTGCAGTGCTGAGAATAACCCACCACCCAAATAATACCTGCTCTTTGGTGGTCCTGTGGGGGTCCTGACCATTGAAGAACAGGGTATACAGAGAAACAGACGGATTACAGTCTGTAATTGTAAAACTACAAAGGAGGTGGTTTTAATGTTCAGCTTGAAGTCATTAACAGATGGTCGGGCATTCTCCTTCAGGATTTTTTGGTAGACAGCAGAATTCATGGTTCCATTTACCACAGCAAGTCTTCCAGGTCCTGAAGCAGCAAAACAGCCCCAGACCATCACACTACCACCACCATATTTTACTGTTGGTATGATGCTCCTTTTCTGAAATGCTGTGTTACTTCTACGCCAGATGTAACGGGACATACACCTTCCAAAAAGTTCAACTTTTGTCTCATCAGTCCACAGAGTATTCTCCCAAAAGTCTTGGGGATCATCAAGATGTTTTCTGGCAAAACTGAGATGAGCCTTTATGTTCTTTTTGCTCAGCAGTGGTTTTCGTCTTGGAACTCTGCCATGCAGGCCATTTTTGCCCAGTCTCTTTCTTATGGTGGACTCATGAACACTGACTTTAACTGAGGCAAGTCAGGCCTGCAGTTCTTTGGATGTTGTTGTGGGATCTTTTGTGACCTCTTGGATGAGTCATTGCTGCGCTTTTGGGGTAATTTTGGTCGGCCGGCTACTCCTGGGAAGGTTCACCACTGTTCCATGTTTTCGCCATTTGTGGATAATGGCTCTCACTGTGGTTCGCTGGAGTCCCAAAGCTTTAGAAATGGCTTTATAACCTTTTCCAGACTGATAGATCTCAAACTTTGTTTCTCAAGTGTTTCTGAATTTCTTTGGATCACAGCATGATGTCTAGCATTTGAGGATCTTTTGGTCTACTTCACTTTGAGACCTTCATTTATAAACTGCATTTTGTGTCTAGTTGTGTTATCTTTGTCTAATATTTAAATTTGTTTGGTGATCTGAAACATTTAAGTGTGACAAACATGTAAAAGAATAAGAAATCAGGAAGGCTGATCGGTGTGTATATGGCAGTGTGTATATATTTATACACACAAGCAGTCCCCTCCACAATTATTGGCACCCATAAAAATTCTTAGAAACAAAATGTAACTGGAACGTTACTTCCCATTTATATTTCACGTTTTGAAGTTAATCATAATGTCAAGCAGCTTTCATCCAGTAATCCATGACTTCCTGTTTGACTGGGTATATGAGGTGACACATAGGTCAAATTAATCATCCTTTCATATAAGAAAGACAAGAGAACATACAATTCAAATTAAGGAAAAGTGTGTTGACCTTCATATGTCAGATAATGGCTATAGAAAATAGCTACTTACCATATCTACAGTATGGGCTTTGTTAGGGTACAAAGCATCACAGAATAAAGTACCAGAATATTATACATCAGAATCTGTCAGCCTTTAAACAAAAAATTGTTTCATGTAGTCACATGTTGATTCGTCGGACCACAGGACACTTTCCACTTCTCCTTAGTCCATTTTAAATGAGTTCAGGCCCAGAGAAGGCGGCGGTGTTTCTGCATCCTGTTCATATGTGGTTTCTTCTTTGCATTTTAGAGTTTTAACTAGCATTTATGGATGCAGCGATGACTGTTCACAGACAGTGGTTTTCAGAAGTGTTTCTGAGCTCATGTAATGTCCTCTACAGAATCGTGTCTGTTTTTAATGCAGTGCCATCTGAGGATCATGGCCAGCATACAGAGATTTCTATGGATTCTCTGAATCTTTTAATGATATTATGCACCATATATGACGAAAAGCCAAAGTTCTTTGCTATTTTAAGTTGAAAAATGTTATTCTTGAATTCTTGCACTATTTGCCTGAACAGTTTTTCACAGAGTGGTGAACTCCTCCTCATCTTTACTTCTGAAAAACTCTGCCTCTCTGGGATGCTTTTTAATGCTCAATCATATCAATGACTTGTCGCCAATTAATCACCAGGTGTTTTCAGCATTACACAACTGTACCAGCCTTTGTTGCCCCATCCCATTTTTTTTTAAAACAAGTTATTGGCATCAAATTCAAAATGTGCATACATTTTTTCATAAAACAAAAAAAAAAAGTCTCAGTCTCAATATTTGATATGTTGTCTTTGTTTTCAATGAAATACAGGGTTTAAAGGATTTGCGCATCATTGCATTTGGTTTTTATTTACATTTTGTACAGCATCCCAACGTTTTTGGAAATGGGGTTGTATATAAACATGCAAAGAAACACAGCTTTTTATATGCTTTGTTCTTTGCAGATTTTTCCTCATTATTTCTTCAACCTGTCCAGATCTGGCACTACAATGAAAGTACAAGGACACACAAACATGCACAAATACAAACAGCAATTTTTACTCTGACCACGCTTGTCAGCTTTAGGTGTGGAGGAGTTCATTACTATGCGTGACAGGCTGGTGCTGTTTATAGTTAAATAGATAAATTGAAGTGTGTTGATATTGTGCGATAAAATTAAACACGTTATTCTGAATTACAAACAGTAATCATTTGTGCGATCAGATACAGTCCAGGAAAATGGTGTTCTGCAATGAGTTTGCACACCTTTGGCTCAAAATTGCTATTGATTTTCAAACAACAACATAAGAAGTGGCCGCGTTGGCCAAAGAATAATTGAGTGTTTTATACAGACTGAAGTTGTATTAAATGAAACGCACTGTCTTGATTATGTTCCGATTACATCGTTGTATGAGAGACGATTTAATGAAAGTCCTTTTCTCTTAACCACTTCATGTGATTGAATTCTCCTGGCACTTTCATACCAGATGAAAGCAATTTAAATTGCTTTACTTTTGTATTCCATGCACATGCGAAGGTATTGTCCCTTGGCATGTTTTAAGTGTGGAAGATGATTTAGTAGTTCTGAAAGTCATGAAAGCTGTGTTGTGTACCTGGTGGTGGACGTAAACACTGATTGTTTTTTTTCCCCATGTAAGTCAGCTGTATTGTTTAATAGTAAAGCTCAGGATGCCTCAGCTACAGTTTAAGCTCAAGGCCACCTCCACAAGACATTTTGATATCTGTCAAAAAACCACATTAATACATGCTGCTGGTTTGATGTTCGCATGTTTGTGGATGGAGACTGATGCAAGCATGCAATTCATTCAAACATGAAAGTGTGTAAGTAAGTACTGCTGGCAGCAGGATTTGTTTTTCATAAAATGAAGCAAAACAGAAGTTTTGGATGTGGGCAGTGACTGGGTTCTCCATTTTGTTCAACATAAACGTGACTGACTGAAGCTCCACCTCATTCGCTGAGGCATAGGAAAATTTGTCATCAGAGTATGCTCCAAAAGGTGACACTTTCTATGAATGTCACATTTGTAAGCATCTATAAACACATTTATAACATGTTATAATGTATTCATAAGGCATTATACACATGGTTATAAATATTTATAAAAAAGAATTACACTGAATTACACTTTATAGCCATGCTTATTATACATTATGAACTGTTAATATAATGCATTATAAATAGTGTTAATAACATGTTATAATGTCAGTGCCAAAGAAGTCAGACAAATACCAAGCTAACGGTGGTGTACATTACCTTTCCCACATTGGGTAAAACACTGATGGCAGCTCTAGTTTAAACTCTGACATTTGAAGCCTGTAATGTGCTTTACTGTGTATGTTTTAGTGTTTCAGTAAATCCTTCAGTAAATACTTCAACTTGAAGCATCACTCTGAACACTTGAGGAGGCTTTAGTACAGTACGCTTCACTTTACTTAGAGCGGACAAATACCACTTATGAGCTCTTATCATTTGTTATGATCAGTACTTATAATGTATTATGTTAGCAATTCATAATGCATAATAAACATGGCTATAATGTATAATGCATTTTTATAAATATTTATAGCTATGTTTATAATGCCTTATGAATGCATTATAACATGTTATGAATGTGTTTATAGATGCTTACAAAGGTGACATTCATAGAAAGTGTTACCAAAAAAAAAGCAACTCTGTGTGACTTTTTCAAAAGACAACAATTTTCATGCATTGTTGTGTTATCAAACAATTTGCTAAACATGCAGTAAATAGGGCTACATTACATCATTTAGCTAGTGCTTGCATTTGACAACTACTTCCAAACTATATGTAGGATTGGTATGTTGTTGAAAGAGTCCCAGCAAGTGGAGAAATTGAGTAAAAAAGCAAAATTTAGAGGACAGTGCAGTTTATGAACGGTTACTGTAAATTTGTAGGCCTTTAAACTGTTTTGTTCTCATCAAATGTGCTACTCAGAAGAGATTCATTTGCATGCTAATGTTGACACTGTATTTGGCCTCGGCTAAGTCGTTAGCTAGCAATTAGACCTGTGGTTCTCAATTGATGTGATGAGAAATAAGACCAAGTGTGTCATGGAATTTTAGGACGACAGATTCATTTGTTATACACACATATATGTGTGTGTGTGTGTGTGTGTGTGTGTGTGTGTGTGTGTGTGTTTGTGTTTGTGTGCATCTAAACTGCTCATCCTTCTGGGTTGCAGTGGGGTGCTGGAGCCCATCCCAGCTTACACTGGACGGGAGGCAGAATACACCCTGGACAGGTCGCCAGTCCATCGCAGGGCTAATTTGTTATATAGGCTAACTAATGTGCCCCATCCCCATCTGTCCATCTTTTTCTGCTAGTTTGGTATCAGTATCAGTTTGGTATGACTTGAGTCCTCCAGGCTGAATCACATAAACATCCTCTATTATTATGTATATGTTATGTTTGTTAAGCTGGAACCAAATGCCATAAGATCTGAGATATATCATAAAGTATGTCTTCAAACATATTTATAACCATTTAATGTTATAACATTCTGTGAGGGAGCTTTCAAAGGAATTAAACACTTCATACATCTGCTTCTTGTCACCACCACTGTGAACAATGCTGATTTGGAACACATCAAACCGATCTGAATGACTTTTTACATCTCATCAGTTGGGATCTCTTCACTAGGCAGTGTTTATAAGGCTATATAAGTGACAACTGACAAAGGCTGCCATAAACATTCATAAGCTTCCATTCCAATTGTCTGCATTTGTCATGAAGGTTGCATGTGCCAACTTCGATAAATCTATGTGAGGTGACTGTACTTATTTATTTATTTATTTATTTATTCATTTCATTATTTATGATATCAGGTTGCCATGACACATTCTGGGGTGAAAGGAAAGCTCACAAAAGCAGCCTTTATGGCAGACAATGCCTGTTGCAATAAGCCTTTACAAATCGTTGCTGTCCAAAGAAAAACAAGTCTAAAACAAGTCTAACTACAAAATCTCTAAAATGGTAAAATTACAGAAATGGGCAATATCAGTCATAACCTTCACTGTAAGTTAATGCATTGTTATTTTATTCCAAGCAATTTTGATATATTTTTGTTGGTGCAGTTACCTTGAAATTTGTATGCAGTGTAAAGGGCAACCTCTGTGTTCAAATTATGTACAAAGCATAAAAAAATGTTTGCATAGGTTTGGTTATATTTAGTTATAGTTATA
Organism: Colossoma macropomum; assembly: GCF_904425465.1. Lineage (NCBI taxonomy): Eukaryota > Metazoa > Chordata > Actinopteri > Characiformes > Serrasalmidae > Colossoma > Colossoma macropomum. The sequence continues at coordinate 3,328,179 of NW_023494807.1, read as the reverse complement.
GTCTATCGTTAGTTATAGTTATTGTCATGATGATCTTATATAAGTATCATATAGCTGTACAAACATTGCCCTACACTAAAATCCCACCTAAATTAGAGGAATTCATCTTCAGTGAATAAATACTGAGACTTAAATCCCTCGTTCCACTTCATGAAGGCTTTTGGGGTCAAATCCTTCTCCAGAAACTCAGATAAATGCATGTTTTTGTCGTTTGCAGGTGTCACATCTCACAGCTTAGGTGAGATCATCAAAGTGTCAGGCTAAAGAACACACACTGTGAACTCCAGCAGCTCTGCTGCCACACTGACACCGTCAATTGGTTTGTGATTTGAAATGTTTGGCACAGATGACAAATTAAATAATGAATGCAGATTTTACATTTGTTTTTGTGTTTTTTTTATTTATTTATTTTTTTTTCCCAAGACGTCTCCAACCTGATGTGGACCACTGAGAGTTCACAAATGCGTTTCTATACATAAACCATTCTGAAGCCTTATTTATTTAGAGTGACACTGCTTTCCTTGAGACACGTCAGCACGTCGGTGAGAGGCGCTGTGCCTTCTTGCGCTGCTATATTTAGTGAAGCGCGTGGCATAATTTCAATTAGTCACATGGATGTACTTTTTCAAAAGCTGACACATTTGCTCAACCGCACCAAAATGAAATTATATTTGTGTTAATTTCAATTATTTCAAACAGCGTAAATTCAAAGTCATCTCAGGAGAAGCCCATGTCTGACATAAAATATGCAAAAAATGAACCAGGGCAGTCCATAATCTCCCAAGAGTCTCCCCCGAGCTATCTAAAGAAATCAGAGAGGAGCGCTTACATTAATACACAGTTTAAAAAATATGATTTCATTATAGATTTACAGCAAAATATGGGAATAAGTACATTGAGAGCTCGTAGATTTCATCCTATGAGTGCTGTAGCATGGTAATGTCAATTTTCCTGAAGTATAAAATAACAGAAAGATCGTATAAAAAATACTCACACTTATTGGACATTTTATCAAATACACTGTTTAGATGCACAGTTATGTTTACAGTTACTACACCTGCACAAGTGATGAATGGAAGAAAGACAGCATACACTCTTAAAAAGTTCTTCAAGGGTTCTTTGGTATAGAAAATGGGGTAACACTTTTTATGAATGTCACCTTTGTAAGCATCTATAAACACTTTCATAACGTTATAATGCATGCATAAGACATTATAAACATAGCTATAAATATTTATAAAATGCATTATACATTATAGCCATGCTTATTATGCATTATGAATTGTTAACATAATACATTATAAGTACTGATCATAACAAATGATAAGAGCTCATAAGTTGTATTTGTCCGCTCTAAGTAAAGTGAAGCGTACTGTACTAAAGCCTCCTCCAGTGTTAAGAGTGAGGCTACAAGTTGAAGTATTTACTGAAACACTAAAACATACACAGTAAAGCACATTACAGGCTTCAAATGTCAGAGTTTAAACTAGTGCTGCCATCAGTGTTTTACCCAATGTGGGAAAGGTAATGTACACCACCGTTAGCTTGGTATTTGTCTTTACTTTACGCTCTCCAAGCTGGGAACTGACTTCTTTGGCACTGACATTATAACATGTTATTAACACTATTTATAATGCATTATATTAACAATTCATAATGTCTAATAAACATGGCTATAAAGTGTAATTCAGTGTAATTCTTTTTTATAAATATTTATAACCATGTTTATAATACCTTATGAATACATTATACCATGTTATGTGTTTATGGATGCTTACAAAGGTGACATTCATAGAAAGTGTTACCCATCTGTAACTTTCACAGCATAGATGAATGTGTATTTACTATTAGGCAAAGAACAAGTCAGTGTTTCCCTTTTTATTTACGTGTTGTAATTGCTCATTAATTACTTTTTTTGTGCATAAACTGATTAATAACCATTAATAAACTATTTTTAAGCCATTCATAAAGGCTTTATAAGTGTAGTCTTATTCTAAAGTGGTATCAATGGTTCTATATAGAACTGTAAACACTTAAAGAACTCTTTGGATGATTAAAGAGTTTTTTGCATCGTAAAATGGTTATTCGGATTAATAAGAAATGTGCTGTGGTTCTATATAATCCATTTTGAAAATGGTTCCACATAGCACCAAAAATCGTTCTGCTATTGTTACGTTGGCTTGTAAGGGGCCCACATGATCAGTTGCTAACCCTTTTACCAAACACTTCTTGGTGCTATATAGAACCTTTTCCGAAAGCTGCTATACAGAACCATTTGCCACACATTTCCATCATTCTGAAAACCCTTTCACTATGCAAAGAACCTTTTAATTTAGGCAAAGCGTTTTTTTTTTTGAGTGTTAATGGTTCTATATAGAACAATTTCTTTTCTAAAGAGCCCTTGAAAACCTTTCTTGAGTGTGCAGGATCACCGCTGACCAGATATTATTTTAGTAGTGGACCATTCTTAGCACAGCAGTGACACTGACATGGTGGCAGTACATTGCGTTGGTGTGGTGTTGCTGGGGCTTTTAAACACCTCAATGTCAATGCCAGGTCAAAAATAGTCAAAATCATGCAGCCAACAGTTCTCTGGTCAGAAACTGACCACTGATGAAGGACTAGTGAGTGACATTTCAACCAGACACCTACAGTGTATTCCACTAAGGTACAGTACTCTGCGAAGTCACACTGTGTACACTTACTGTCTACCCTATTACACACCCGTGCAAAATAAAATTAACAAAATTCTAGTCAAAACATCAAGTATAGGTTCTACATTTTGCAGAAAAGATAACATCAAATATATTGCTGTGTTCAGGACATGTTTTTGCCATGTAAGTTCTAGGTTGTGTGTTCTCTAGCATTTATTGCAGCAGGTTATTTTGCTAAGGACTCTTATTGTAGAGGGTGGAGCTAGGTACGCTGAAAGATAGTGGGAGAGTAAGTCGTGAGACATGAGTCATAAAGCAAATATTTAGAGAAAAGCTTTGTTTATGTACAACATGACTGTGGCCTTCAAAAGCTAGACAAGCTATGTCTTTTTTTTAATAGTGGTGAATGCTACAACTGGTGTCAGAAGTGGGAGTTTCACCACCAGGAGGCATCCTGACAATTCGGCCATTAGCTGCTAGGCTAAGCCACATAGCTCTGAGATGGCGTGCTCTGTTTGTGTGACAATAAAGGAAGATGACGGTGAGTTTGCATCTTCAAGAGCATCATAGCCTTGAAGATTGGAAGGTGCCCACATGATCAGTTGCTAGCTGCCATTGTGTGCTGTCACAGGAGCTGAATGCACATGCCCCAGTTCCATCTCTCTGTTCTGGCATGCCAATGGAGAGGACACCATGGAGCTGGTGTTCGGCTGCCCGCCAGGACCAGAGGAGGACAGCACAAATGGAGCAGGGTACACTAAGGAGCTGCTGCACCGTAGACACCGACCCAAGAGAGGGCTGGGGTACCCTCTGTATTTATCTTTATTACAGCTGAGATTCTTTTTGGAGTCTTTTTGTTTTGGACACTGGGGTGGACAGTCCACTGCTCTGAGAACACCAACAGCTTCTTTGCTTGATTTTGTCTGTTTCCTTTTCTTAGTAACAGCTTAACATACACAAATCCTTTTAGAGTCATAGTTGTCTTCTCACCTTCCACCGTCCATCCACACCTGTGGATCTGAAGCAAGACTGGATCTTCTACCTCTCAAACATAATAGCGAGACATATCCTTACAATTAATATCTTGTGTTGTTTTACTGGAAATCAAATGAATGAAAGAAATAGAGTGGACTGTGTGTGTATATGGGATGTAAAATGTCCAGCAACACTGCTGACATTACCATGTTAGCATGGTTGACCACCAAATATCTGTTCAGTGGTCCTATGGTGGTCCTTCTCCATTAATGGATGGTGTTGATTTGGGCTGATATATTGAGCTATAGTCAATAACCGTACACCTGCAAAAAAGATTGGTCCTTTAAGGGTTCTTTAGTAAATGGAATGGTAGAGAACCATTCTATGCTTTAGTGGTTCTTTGCATGGTGAAGAAATGTATTCAGTGATGAAGAATGTGTTGTATGTGGTTCTACAACCTTCGCTTTACTGAAGAACATATATATATATATATATATATATATATATATATATATATATATCCATATATATATATATATATATCTCCATTTTTGTCATTTTTTCAGTTTTTGACATAATTTGAAAATACCTATTGCCCTTTACATTGTGTGTAAATTCCATGAAGAATGGACCAAAAGAAACAGCCCAAAATGACTTGGAAAAAAGTCTGGTTCCATTGACTGGCCGGACACTGATGGACGATTGTCTGTCAAGCTCTACTGCTACCTGCTTCAGACCAGTTGCCCACGCCCCAGTCACCGCCACCTGCCTTGGACTAGCTGCCCACCCGACACTGAAGTGGACTCCTAACTTTTATTACTACTACTACTATTAATATTAGTAGTATAATAATTTTGTAGGTAGTTTGACCAGAGGAGGATGGGTCCCCCCTTGTGAGCCTTGGTTCCTCCCAAGGTTTCTTCCCCAGCTGAGGGAGTTTTTCCTGTCCAATGTCGCCCCTGGCTTGGTCACCTGGAGGATTTACATTTCATGTTAAAACTTTGTTCTTAATGGATTTCTGCGAAGCTGCTTTGTGATAACATCAGTTGTAAAAAGCGCCATACAAATAAATTTGACTTGACTTGACTTACATTAAAAGTAAAGTAGGTTTTTTCCTTCTCCTGTAAAGTTACCATTTTGGAGATACAAGGTTTTCTTTTGACAACAGCGATATATTAAATGAACTTACAAATATTGTTCCTACATGCAAAGTAAGGCCGGCCAGCCTTTGAGAAAATACATGCAACATAACATCAAAAAGCTTTGACCTACTTTGTTAATTCTGTATATTTATTTCATTTTAATTTGCCAAAATAATCATTTCTGAACTGTGCTTGTGTTCTTTGTTCTAGTTCCATTAGCAAATTCCCTTTGTAGCAGAGATTGGAAGAGCCAAGCTACATTTTTTACTCCCTTTGGCAGCGTTTAAGACAGCATCCAGTATGAAAATGCATGCATGCATAAGTTAGCATGGTGGAGTTTGACTCTAAAAACCATATACATCCAACAAGTATTAAAATGTTGAGATGAAATCTACACTGACAATCCCAATAAAAGAGTCATATGTAGAGCAAATCTATTAAATTTGTGTTAAAACAATCATATCCTACCTGTATTTATTTACTTAATTGTTTGTTTGGTGTATTATTTTTATTTTATTTTTTTTTAAACCTCAGAATCAGCTTATTATGGGTTTATGTACCAGACAATCCTAATGTATTTTTTAAATGACCATTTTCTTTCCTCTCTATATCCCTTAGAATTTAATTTAGCTGTGTCTTTAAAATTGATCTACAGCTGTTTGCAAAAGTGTAGGCACCCCTGGTCAAATGAGGTTTCTGTTGATTGAAGTGAAAATAAGTAAAGTAACAACACATTTCTGCACAATTTAGTGCAGAATTACTGTTTATTTGCGTGAAAAACAACACAAATAAAATGTGGCCTGTGCAAAAGTTATGGCACATATTCCATGCTTTATTTTTTTCCATTATGTTGAATTCAGCAAACAAAGAAATTGGTTCTTAAGTTCTTCAGTGGTCAGGACCTCCATGGACCCTGCTGGTATGAGTGGATCAGACACAGCAGTGTTTTTAAACACTGTGTCCACTCACTGTCCACTCTATTAGACACTCCTACCTTGTCAGTCCACCTTGTAGATGTAAAGTCAGAGACGATAGCTCATCTGCTGCTGCACAGTTTGTGTTGGTCATCCTCTAGTCCTTCATCAGTGGTCACAGGACGCTGCCCACAGGACGCTGTTGGCTGGATATTTTTGGTTGGTGGACTATTCTCAGTCCAGCAGTGACACTGAGGTGTTTTAAAAACTCCAACAGCACTGCTGTGTCTGATCCACTCAGACCAGCGCAACACACACTAACACACCACCACCACGTCAGTGTTACTGCAGTGCTGAGAATGATCCTCCACCCAAATAGTACCTGCTCTGTGAGGGTCCATGGGGGTCCTGACCACTGAAGAACAGGGTAAAAGGGGGCGAAACAGATGGACTACAGTCTGTAACTGTAGAACTACAAAGTGCACCTATATAATAAGTGGAGCTGATAAAATGGACAATGGACGTAGAAACAAGGAGGTGGTCATAATGTTATGCCTGATCAGTGTGTATACAAAATCAACATTTATTGGGTACTTTGTACTGGGAAGTGGCTGTCCCAAACCCTAGCCCCTAAATTTCTTGTATTTTTTAAGCCTAATGCATAGCGGTATCAGCACAAATAATGAATTTAAGGTGGAACTGCTTTTAAGGTGGCACTGAATTTAAGGCGGCAGTAATTTTAAGATGGAACTGTAATTATCATAGCACTAAACTAAGGTGGAACTGCATTTCAGTTAGCACTGAATTTAAGGTGGCAGTGAATTTAACACTAAAATTATGGTGGAACTAAATTTAAAGTAACAGCACTTAACGTGGAACTCCATTTAAGGTAGCACTAATTTTAAGGTGGCACTGAATGTAAGGTGGAACTGCATTTAGGGTAGCATGTAACAACACATTACCATCCACCTTGGTTACTGTAGCATCTGCTTAGAAACATTTTAGCAACTAATAATGGAAGAAACTATCAGATGTTTATGTCTTTTATGGTAATATAAGGAGTTTTAGTCCATGGGCGGGGCCTGATTTTAGATCAATATACAACTTTATTGGTATACAACTGTTCAAACCTGTGTCTGTTAGTCTTGTACTAGCTAGAATTTTTGAGTTCTGCACAAAATGCGTTAAAATTGTCACCACCGAAACATCTGGTAATGTTTCAGTAGTGTTATGAACATAATTATGGTATAGGGTCAATCAAAGCAGTTAAACTGTAAACAGCATTATGATATTTCATGAAACTCATTGAAAAAAGAAAGAAAAAAAATAAAAAATCAGAGGAACATTGTGTTATTGGCCTTTTTAGTATCTGTAAGTTCATGTTTTCTACAGTTTGCTTTCCAGCAATGGCAGTGTAGCAGCTATAGTTAGAGTGGGTTTATAACGTTGCCTCTTTTAAAGCCTTGACAAATTTCACAATTACCTGATCTGGCAAGCCATCACAACATATTTTCATTAGGCAGATATGGTGGGCTAAATATAGCTCCTCTCAAAAGCACTATATACTTATGTTTGTTTTGCTGCCTGTGAATAATCAAACTGCACCTCGACTGTGTCCACAAATGTTTGCCTCCGTGGCAGATAATGTAAGCAGACCCTCAGTGAAATTACCCACCCTCTCCATGTGGTCTGTAGCATTAGCATTTCAGCCGTGGTGGGGTCAAGTTGTGCCAGTGTGAATATTCCGCTTGCTTGGGTGCTTTTCTTGTGAGAGGAGACGACTGAAAGTTGGAGGAAGAAGCTCAGTAAACGCGAAACGCTCACTGAAGCTCAGTGAATTCACTTTTATAGGTCAACAGTCAAACACACTTAATCCACAGCAACACAATGAACATTTATCACCCAGCTTTTAAGGATTTTAAAGCTCGCTGATGATTTATTTATTCTTTCAACAATTGATTGATACTGTTCTCAGACAATTATCTAGACATTAATAATCCATTATTAAAAATTGTGAGCATTTTTTCATAAGACCTTGCTTTCTTTGATACCGGGGTTTATTATTTCTCTCTTCTTTTGTTTAAGAAGTGTATTCTTTTGAAGACTCCAGGTTTTAGTTTGAAAGTTTGCTGTTTTGACTAATTGTGATGTTTTAAAAGTCTTCAAAAAGTCTTTTGTAGATTCACTCTACTTTACTTTTGAAAGTTGATTGTTTAGATTATTTATGATGTTCATTTTCAAAGGTCATTCTTTAAGAGGTCAATACAAATTCTTTTTTTCTGTTTTTATTTAAAAAGTTTGTTGTTTTGTGGATTTTTTAAAATCTAAACAGCTCCTTTCATTTTACCGTCTACTTTTATTTTAAAAGTTTATTGTTTTGAAGAAGCACTCACATTTTTATTCATTCATTGCTTCATTGCTTTGTCTATTTTTTTCTTATTTTAGAAGTTTCCACACTTTCTTTTTTATTTTAAAAGTTCATTATTAAGAACTATTAAATCTATTATTATAGATTTATACTGTATTTATTTTGAAGGGTTATTTTTTACACATTTTAATTTTTAAAATTCATAAGTTTTTAAATGTTTTGTCTGTCCACTCTCAATTTATTTGGAAAGTTCATTGGTAATTGAGTTTCTCTTCACTCTATGTTTTATCTTAGAATTTCTGTCATTTGAAAATGTATTCTACTTTTATAATTAAAGTTCAGTTCACCATTCATGCTATTCATTTATGTTTTTCATCTATTTTCATTTTACAGGCACATATCTACAAAGACCTTTTGGTGAGACTATTTCAACTTTAAACGTTGAATGTTTGACTATTCACTAATTTTCATTTTAAAAGGTATTATATTATTTCATTTTTATTTGATATTTTTTAATTTTTATTTTACTTTATTTTAAAAGATTCTTGGTGGACTGTGATAGTTTACTCTTCTTTTGCTTTCAAAGCAAATTCTTTTCGATTCTTTTGAAGTTTCCCTTTTTTATTGTAAAAGTTTTTGACTTTTGTTTATGTTTTGACTGTTCATGATGTTTTTCATTTTAGAAATTTCTGAATCACTCTAATTTAAAAAATAATATAATAATAATACAGTTTTGTATGGAGCCCCACTGATGACATCATGTGTAAATAAAAATAATATGTGGCCACGACTTAGTAAGGAATGGGAACAAGACAATTATGTCGTGGCCATGACTTTTTAAGGCATGGTAACGAGATCCTAATGCATGGCCATGACGTAGTAAGGCATGATCTCGTTCCCACACCTTACTAAGTCGTGGCCACGACTTAATTATCTCTTTCCCATGCCTTACTAAGTCATGGCCACTCATTATTTTTATTTATATGGAATGTCACCAGCAGGGCTCCGTAGTTTTGACAATTATTTCTGTTTTTTTTGTTATTCTTTTTTATTGAAGATTCACTCTACTTTTATTTTTAAAAGTCACTGTTTTGACTATTCATGCATTTTTTTATTTATTCTCATTTATTTTAACTTTATAAGCACCCAAAAGGTCATACTTTTGAAGATTCACTCTCTTTTTATTTTACAAGTTCATTTTTAATGATCACTCTGTTTTTTTTTTAAATAAAAGTTCATCCTATTTTCATTTTAAAAGTTCATTATTTCAACTATTCACTCTCACTTTCATTAGAACAGTCCATTCTTTTGTTTGTTCACTTGTTTATTTTAAAGGTTAATTCTTTTGCTTCATGCCAGATGCGCTTTAAGTACTTTCTAAACCCTCTTTAAATCTTTTTTGTTTTTATCTCTATTAATTATTAATGATATACATCACACATTACACATCAACATCTAGCTGTGTCATTCTCCACGTGAGTTCTGTGTTTTCTTTAGCAATATCAGCCGGCACAGGTTGCAGCAGACCGACGTGAGGTTCAGGGAGAAGAGGTCATTTCCTTTAGCAGTTTTAGTCCAGACCACTGCATTTGGACCAGGAAATGTGCATGTTATGATCTTCTTATCTGATGGTTTGTCAAACCAAGGACACAGAGCAGACACATCCACATGAAGCCCTGGAGACTGGAAAAGTTTAAACAAGCTCCATTCCTGCTGGCACTGCAGGGCTTTAGGGCCTTCTGACAATACCTAAGTGACATCTGCACAATCTGCCTAATAAACAATAAACAGCTCTTTCACAAAAACCCCCCTTACAGCCTTTAAAAAGGGCTCATAAAGGAATATTACGCACCGTTAGCCTTCAGAAGGTTTCCTTCTGACTCATGCTAACGTAATAGTCGCAACAATATGTCAAGAATTCCCAAAGCTTTGTTCACAAGTCACAGAACTGATGCAGTTGTAGGCACAGCATGTAGCCTCAAGTCTTTTAGTGGCACACCAAAGAAAATCAAGGCTTCTTACAGAATTCACATGAACTCCTTCTTCTTCTTCTTCTCCTTCTTCTTCTTCTTCTTCTTCTTCTTCTTCTTCTTCTTCTTCTTCTTCTCTTTGTTTTGTTTTATCTTAAAGCAAAAAAACAAAAAAAAATTCTAAGCTGTTTGTTTCCTTCATCACCCTAAATACACCTGATCAGCCAGGTTTCTTTAGTATTGCACATTCCTTTCTGTGGGTTCTGACACTGTTTGACACTGTATACTGTCTACTGTAACTATATCGTATAGCTAAAAACAATGGGCCTCAATGTCTTCCTATGTTTTAACCTAAATTATTATTTAGGAAGGTCCTAAGAAAACGTCTATGTCAGATTCATGATGTATTCTTAAACCACAGAAACACACTCCACTCTAAAACAAGCAGATATAGGTCTTTACTGTGTCGAATTAGTTTCGAGTCCAAATTTTCTTTATTATTTTTAGCAGTTGCAGTTAACCAACGCTGAAATCTGGGGGGTGCCATTGCCCCCTCAGGTCCCCCACTTCCCTTATTCCTGCAGTATGTGCTTATAACGTAACTCCTCTGGTGCCAGATTTAAAGTAGCAGCTTTCGTTTTTTGGGCCATGTAGCAGTCTTGTTGGGTTCATGGGTCAAATATAATTGAATTTTAGGCTCGTTTGTTGAGCAGCTGAAATCCTATATCAAGCAAGAATGGAAAAACATTTCACTTTCAAAACTACAGCAGTCGGTCACCTCAGTTCCCAAACGCTTACAGAGTTTTGTTAAAAGAAGAGGTGATGAAACACAGCGGTAAACAGGCCCCCATCCCAAATTTTTGGAATGCGTTGTTGGCATCAAATTCAAAATGGGCATATATTTTTCACAAAACAATAACATTTCTCAGTTTCAATATGAATTGTTCTCACCTTTGTGCTCTTGAGTGTGTGTAGATTTTGCTCTTACCTAAGAACAAATCTCAAATAAGAAAACATTGGTGAAGGTCAGAATCTTCATGAAAACTCTGTAAGTGGGTTTTAGGAAAAAAGTTTCAGTAACACTTTCTATGAATGTCACCTTTGTAAGCATCTATAAACACATTTATAACATGTTATAATGTATTCATAAGGCATTATAAACATGATTATAAACATTTATAAAATTACGCTGAACTACATTTTATAGCCATGTTTATTACACATTATGAATTGTTAATATAATGCATTATAAATAGTGTTAATAACATGTTATAATGTCAGTGCCAAAGAAGTCAGTCCCAGCTTGTAGAGTGTAAAGTAAAGACAAATACCAAGCTAACGGTGGTGAACATTACCTTTCCCACATTGGGTAAAACACTGATGGCAGCTCTAGTTTAAACTCTGACATTTGAAGCCTGTAATGTGTTTTACTGTGTATGTTTTAGTGTTTCAGTAAATCCTTCAGTAAATACTCCAACTTGTAGCCTCACTCTGAACACTGGAGGAGGCTTTAGTACAGTACGCTTCACTTTACTTAGAGCGGACAGATACGTTTTATGAGCTCTTTTAATTTATTATGATCAGTATTTATAATGTATTATGTTATCAATTCATAATGCATAATAAACATGGTTATAATGTATAATACATTTTTATAAATATTTATAGCTATGTTTATAATGTCTTATGCATGCATTATAACATGTTGTGAATGCGTTTATAGATGCTTACAAAGGTGACATTCACAGAAAGTGTTACCAAAGTTTCTTCTTAAGAACAGCTATTTATGAGGCCCACTGACCTTAAGGTTTGAATTTTGTCTGTACTTTTGTTCATTTTTATGGGGAATAATAACTGAGACCTTGGCCATCTGCAGAATGCTTTCAAAACATTTTGAATCACCATTCATTTCGCCATAATGAAATGTTTGATAACGGGTTAAAAATCCCTAAAACCTGGAACATTACAGTGATTTTACCACCATGCAAGCTATGAATATCATATAATAGCAGAACATTTAGTTGAGCAATGTAACTGTAGAGATGAACCCCCTAAGGCCAATGCAAAAAAGGTCATTACATCTGCTCTTTTCCATCAACCATGATTTCTCAGTGGTGCTGTTGTGTTTATAATGATATGTGAAGAACATGACTGGACAAAGCCAAAGTTAGTTGCATCACAAACTACCTTTTGAACAAGAAAACTCATGCATAACATTATAGGTCACACATGGGTCATACTTTGTTGCTGCTCTGGCTGGGCTGACCGATCTGAACTGCCCTCTGGAAGAGCTCATGCATTCTCTTGGAACAAGACATGATGCATCAAAATAAAGGAAGCCTCATGCATCTTTTATACAGTGATAGAAACAAGGTGGCACACAGAAAGCTCAAATTCTACACACTAAAATTGATACAATGTGACTGTGGACCTTTAATTTGGAGGTGCTGGAATTTTAAGCAGTATATACATGGCGTGAAGGATGTCATGCAAAATTATTCGCCTTCTTTGTAAATTCGTTTGATAATTTACATCAAACAGAGCGAGTCATGACATGCCAGCGTACGACAAAACCCGACAATATATCTACATACTGACACATTAAACGGCAAATGCACCCCCTTAATGTCTCTGGATGAACCTTATGCAAATGAGTTGAGTGATGTCCAATCAGATTGCTGATGTATGGCCTGGTAAAATAGATAAATAGATCACTTTATTAATCCCTGAGGGCAAGTTGTCTATTACAGCAGCACATAGTACAGTAAAGAGCAAAACAAGAGCAAAAGTATTGCCATATGCTGTTATACAGATGCATAAATAGAGGAAGTAAAGATATATAATAAAATATACTAAAGCAACCATAAAATATAATGTGCACTACAAAAATAAGTAAGTAAAATCACATAAATATCACGCAGGTGACAATGCAGTGGTGCATGTCATGTTCAGTGATTATGTTATACCCACAGTCACACACTTAAACACACTCTGAGTGGGAGATATGTATTCAAAGTGTGGGGCACCATTATTTTTTTTTTATGTTTTAAAAATGATATCAGGCCACTTTGAGGTTCAGAAATGGCCTACAGCTCTGCACACACTTTCTTTCTTTGCACCTCAACCTACGTGTGGTTTAACGATGTGCCACCAAAGCAGCCAGCAGTGGGCGAGGGAAGCGATTTGGCTCGCTTTAGTGAAAATACATTGTTAACGTAAATACTGCATGGCTACTGCAGGCTTTTAAAATGAATAATGAAACATATGAATAAAACATAAAACACACACACTCCACTCTAAAACAAGCAGATATAAGTCTTTACTATGTCAAATTAGTTTGAAGTCTAAATCTTCTTTATTATTTTTAGCAGTTGCAGTTAACCAGCGCTGAAATATGGGGGTGCTGCTGCCCCCTCAGCACCCCCGCTTCCCTCATCTCTGCAGTACACACACATGACGTAACTACTTTGGTGGCAGATTTAAAGGAGCAGCTTTCGTTTTTTTGGGCCCTGTACCAGGATTGTTGGGTTCATGGGTTAAACTACTATTGAACTTATGGCTTGTGGCAGCAGTGATTTGTGGGAGTGATGGCATCCTGTGGGTCTTTGGGAGAACACCTGTATTTCTGTCCTTTACTGTCAATAAAGCATTGATCATTGCTGTAATGTCAAGTATAACCTAATTTTAGCCTGATTTGGTGCATTATGATACACAATCTTTAATTTACATCATCTCCAGTTCACTGTTGACCTAGACTTTGAAGGCAAACAGTAGGGGGGCAACATGACCACATTCCTTTCCTATAGATCTGTTGTTCTGGGCTCAGCACCCCCGCTCCATACATTTACTCTATCCCTCTATTGCGTGTTAGGTTGGACTGTTTGAGGGGTCCTGAGGACCAGTTTGAAGACCACTGCTATATATAACAGTATGTCACACATTATCAGAAACCACATAAACAATTATAGGTGAAATTCTTTAACAACCGAGTGCATTATGAGGCATGTGCGATTTTGTAGACATGCAGTTAGCAGCAGAGTGACAAGCTTCCATTACGTCTTGGCATTACGTTCATTAAATTAACTAAATTTAATTAACTAACGAAGCATTTTGCTTTTTTTCTGTACTGTAATTTGTTAATGGTAACACTGTCACACCCAAAGACAGCTCTTCAAGGGTTCTTCGGTAAGACAATAATTACTGGGGATTTCGAACCATGAGGTCTATACAGAAGCTTTGCATGCTTAAATGGTTCTATGAATGGTGGAATGGAGATTTAGAATGTACTGTATATGGTTCTATATAGAACCATTTTGATAAATGCACTCTATAAGTCACTGAAATTGTTCCAGCTATTGTAACAAAGTCAAGTTTACAACAATGCACAAAAAACATTTTCATTACTATATAGAAACATTTTCAAAAAGGCTCTATGTAGAAACATATACACATTCTGTATCAATCTGAAGAGCCATTTCATCATGCAAAGAACCATTTAACCATGCAAACGCTTCTATATACAACTCAGGTTCTAAATAAAATCATTGCATCCTTGAAGAACCATCTTTTTTAAGCATGCAGGGCAATATTCATGATATTTACTCAAGCGTGGCCTGACAACTGACATAGACCTTAATATATATATATATATATATATATATATATATATATATATATATATATATATATATATACATTTTCTCAGCATTATGTCACTGTAACATAAATTGAGCAACAAAGTCTAGTTCATTTCATCAACATTGGGTTGTTATGACATTTCAAGTGTCATAACAACCTAATGTCAGACAAAAAGATCAGTGCCATGTGACATCTGACATAGATGATATGTCAATTTGGCATCAAAGTTAGCAAATGATGTCTAGATTTTAAAACTTAATACAGGTCTATGTCACCTTTCATGAAGAGCTTATGTAGCCTTATGAACATTGCCCTACAGTAAAATGTTACCTGAGTCAAGACATTAAGGTAATTAAGTCAATCACAGATCAGATGTTTTTAGAGCCAGACGAGTACGATATGATGAATCTAGACCAGAGACATGAACTAACAGGGTCAGTTGTTCATTTTTGCGTCAATATTACAAGCCAAAGAACTCCGAAGTGGGGCTGCCTGGAGGTTTTCTTTTCTTGTAAGAGTCCACAGTAATGGTCCCACTTGTTGTAAGTAAGTGTTATGCCTTGTAATTTTCCCTTCTGCAGCTTTCCACTGATCCATTTAGACTCACCATGTGGCTCTGCCACAACACAGTTCTTTTGGAATTGAACTTGAATCAGCTACAATGGAGTTGCAAGAGAAGGGACTAAAGCTAGAACTTCATTAGTGATACATAAGGTCAAGTACAGTCAAATGACAATGTACTTCATTCTCCAATATAAGTGGATTCGAACGGCACTTGGGAGGGGGCAAGTCATTTATAGCTAATAATGCTCATTGTAACTAAACCTCATGCCACAAAAATAGTTTTAGAAGAAGGAAAAAGCAATTTCTATTTTAATTTACATTAAAATAAGATCTTATTCCTTATAACTTTCAATTCACTGTAAAATGCTGGCACAGTATAAATGGAATACATACTTATGAAGCAACCAAAGCTGTAAAAAGTGGAAGTTTGGAGTTTTTGGCACATTATTTATCACTGAAAATGTCCTCATAAACCACCAAACAATGCACTGTCATTTCAGCTTGCATGATTTAATGTTTCTGTACTGACCTCAGTGAGATAAGAGTCTGAGCACAAACTCATTTCAGTTTGTTCTCTAATCGCACTTGAATGTGTTCAATATGAGTTCGTTCTGTCGCAATTTCTGCGACAATCAGTAACATCTAGCTTCTCCCACAGCGACGCTAGATGAGTCACCGTACACAGAGCGGAATACGGCCTCCCACTGATTCACGGTAACTAAAAATGTGATGCAATGTGTCCGAGCATTGTCAAGCTGGATGCCTTATGACTAGCCATTATCCCTAGAGAAAGCTGTGTCCTCTGACTGTGTCTGCTCTGCAGTCACTGCCAAAGGGAGCTGGCTCTGAGTTTTTAGAACACAAAAGGTGGGTACTGACAGATATAGGGGTCACAGCTGGGCCTGTTGTGGATAGTCAGCGTGCAGTGCTTCCTCTGGTGTCTCTCGGTGAGCCCTGGCTATGGCACATCCTGCACAGAGGGTCTGAAAAACATGTCTGCTTCCTGTCACCTTGCTGCCGCCTCACCGCTATAGAAAATGAACGTGGCTGGACAGCCAGATAGGTCTGCTGTGGAGAGAAAGGGAAGCCAAAAAAGCATCTAGCTGATGGGTTTTTATTTACTTATTTATTTACACTACTGTTCAAAAGTTAGGAGTCTCTTGTCATGTTATTCAATATTCAAATAGTCCAATATATTCAAGTCTTTTAGGTACATCAACAAATTATTAAATTGTATATATACAAAACGTGAAAACAATGTCAAATGTAGTAAAAATAGACCTCAGAATGTGTTTACAGTCAGTGTTTTCAATTTTGAAATTGAGAACAATATCAAGTTATTTATTGATAAATATGCTGTAATAACATATATACAGCACTGACATAACCCTGTAAAATATTATGTTTTATGGTTAGCACTTTTATATAGTAATTCTTTATTTACTTTATTTTCTTATATATTCATCCTACCGATCAGATGTTCAGAATCACTTCATGTTTTTCAAAGGTAATCTGAATAAAAAATACACAACAAAACTATAATAGGCATCAAAAAATATTTTGAAGTCAAAATTTCAAATCAAGGCTTTTGATATATGATTATGCAGTGACAACATGCATATCGCTTTTGTAGGATGAAAACCTCATATCTCCAAAATGGTAACTTTACAGGAGAAGGAAAAAACCTACTTTACTTTTAATGTAAGTCAAATGGAACCATACACTTAGGAAGTCATGCTTTGTAGAGAGCACATCTCTCTGATTTATTTTACACAATTAATTCCAAGACTGTTAAAAAGTATGCAATAACTCATCATATGAGGTGCTATTCAATAGTCATTGATGTGATTTAGATTAATTTACTACAAAATAGGCTTCAGAAGGTATGTCTGGTTAGTATTCCAAGTATTTTTTGAAAAAAAAAAGTTGATAATGATAAAAAAGTTGATTAAAATGATAATTACATTGTAATAACATGTAAATTATACTGTAACAACAATACAATTATATGTGTAAATATCAAGCGATTTTTTAGTGAATGCATCTGTCTGATGGTTCTTTCTGCTTTATGTAGTCATTCTCAATGCCAG
Source organism: Colossoma macropomum (assembly GCF_904425465.1). Classification (NCBI taxonomy): domain Eukaryota; kingdom Metazoa; phylum Chordata; class Actinopteri; order Characiformes; family Serrasalmidae; genus Colossoma; species Colossoma macropomum. Next base: position 3,310,864 of record NW_023494807.1, on the reverse strand, counting down.
TCAAACGTATGGAATCTTGTTAAATAAATAAATAAATAAATATTCCCTTTGGTATTTTTTGTAAAGACGTACGTCAATGATATTTCACATTTGTTATCCCCTTAAATGGCCAGCATCTGCCAACAGGCCCAAAGTTTAATTTTCTAACCTTTTTTTATGAAAACCGATTTCATATTGTTGAAAGTAGAATGAATACATACATTTTCATTGTCATTCGTTAAGTAATCTACCCAGTGTGAACTGTTGCCAATTGTTTCCACTCACTATAGGTCTCACCTATCGCATAATAGCTGCCAACCTTGGAGGATAAGGGCTAGAACATGCTTCTCTGGCAGCCAATTACAGCATCTTTTCAAGCTGATGCTCGCTCAATGCTGTAGTTGATGTGCTTGGAGGGAAACAGTCACTGCTCAGGTCTGTACACCTGACCTAACAGATGACCACAATTGGCGAACATCACTCTATATCAACAAAAAGAGAGATACTAACCCATCTGTTCCATCCAAGGAGAATAGCTTGGGCAGTTGTGCTTTAGTGAGCTCTCAAACATGGACAGCTGTGACTTAGACCTCCAGTTCCAGCAAGATAGAAATCTCCTCAGCCAGTTTCACCACATGACAACCTTTGGTGGATCATATATTATGGCCAAGATATTGTTTGAATACGTGATTTGTGAAACATTCAATTACTCACATGAATGCAAAAATGATTACAAAATTCCTGTCATCATTTTGGCTCTCAAGGCCTGTTTCAGTCCACTGCTGCTCACATAGTCCCACTGCTCTTTCATGACCTAAGCCACAATTTGCCATATCCTTATAGCAAATTTAGCTGTGTGATTTCTACTTAACGTTACTGTTAATGTACATTACTTGCAAGGAAATGCATGCACAATGTCCAGAACTATGATAAAGCGTATCACTCGGGAACATGTCCACTACTGAGGAGAGTTTGGTTCAGTGACCCCTCAAGAGAGTTCACTAAAATTCAGAATCACTCACTCTTCACATTTATCAGTCTACTCAGACTTCAGCACAAACTTCAGTGCATGAAAAGAAGCTGTTTTTTAAAAGGTTCTGCTTTATAGTTCCTCTTTACATGCCATGCTGTTTTTAAATGGTTAATAAAGAAGCATTGATAGTGTTTCTTTTATTGTTTTAAGAGTCACACTAAAAAATGCATTTGCAAAAAATTATTCATCCAGATGATCCATTCAGGAAAGTGGATACACAAGTCAACCAGCCAATTAACCTGCCCAGGGTAATTCTAGGCCTTACTAAAAAGTATTAGGCATTAATGACATTTTTTCATTTGTGCAACTAAAATTGACATTTTTCCACATGGAAATATTACAGACAATTTTCAACAATTTATTTAAAAAAATGTAATTATAACACAATGAATGCATTATAAAAATGCCATAGTCAATGTAATAAAATAGAAATCTAAAAATAAAAGCAATGTGATAAAGGAATATAACAAAACTAAGTAATACACACACACACACACACACACACACACACACACACACACACACACACACACATACACTATCTAGACCGCTTATCCTTCTGGGTTATGGGGGGGTTGGAACCTATCACAGCGTTCATCGGTCAGAAGGCAGGATACAACCTGGACAGGTCACCAGATCATTGCAGGGCACAAAACTAAATAATAATAATAATAATAATAATAATAATAAGAATAAGAAGAAGAAGAAGAAGAAGAAGAAGAAGAAGAAGAAGAGGCAGAAGATCTATGAACAAAGGTGGTCAGTCGTTGTAAAATAAAACTAGCGTCCAGTTCAATTTACACAATCTGAGCAACTTGACCAAGTGGAGACACTCTTTTTTTTTTTCAAAATAACAAAGAGATACATTTTATTGTTACACTTCTGCTATAATTGTTATGGAGTGTAGAATATGAAATCCATTTTTTTTTCTTATTTTAACTTTGGGTCCTTTGAAGTCTAAGTATACAAATCATGTCACACCAATACACTTTTGTTTTTTCTCAGCTTTCGGACAATGAAATCTTTTTACCACACTGCCACTCAGTAAATACAATCGACTTTACACACTCTATCACACACCCTTATATTCAAGAAGGGAAATAAGGACAAACAGACATAGATGGGTTTTGCTTGTTTTTATTACAGCAATTTGATTGTGATAAAAGGGTCGACAGTGTGGTTACAATGCAAATGAACCACACACTTCTGTAACCTAAGATTAGCTCAACCAATTTGCATTGGAGTCTCTGTATTTGCAAAACAATAAGCCTTAGAATGTAGTAAGCCTGAGACGTTAAGGGGTTAAAGGGTTAAAGACGATATTGTTAAAATATTCTCCTATGAAAGTTAAAAGGGAATTATATTCTGTAAACTGCCTTTATAAAACACCACTTCGTCGGAATACAGATACTTAATTTCTGTATTCCCAATGTTTGTATTCCATCACATCCCAACCCTGTGAATCAACCTATAAACAAGGCGACTAAACAAGAATTCCCATACTTTGTGCTACACTTGCAATGCCCACACTTCCAACAGCAAGTTGATGGTGAAAAAATGGCTCTGACTGTTACTTCTAAAGATGAAAGTGAAAGAAATCCATATTTACCATGTATTACCATGTACAGACAAAAGAACACCACTGTGTAAGAGAGAATGTGACCAGTGTTCTTTAACCAAAGCTTTGATCAGAACCTCAGATATGATTTGTGGGAAAGTGCATAGCTGCCCTCGGACCCCGCCGTCAACAAACGGCTGTTTCATTTCAGAGGAAGCCAAGGTTAAGGGTCTTAGTGCCACAAAGTCTGGAGAATATCCTATTTTCTATAGGGGTGCTGAGTAAGTGCCCCACTCTGAAGTTCCTTTGGGAAGAAAAGTTCCTGGCACTGGGGCGATGTCGCTCATATAAAGAGTAATGTAAAGAACAAGGGCTCTACATTCACACGTCCAGAGGATGGAGAGAAACACTGCCTATCAAAGGTTTGGGGATGCCTTTTTTCTCGAAGTCTTTCTAATACTAAGCATGTTCTCTTTGTCAGTTTACAGTAGCTTATTAATATTTAATTGTGTTTACATGATGGCATAACCAATGTTGTCAGATTTACATTTGACTTACATTTGGTATCCACAAGTTCAAGCCTGCATTTTTTCTGTTGGTTTTTATGATGAGAAATGACAAAAATATGAAAAAAAAACAAAAAAAAACAGCCATAATTCATGTTTATCTGACCATTATCCAGCCACTCTATATCCCTTAGAATTAAACAAACTGTTTTCATGTCTCTGTCTTTTAGTCTAATAGATGAGGTTTTTTTCTGACTGACTGACATTGTTGCGCATCACTCAAAAAGCAGCCTGGGCTGAAATGCCTGGATATGTAAACAGTCTGGATACGTGGTTTTTGTGACATTACAAAATCAACAAATTCAAAACGGCTTGTTTTTGAAGCCTGATTTGTATGTATGGACTGTATGGATGGAGGAGTGAATGGAACATTTAGAAAATGTAGCAATGTCAGTTTCTTTCATTTGTTTTTCTTTAAATCAGTGATCTGGGTTTTTAGCAAGTTTGTTTTTTATTGTGAAAAAAACAAACAAACAAATAAACATGTTGCAAGTACATTTTTCTTATTTAGGTCCAGCACCACACCCATTGTTAAACTCATAATCAATAAATCACACCGGTTCTTATAAACCAAATCACTCCATCACATACAGACAGTAAAAAGAATGAATACATCATTACATCATACACTACTCTGGAAGGAGAGACTTCCAACACACTATTTCAGTATAAAATGGACCCATAGCTCATTGCTAAACTATGGATTACCCCATAATTTATAACATTCATGATTTGCTGATCACACCGGCATGATCAAATCACGTGGCTGGCTCAAGACATCAAAGTTAAAAATACTCAAGTTAAGCATTGCTGTCAACTTGTGTCAAAAGTGCTGGCTTGAAATGCTATGCTAGTTTTTGTGTGTTGAAAGACCATTTGATATAAAAATAATATTCATGCATCCATAAACAAATGCAATATGGAATGGGGCTGGTGTTGCATTCATCATTTGTCTTAATATCTTTATACCTTTATTCTTTCACTTGGAGAAATTGAAATTTATCTGTTTCTTTTTTTGGGGGGGGGGTTTCAATATATTAATACAGTACATATAAATATATATATATATATATATATATATATATATATATATATATATACACACATACATATGTACTGCATTAATATATTGGAAGGGTAAACATTTTTAATGTGATATATAAAGGCAAAATCAAAAGCCAAAATAAATAGCTCAAGACCACAAGGGTTAACTAATTAAAGACTGCAGCATTCTGGGAGTCCTCTATGAGCTCACCTTTACAATTAGCCCAAACCTTAAGTCCAATGGCACGATATATTTTAGCCTACAGATTAGTGGCACTCTAGGCTGTTATAATGAACAAAAACATGAAAATGATATAAAACTGTGAATTCTGTTGAGGTTATAGGGCTGAAAGATATAATACTACACTACAGGATACTGAACAACATGACAAATAACAAATTAAAAACTATTTAAATAACCATTAATTAAACTCTCTGTTATTTTTAAGAGTCTAGGCATCAATGCTTGAATTATCGGAGAGTGGAATACTTTTTATTCGACTTCATTAAGTCATGCTATTATTAGGTTATCATTAAGGTCCCCTTGCGTCATGTGTTTAAGCTGAGTAATGATGTCCGTGCCACCTATGTGGTTAATTGATGCATGTGAAAGTAACATACGACTTATTAATTTTGCATCTACATCCACATTTACGAGAATATTGCCTCAACCAGGTGTCCCTTAGGGGAAAATTGCTATTCATTACACCCTTATTATGCTATACGCCATGTCTGGAGAAAATTATCTCCAGTAATGGGTTGTTGAAAGCTGTGCTTGCCGTCAAGTAAACTTTTGGAATGCTGACAACGAAGCGTTTCAGATACTTGAACACATCAGGTGGGAAAGGCTCTCGGAAAGGCAGTGGACTCTGCGCTTTGTCGTGCTTTGAATATATTACCATTGGAAATTGATACGATGCTGACATCTCAGCGGAGAATAGATATAAGACAGAGGCAGGCACAGCCACTGATGGTCAACGTGACATGTCACTCAGGAGGAAATGTCATTAATGCTCAAAAGCCTATGGTCGTTATTGTTTATTTTTTCTTTCCATGAAACAAGACTGTACAGCAATAATTTTTCATTAAATTCAAATCATGTGAGCCATATAGGCCACAACATACCTAAAGCCTATGAAATGAGCTTTAATGTCAAGTCAGAAACCATTATGGACCTTCTGGTCCTCTGACATGCACAGCCATCTTGCTGACAGTTAATATTTTCAGGACAATGTGGCATAAATATTATTTTACATCAGAGATTTTTTTGCATCAGAGTTTTTGCCGTTCTCTCTTTGAGCTTCATGGCAATGAAAATTAGAGGAAAATAAATTTGTCAGATATCATTAGACAGTCTATTTGGCGAAACATGAACATTAATTAATGAAAATAATATTTGGCAGAGGTTCAGAGAAAACCAAACAAAGTATCAGTGGATCTTAATGGTTCCTCATTTGAAAGTATAATTCTAGGAAAAACCTTAGATTAGTATAGAATTAGTATAGACAGAGAAATTTGACTGGCTGCCATGTGTTATCTTCCCCTGCTAAAGTTAGTGTAGGTATGGTAGGTTTAGATACCGTCAAGTGCTTCTTTTTAGAAATTTGAAGAAAGTGGTTGCATTTAACTGTCAATTCCTCACCATGCATTAGGTTCTAAAATGCACAACGTGGAAACGTTATGTGGATATTTCAAGTGGAATGATGTTTACAAAAACAGACTTGCACAGAGCATGACTAGAATATAAGATTCCACTCACTACAACCAGACATTGCCCTACAATTTAGCTCACTAACTCTGTAAAATATCAGCCCCACTTTATATTAAATGTCTCTAATAACTGTGTAGTTACATGTGAACAACATATGCAACAACAAAGTAACTACTAATGATTTAGTCACTGTTACAGATGGATTACAGAAGTGCACCTTATGTAATTACACAAGTGTATCTTAAAAGTTGTAACAGCCAATTCTATCTCATATAATTACACATGTGTAATAGCGTGAATGTAATGACTATTGTAATTAGACTGGAACAGCAGTTGTTTTCAGAAATTTAGATTTCTGAAAACAGCTGCTTTATATTAAGTGTCTCTAATAATTATGTAGTTACGTGTGAACAACATATGTAACAACAATGTAACTACTAATGATTTAGTTACTGTTACAGATGGGTTACAGAAGTACTCCCTATGCAAATACACCTGTGTATCAACTTTAGTTTTGCCTCATGTAATTACACAAGTGTATCTTAATAGTTGTAACAGCCTATTCTCTCTCATGTAATTACACAAGGGTAATAATATGAATGTAATGACATTTGTAGTCAGACTGGAACAGCAGTTTTATTTCTGATTTTTTATATGTAATAACTTACATTAAGACATTCTTTACACTGTATCTGCCAGCTTTCCTAACATTTAGCTAGCATTTATGTTGCTAGTGCTGTAACATTGTAACCAGTTTCAGCTTTAAACCATTCTGTAATGTGACAGAACAGCAGATCTCACCTTATCTTAAAATGTAACTTTATGACATTAATTAAATGTGTTGCATTAAACCCAAAGCAATGTCTATATTACCACTCTGTTATTACACAGTAGCTTTATAACAACTACACAGGAACTATCCGCTTATTTTAAAGTGTAACTTTAACACTAAAGGAAAGTTCCTGGGTAGTTGTTATATAAGTATAGTGTAATTATAATATGGTATTAATCAATGTGATGTAATTAGGTTACCTTGTTACAACACAGTTGTTCCACAGTAATTATGTAAAACATAAATGTGATGTTATGTAAAATATACTTTCATTAGCTGCTGGAAAACCCAAATTTTTGGGTGGCAGGCTGCTCTTAGCCTCATTCGTACCAAAGCCACACACACTGCCATAACAGTGTTGTTACTGTGCTGGGAATGGTCCACTGTGGTGGTCATAAGGTGGTCCCTTTCCATTGATGAATGAGGGTAGAAGGAGGCTGATAATTTGATGGGCTCCATTTAAGAACATGTAAACCTATAAAGTGCACCTATATTTCAGCTGTTTCATATAAAATGGCCAACCAGTACAGGCACCAGGTACAAGCTTAGATGCAAATCATATGCATTCTGTAAGTGTTATGCACTTTATCAGTGCACAAGCCTAAACATGCAGTTTTTGCACAGTGTGCATGAAAAAAAATCCATGCACTTCTTTTACTTATCGCATTTGATGGTATTAATATTAGATATTACATGTGTGTCTGATTACATACAGAGCACTGAAGTCGTATGTCATTCTGTAGTTCGTGTTATGCCCATATTTGGAACTTCTGGTCTAAGCTTTATTTCTCTATCACCAGAATGAGTAGGATTTTCGAAAAATCACCTCTATCATGCCCTGTGGTAAATAATAATAATTAAAAAAATGATCAAAACCTAAAGCATTTTGTCCTGTACACATTTTTCTCCCAAAAATCACTGGATCCTTTGCATTATAAGAATATTAAGACTCATAATACTAATATTTCTACATGTAAGCTAAGGCTAGTGTGCATCGATTTCATGTCACTAAACTAAGCAAAAGTAAAGGGAGTAGCTCCCAGCATAAAACCTCTGCATAGGATATTTTGAGAGCTTGAATCACCCTTATCCAAAATATACTACCAGCATCAAAACTACATAGCTGAAATCAGCTTCTTACTTGCCAGCTTCTTGTTTGAATTTTCCCATTCCACCTTAAATGGTGCAGAAGTTATTACAATGCCTCAGGTGTCAGAATGTAACTGCTGCATCATTTAAGGTGGAATGGGAAAATTAAAATAAGATGCTGGTGAATGTCTTTATCCGAAAATAGTACCAACATTAAAAGAATATTTAGGATCTTTTAAAGAATAATTAGTATATCAATCACATTATCAGGGATAAGTAGTACAATAGCTGAGTCTTAACTGAAATAACATTAAAAACTTTACTACATTACTACAGTGTATTGATATGTGCATGCTCGGTAGGGCCGCTCAATTGTGGTTGCATCTTTTTGTGACTTATCAGCCTTCTTCAAGGATGACCAGACAAGTGCTAAAAGAGATGGAAATCACTTTCAATCTAGTCATGTTGCCTGAGAGCAGGTCAGCTTGTAGGGCTTAGTTACCACACTGAAAGTGTGCTGGTTTGCGTGTTGCCAGTCTAATGATGTCAATTCAGTGCACAGAAGTGTTAGTTTACATGTAGCAATATTCTTATTTCGACTCTTTAACAGCCTCATCATTAAGAAGATCCAGTAATATTCAAGAAAAGAATGTCCATAAGACAAAACATATCAGCTTTGGACCATTTTTCATTACCACATAATGTGACAGGTCATTCTGGAAAACTCCATTCCTTTTTTCCCCATATGGAAATTCCTTTAAAACCCAGAGTTCCATATAAGGGCATAAGAGCATTGCACCCACTACAGAATGACAACATGACTTCAGTGGTCTATTTCACCTGATTTACTGGTTTGAGAGATTGTTTGCCATCAGAATTATATTGTTTAAACACTTGGAACCAGATGTAAGTATCAGGCACATATAGAGCCCAGGAGGGACTTGAGCCTCTGCCCTTTGCCCTCAGACCGATACAAGTGCCCTTCTGGTTGATGAATATAATAGCTGCTCTTTAAGGTTCATTTCATTTCATAACGCATTTCAAAGCACAGCAGTGAATTTTCCGCATTGATTGTGAAAGCAGCTTTAGAAGCACAGTAACAAAAACAGCATGTGTAATTGTAAGAGATAAGGAGAGTTGGGAAATGGTCATATAGAAATGAATTATGGCCATTTTTGATACATGAAACTACATAAATATTATAATTGGCCCATAAGGAAAGAATTAAAAAAACATGTAAGAATATGTAGAATATGGCCCTATGAGAAAATGACACTTTCCATATTTTTTTTTTTTAAACAAAGACCATAGAGTAGTAAAGAGTGTAAATAATGTATGTAATAATGCTTTTGTTTCTATAAAGAGCAAAAATTAGATAGAGCTTTTACTCAGTGGTCTAATAGTGGGTAATATTATAGCCTTTTACTCTTGAGAGTTGGGATCAAACCCACATTAATATTGTTAATTTAATCTTATCCAGAGAAACGTATTCAGAGTGGTTGATGCAGTGTAGTGTTAATCTCACTGCCCTTTATCTGGCAGACTGGATTATGATTCCTTGCTTAGGGAAGCACGCAATGCTATACCAGTAAGAGTCCTTGGGCAGGACTCCACGGCCTACAGGCTGCCTATGTAACATGATTAAATTGTGCTTATCTCTGGATAAGAATGTCCATCAAACACACTCTTAAAATGTTTTTTCAAGGGTTCTTAAGTAAGGACAATGGTTCTATGTAGAACCATGATCACTCAAAGAACCATTTGCATGTTTAAAGTGCAGCATGGTCATACTGTTCTTCAGACTCATGGCAAATGTGTTGTATATGATTCTATATATAACCTTTTTGGAAATGGTTCTATGTAGCACCAAAATGGGGTCTTTTATTGTAACAATCTTGACATTGTAACAGCAGCAGAACCATTTTTGGTGCTATACAGAACCATTTCGAAAAAAAAGGTTACATATAGAACCATTGTCTTCACTAAAGTACCCTTGAAGAACCGTCTTTTTAAAGAGTGCATACAGTTCTATATAGAACATTTTTGAAAGGGGTTCTCTAAACCCCCAAAATGTTCTTCTATTATAACAAACTTGACATCGTAACAATAGCAGAACCCTTTTTGATGCTATTTAGAACCCCTTTTGCCACAAACATTTTATACGTAAGCATATCTAACACATTCTTCATCAATCTGAAGAACCATTTCACCATGTAAAGAACGATTTAAGCATGCAAATGGTTCTTTGAGTGCTCATAGTTTTATATAGAACCATTGTCTTTACTAAAGAACCCTTGAAGAGCCATCTTTTTAAAGAGTGTATATGATTTTATATAGAACTTTTTTGAAAAGTGTTCTATACGGCACTAAAAAAGATTTTTCTATTATCACAAGCCTGACATCGTAACAATAGAAGAACCCTTTTTGGTGCTACATAGAACCCTTTTCAAAAATGTTCTATGTAGAAACATATACAACACATTATCCATCAACCTGAAGAGCATTTTCACAAAGAAAAGAGCCCTTCAAGAATGCAAATTGTTCTTTGAATGTTCATGGTTCTATGCAGAACCACAGTCTTTACTAAAGAAATCTCAAAGAACCATTTTTAAGAGTGTACATGAACATAGAATAGAACGTTTTGGTGGGAACTTCATTCATTAACATCGCTACCTCTTCATCACTCGTAGTTTATAGGATAAACTGCAGTCTTTGGCTTTTAATTCATTATGTGCAGTGCATTATGGGTGCATATTGCACATGTTTTGTGCTGCACCTGTATATGTACATCTAGAGCTCAGCGTAAAGCAAAAAATCACACATAACACAAGTAAATAGCAAAGCTGAAAGTGGGTAAACACGAAAATTATATTTTGAAAAAAAACCTTTTCTCAGTCTGAACTCCAGTTTTGACGTACGTTTCTGAAGCAGAGGGGCTCTTTGTGAGCCACACAGTCTCCATGACGATGTGTGTGTCAGTATGTCACACTTCCAGACACGGAAACCACCCCCCCCCTCCCAAATACCCCCTACTGGGCTGCCTGCTGGTCATCATACTAACGCCCCCATCAGCTCGGCAGGACAGGAGCTGCAGCTCACACCCACTTAACACACACACACATACACACCTGGATCTGTCAGCGCCTCCACACACAGCGCACAACACCACACACAGCAGGAGAATAAAGAAACACTGCTGTGGCCTTTGCCTTCTGCCATATTATTTATTTCATTCTATGACAGTCAAGTAATAAAATCATGATTTAGATAGATAGGTGTACTTTACACATCGCTGAGGTCAGACATCATTTTGTGGTCTGCAACACGTCCAAATATGGCATATTTTTGTCTTTGCGAAAGTAAATGCAGCTTCCAAAACTGGTTTTGTCCTATGTACATTTTATCCTGAATGTGAAGCTTATAGAATTGTGATTATTACTCCTTTGCTTATTGTTTGAAAGTGAAAGTGAGGTTAAGCTGTAAATATACTGTACATCTCCACTAGTGGAAGATCTAGAAGGTTTTACAAGGGGTGACAGGCAGGGTGTTCATGCAGCACAGGTTTGGGGGTATGTGTGTGCACCAGCAGCTGTATGTCTAAGAATCATCGTGAATAATTGTGTAAAATCTATTTATATTGTGCATATAACATGTACATATTTACTCAGTAAACTATCCACATATCAACCCAACTACTGAAGAAACTTGGGTCTTAAAGAGGGACTGATACCATCATGCAAACATCATGCATAGTTCAGCTGTTCTGATCAATTATGTTTGGAAAATAACATTTTATGGCTTAGTAGATTCTTGCCAGTGTGTTGACTGTAACACGTCAGAAGTGATATGCTATATTATATTGGTTATATAATTAAGCAGGCTATGTTACATATTACACAGGCTATTAGAATCACAGTAATTAAGTAATTTGACCAGCGATTCCCATACATTTGCATGTGATTATGTAACAAAATTCCTTTTTGCTGCTTAATAACATTCTCATTCATTTTACACAGTCATATTTAGATGGAAATGTCTATAGTACAATATGTATTGACTTTGAAACTTTTAATAACAGAGCATGTTTTGTGAAAAGTCCAGTAATTTTGGCCACATACAGAATGACTTGTTAGAAATAAAGGTTCTGTGTAGGTGTATTGTTCATTCATCAAGGTACAAACAATGTAAATGCACCCTAAAAGGTACAACAGTGGTTTTAAGGTCTGATTGTGAACCTTAAATAAGTTTTCCCAGGTGAAAAGTTCATATTTTTACCTTTTCATAACCGAATGTTTTAAAACAGAGCAGTAAAATAAAAAGCCTGGAGACGAGACGGGGTGTGTGGAGTCAGTACAACTTAGAAAATATCATTTCAATGGATTATGGAACAATTATGCTCCCTGACTAAAGGTACTGAGATGAACCCTGGAGGGTCCCACCCCAGTGACAAGACAGGTACTGCTCCAGTCACAGTTTACTACCTTTATTTCTGAGAGTGTAGTAGACATTTTAAACTGAGCTCGTCGGCTGAAATTGTCAGCCACCTAGGTTTGAAGAAAATCAGCAAGCACAACATGAATTTCCTTACCAGTTTTGGAGTTTCTTGGCTGCCTTGACATTCCAAACATACAACTTACTGGCAACCATTATCATGGAGACTGGGTTAGTGGACGTCATTGTGGCACCGTGACTTTCTATTGAATGGGCTGTAGGTTGAATTTAAGGTGTTTAGGTCTAAAGTCTGGGGTGGCCAGTTAATTATTCTGAGAACACCAACAGTAACAGCTTTTCTCAGTAAGGGCTTCTTAACAGATACACATCCTTTCAGACCCATAGAACTGAGTTGTCGTCTCACAGTGGAAGGATGGACAGAAACACCTGTGGATGTTTTCAGATCTGAAGCAGCTTGATTTTCTCCTCTCTCTCAAAGATGAAAGCTCTAAGTGCTGTTTGTCTGATCGGGACAGTTTTGGTGGTTATTATGAGTCTCATTTTCTCTGTATCTTTTAATCATTATTAGACTCCAGTTAGCAGTTCCAGTTCACTTGTTTTCTTTCCCCTTCCTTAATGACCATTAAGGCTGATAAATTAAGGGTGGTCACTGATTTTTATACAGTAAAAAAAAAATAATAATAAACTGAAACAGTACATTTACATTACATTGGTATTTGTGGTTTTTTATTTTTTTTTCATAAATGATTATAAACCAGCCCCACAATATGGCACAACATCATTAAATTCCTCTTGCGTGTCCCATAGGCCTAATAATAAATGTTTACATTATCATTTCTGTCTTTTCAAAAGGTTTGATTGAAATGACATGTGTCTAATGCAGTAAATATGACTGTACATTAGAGAAAATAAATAACAGTTTAGAGTTGTAAGCACTACAGAAATCAACAGCAGAGGATGTCAGTGTGTCAGTCAGTGGGGAGCTGAGAGAAACATATTGCTGCACTTTACTAAAATTATAAATGACAAGCTGGAATAATATGGCGAATGACGAATGCTGAAATTGATGTTTGTTTTTATCAAATCAGAATGATATTAGAGAAATAGCCTCTGTAGCAGCTATTAAATAGTTCATTGCTTTTTGTTTGTCACTTTATAACTGCTTTTATCAAATCAGCATCGCAACATTTTCTGCCTCAATGCATCTAAACCTGTGTCTTCCATGTTTTTCTACTGTAATAAGTCAGAAGTAATGTGCTGTATTACATTGGTTAGATTAACAAGCAGGCTGTATTACATATTGCAGGGCAATACAGCCTATATTAGAACCACAGTGATCTTATAGGTGAGCCAATTAGCTTAAATGGAAATTTGCTATGTAAATTGGGAACAAGTGACCTGATGAACAGATCGTTGCTGTCCACGAAAAAACATATATCTCCATCTTTTTATTATAATTTTCACTTAAATGAAAAGTTTAGGTGCTGTTTATCTGATGGGGACAGTTTTGGTGGTTGTTAGGAGGCTCATTCTCTGTATCGTCTAATAGTTTTTTAACTCCCATTTGAAGTTTTACTTATTTCCTTTGGCATTCCCCTTTCTTAATGACTGTTTTGACTAAAAATAAAATAAATAAAAAAAATACTAATAGTAATAATAATAACATTAATAAATGGTAATAATAAATCATCCTTTAATAAATTCTATAATGTGTTTACTCAGAGTGATGTTTTGTTTTAAAACAGAAAAATCAAAAAAGTTGTGCCCACCTTAACAGTTCACCCTAAGTTTTATAACACACTTCTATAACTTAACCCTCTATTGCACAATGTTGCCTCAGGGCAACAAACTCATGTTCCTCACTTTACGATAACATTATACATATTTAAAGACAAGAACAGGGTTAACAATAAAGGGACGAGTTTGAGTAAGTCAAGAAAACACATGTACTTGGTCTTGATCTCTTGGTCTTGTGCATGCGTTTAAACCTCTTTTACAACATTCAGTAACTTTTTTGTTTTTGCTATGATAATTTGCAGAAATACGTTTGTTGCCTAGAAGCAACATTGAGCGACAAGGGAATTTTATTTAGCCAGTCATTCCACAACAGCCAGGTCTCACCACTGCAGGAAACACAGCTCTATATCAGTTCTTCCCACCGTCGCACAATGTTGCCTCAAATCAACATACACCAAAATGACCCCTGCACGCATTAGTTCTTTTGAATGCTTTTAAATTTAATAATCGGGTCTAAAATCAAGGACCATTTTATGCAAGTGTTTGAATATTTCTGTTGTTTAATTTCTCTTGTAATGTTTGAAGTACAGGGTTATAAAAAGGCTCCATTAGTTTGCTTTGAAGTCCCTGTAGTTAATGAATAAAAAGCCTCAGTATGTAATAAGCTTGGAATGTTAAGGGTTTAATGTTCAGAGCTCTGGATGATATGAATAAATGTTGGTCAACAGGGCTTTTGAGAGAGAGAGAAAGAGAGATCCACCTACCGACCCAGAAACACGGTGCCAACCAACCCCAGTCTCTCCATACTAAAATATGCTAATTAGAAGATACCACTGTGGTAACCAGAAACTGCTCCACAATGAGCTAATATTAGACAACGCAGTTAGCTAGCAGTTAATGGCAGGTAATGTGGTACATAGTGTAGTGTTAAGATAATCCACATCAAGACCAGAATACTACAATCCCTCATATCTACCTGTCAGTCTGATCTACAAACATCTAAGCGTATATATCCCCAATGTTTTCTTTGCCATTTCATAATACCACAGTAGGCCAAAGATAATAGCATAGCACAAACGAGGTAGTGGAGAAACAGTGGGGTTGTAATACTGAAAGGACAAGAGGGCATTTCTCCTTTGCATAACCATGCATATTCATAGATATGCACAGTCTTTATGAGTGTATGTGTGGAGATGCTCCTAGACCATGTTTAGTAGTTTTTCTAGGAATAAACAGACAGTTGTGTACAAAAACGTGGGTGACCCTGGCTAAATTACATGTTTTAGTGATTTTTAAATGAAAATAAGTTCACATCCTCTAGAGACAATACAAATTTTAATGCATAGTTATTGTTTATTTGATGAATTTGATATGCATTACTCAAACAAAAGACATTTTATAAAGCTAAAATATGGCTGTAAAGACTGAAATAGTCACTTTTTTAGTCACACTTTTTTTTGGGGGTCATGTCATGCATGTTTGTGCATTAGCTTCATGCGCACAGTTTCAAAAAGAAGATCCAGCCGGATGTAAATATAGTGACAATAGCAGATAATTCACTGGCATCCTAAGGAGACACTTCCCTTCCCCAGATTTTGACTGAGTTCTCTTTGAATATTCTTGAAATGTTCTCACAACCATCAGATTCATCAATTGTTGAAGGTCTGAAGCACAACTAGTGTTACAGTATTGCGTGCAATTACACATTTCGACCAGAGAGGTCGCCAAATGCTAAATATTTTGCATAGTGCAGCTTTAAGTAATATTAATAGACAATGCAGTTGGCAACCTAGCACTTTGTGGCATGTTGTGTAGGACTCTCAACATCAAGCCTCGAATACTTAAATCACTCATGTCTACCTGTCAGTGTGATGTACAAACATATAAGCTTTTATTTACCAAATGTTTCCTCTCATCATTTCATAATAAAACAGTAAGCCAAAAAATAACATAGTGTAAACAAGGTCATGAGAGAACAGGTGGATTTGGGATGATAGGAGGACATGGAGGCATTTCTAACTTGCATAATCATGCATATTCGTAGATAGGTGCAATGTTTATGAAGGTACGGGTCGAGAAGCTCCTAGACCACTGTTAGATATGTGATGAGCATAAACACATATACTACATAAAATATTAATGGTTTAAAATGCACTTTAAACCTTGCATTTCCTCAACTGAATCCAATGACGACTACTGTATATGATCTTACATATTCCTTCCATACTCATAAAACAAACACCAGTCCAACGATACATGATAGCCCATTTCAAGTAATGGTGAGCTTACACAGGTGTATCCCTTAAACACTCACTACTCACTTCTTTGTGCAAGGTTCGTCTGTCTAGCCTGCTCTACAAGTGTTATGCATCATTCAGCTCAGACCCATCCATCTCTGCCTGAAATTTGCACTTATGTATGACCGCTCTCGCACAGTCCATGCAATACGACTCCTGCGGTCCATTCGTTCTTAGAGCCAGCGCTGTCATTAGTATTGTCAGAAATGGCTGCAGGACACAGGGCTTCTCGAGGCAAGCAGAGCCGTCCTGCACAACATTGCCCCCACGTGGTGGAGCAGGCCATTACAGGCTGGTCCGAGGGGAAATCAGATGCTATTGACCCAGCTGTTTTTGTGGAACATTGACAACAGGTTAGGCCTCAGTGGGGGCTTCGGTGATTACTCAGAAAATGGTCTGATTCTGCCTGCGCGAAAGTAAACACACTTAGCAGTGAGATGGGCTCATTTAAGAGCTGTTCTTTTTGCATCCTATCAGGCTTGTCTAGCTTTTTTACTCTTTGTGGACACGTAGTGCCAGTTACAGGGAAGTTTTATTGAAGCATAAGCCTCTAATCTGGATCCAGAGCAGGTCGCAATAGGCTAAAAGCTACCACTTTAGCTCGAGGCAGCAGGGGAAAGGACCTAGTCGGACCACCCAAAAATCCGCAGGCCTGGAAAATGAAGCACCCGCGACTAAATAGGATTTCTGAGATGCAACAACAGCAGTGAATCACACAGGCGATATTGACTTCATTACACAGCGCTAGTTTTGGCGGAAGAGAGTCGGCGGTGCTATCAAAGGCTGTTTAATTTAATTGAACCTTCGAGCTGCCTCGCAAATGTATGTGACTCTACTCAACCTACCTGCCCACCCAGGAGACACTGGGAAAATCTAATAACTCATTCAGACACAATATGTTAATTGACTTCTTTTGCAGCTGGCAGAGTTAATTAAGCTTCTGTTACACTAGAGAGGAGTGAGAGAGAGAGCTACTTGCCGCTACAATCTGCCTCTGTGCAGAGTGAAGCTCTAGCAAGAGATTTGAGAAAAGCAACAAGCGTATTTCACCTTTACCTCCATAAAACGGCAGCCAGAATTCATTATCTCTAAAGCATTCATATCCTTATTATTCCAAATTTGCCAATGTACTGTCCACATACATGTACATGCAGGGGCCACTTTATTAGAAACACCCTGCTGGTGTACAGTTTAGAGAGTGTAGCTCATCTGTTGATGCAAAATTTATTCTGTTAGCCATCCTTTTCCTTTTACAGTGGTCAGTTTCTGACCACAAAGCTGCTCTGGACTAGATATTTTTAGGTGCTGATGTGTGTTAAAACGCCAGCGCTGCACACACTACCATGTCAGTGTCAGTGCTGTGTTGAGCATGGTCCATCACCCAAGTAAAGTCTGGACAACAGAGGTCATGTGGTTAGAAAATGACCAATAATGAATGAGATAGAGAATGTCTGACCAATTGCACATGACAACAGAAGAGCTACAGTCTGTAATTATACACCTTTATAGTCAACCTATAGGTTAGGTGTTTGTAATAAAGTGGCAAGTGAGTCAAAGTTCAAGGTAGGTGTTTCTAATAAAGTGGCCAGTGAGTGGAGGTTCAAGGTAGGTGTTTCTAAAAAAGTAGCCAGTGAGTGGACATTCAAGGTAGGTGTTTCTAATAAAGTGGCCAGTGAGTGGCTGTACTAGGTGGCTGTTTCTAATAAAGTGGCCAGTGAGTGGCTGTACTAGGTGGCTGTTTCTAATAAAGTGGCCAGCAAGTAGCAGTGCAAGGTTGGTGTTCCTAATAAAGTGGCCAGTGAGTGGCAGTACAAGATAGGTGTTTCTAATTAAGAGGCCAGTAAATGCAAGTTCAAGGTTGGTTTCTAAAAAAGTAGCCAGTGAGTGGACATTCAAGGTAGGTGTTTCTAATAAAGTGGCCAGTGAGTGGCTGTACTAGGTGGGCTGTTTCTAATAAAGTGGCCAGTGAGTGGCAGTACAAGGTTTTTGTTCCTAATAAAGAGGCCAGTAAGTCGACGTTCAAAGTAGGTGTTCCTAATAAAGTGGCCAGTGAGTGGAGGTTCAAGGTAGGTTTTTCTAAAAAAGTGGCCAGTGAGTGACAAGGTTGGTGTTTCTAATAAAGTGGCCAGTGAGTAGAAGTTCAAGGTAGGTGTTTCTAAAAAAGTGGCCAGTGAGTGGCTGTACTAGGTGGCTGTTTCTAATAAAGTGGCCAGTGAGTGGCAGTACAAGGTTGGTGTTCCTAATAAAGTGGCCAGTAACTGGAAGCAGAAAGTATATGTGTCTAAAACAGTGGCCAATGAGTAGAAGTACAAGTGCGTTTCTACTAAAAAGCATATTGTAAAATATTCCATTGTTTTCCTGGGATAAAAAGCCAAATGCATGGTTCAGTTTGAGCCCCTGGCCAGTGGTCTGTCTCACAACAAAGTTTGTCTTGCTCATCTGACGACAGTGGATCACGCACATGCTGTTGCAACTTCTGGCAATAAAGTCATCAGTGCTAATGCGCTTGATGCAATGACTCATGTTAATGGGTTCTTTTCTAATTAAGTACAAGTCTATACTCATTAAACTCTAAATGGATATGATGCCCTAACAAAGAAACAAGTTAATGCCACTGTATTCTCATATGAGCAATACTTCCACACAGGAAAGCACCGTTTCTTTAGAGGCACATGGCGACGCTCGGTTGTCATTGAAGCAAACCAAGGTCATTTTAAGCATCGTCTCGTAAAATAGTTTTGGCAATGGACTGAATCATAGCAGCGCCGGGCTTTGATAAGACTCCTCTGGGCATGCGAAGGTTGATTTACTTGAGTGAATGGTGAAAGTCCATGGCGGTGGACAGGGGAAAACATCTCACCGTTGAGGGCACTCTGATTTTTATGCTGATGGGATTTGTTTTCCTTGGGCTGTTTGTGTACAGTACAGTGCTGAGTGACACTTATTTGGACTGGCATGATGTTGGCTGCCTGAACCATCTCCGTTCCACTTCTGTAGCAGAATACTGCCTGACCGATATGCAGCAGAGTCACTGCACAAACTATGTGCTGGACAATGTTAAACTGTCATCACTTATAAGCATTTCTTTCAAGACAAGAAAACAAAACAAACCAGGTTTTGAGAAGCACACATAATCACACAATAACAAACACACAAAGATGTGTTCATTTGTGTTCGTACCTCCTACAATTATACCAGTGCGGCACACATTACCACACAAATATCATGTTGGTGTTGAGAATGGTCCACTTCCCAAATATCTGTTTAGCAGTGGTCAAATAGTGGGTTGTTTCCACTAATGGACAGGATTGAGGGTGGCTGATAAATTGACCATTGGGACAAACCAGTCAGTGACTGTAAACCTACAACGTGCACCTAAATGGTAGAGGTTTTGATAAAATGAACACTCCTGTCCATCAGTGGAAACAACCCACCCAGCTTCCACGTAGGTGTTTCCAGGGGTGGAAGTGGTCAGATTTTACAGGGGGAACCTATTTTGTTTCAAATTACATAACTGATGTATTTTTACATAATTACATAATAGATGTATTTTGTGATTTAAGATCAACCAATGAATGCATGAATGTGAATTTCTTGAGCTAAAACCTTGACTGTTTTTCATAGAGGCTTATCTTTATAACTTATCTTTACAATACAATAGCTAAGCCTTAAACCTTTTTGATAAGCTGAAAGAACCTAAAACACAAATCCTGCATGTTGCTAGAAATTATGCTTTCCATTGCTAGTTGCGGGCGGCACGGTGTCGCAGTGGGTAGCGCTGTCGCCTCACAACAAGAATGGCCTGGGTTCGATTCCCGGCTGGGTGACCAGGGTCGTTTCTGTGTGGAGTTTGCCTGTTCTCCTTGTGTCTGCGTGGGTTTCCTCCGGTTACTCTGGTTTCCTCCCACAGTCCAAAAACATGCAGTCAGGCCGATTGGACATGCTAAATTGCCCCTAGGTGTGAATGTGTCTGTCTGTCTGCCCTGTGATGGACTGGCGACCTGTCCAGGGTGTATCCTGTCTTCTGCCCAATGACAGCTGGGATAGGCTCCAGCACCCCACCGTGACCCAGAAGGATAAGCGGTTTAGATGATGGATTGCTAGTTGCCAAAAACTCAGTTTAATCACAATTGAAACTTCATTAAACATATTGATTTGTTTTACAGGAAAGATTAAGAATGTTTATTAAGAATAGTCTGGAAAAGGAAACATACAGTTTGCGCCCCCCTGGTCAAATTACTTGTTTTGCCAATTTTCTAAGTGACAAGAAATTAATATATGAATTAGTTTTACTAAAAATGTTGTTTTACTTATAAACTACGAGGTTTAGTCATTTTCTAAAAGTTTAACGAAGAGAACAATATATAAACATCTACTACAGGTTAACCCCTTAACCCCTTACCAAACTAAGTTTGATTCCACACTTTTATACCCTAAGAAAAGCTCCAGTAGTTTCCATCAAAGTCCCTGTAGTTAATGGATAATAAGCCTTAGTAAATAATAAGCCTGGGATGTTAAGGGGTTAAATGGCCAGAGCCCACCAGTAGAATAGCCCAGCCAGTTTGCAATGAAGTCCCTGTACTTACTGAATAATAATGAGCATGTAATACGACTAGGGCGGCACGGTGGCGCCTGGGTTCGATTCCCGGCTGGGTGACCAGGGTCCTTGTGGAGTTTGCCTGTTCTCCCCGTGTCTGCGTGGGTTTCCTCCGGGTACTCCGGTTTCCTCCCACGGTCCAAAGACATGCAGTCAGGCCGATTGGACATGCTAAATTGCCCCTAGGTGTGAGTGAGTGTGTGACTGTGTATGTCTGCCCTGCGATGGACTGGTGACCTGTCCAGGGTGTATCCTGCCTTCCGCCCAATGACAGCTGGGATAGGCTCCAGCACCCCACCGCGACCCAGAAGGATAAGCGGTTTAGATGATGTATGTATGTAATAAGACTGGGATTTTAAGGGGTTAATTTAGCTAGATGGTCAAAAATGCCCAATGTACATTCTTTTACTTTGTCAAACATTTAGAAGGTTAACAGAGATGGAATGTCTAACATTAGCTTGGTATCAGCCATTACTTCCCCTGTATTGGCTGATGTCTTAATTTACAGTGTACTTTTTGAAATGATCCTACTTTCTGAAATTTGAACAAACACATGTCAAATGAAGTTACATGCACTAGACATTTAAATGAAACTTTCCATTGGCTTAATGGGCTGTAGGCTGGACAGTTGAACACCACTTTGGTTCATGCACATGCTTGAAAAGAGTGCAAAACAACTATGTGTGGTCTTCGCTGTAATAACAATTTCTTAGATTTCAAAACTTGAGCCAAAGTAGCATTCTGTCCTGACCTCTACTCTGGAATGGCGTTCCGGCCCATTTCCACCTCTAGCCGTTTCTAACAAACTGGAAACTCTGTGTAGATTGATTGATTTAGTCATATTTTTGGCATACAAGTGTATAAATAAATATGACTTTATATATGTTTTATTCATAGCAGTGGTCATTTAACAGTATTTGAGTTCATTCGTGGTATTTATAGGTTGTCATACAAGATAGATTTTACCTCAAGCTAATGTTTCCAGCTTTCTAGCGAATGTTATATTTGTATGATTCATGCTGTCAAACATTATTGGAACTGGTGATATAAACAATCTGTAACTAGATTGTCTCAATATGCTGCTTTGTAAAGCTCCATTCTGGTTGAAATGCTGCCTACTAAGACATTTGCCTATGTAACTTAGTATAGATTGACTTTACTGCAATATGTCAGAATAAACGAGAACAGAGAAGCCTCTCACTTGTCTCTTCCTAGCAATTACAGGCCTACTAAAGCAACCGAACCAGCAGTGGTTCAGCAGTAGATGCTAAAGCTGCATTCATTATCCACTTCCCACTGTTACGCGTGAACAACGGAGAAGCTCCTCTCCTCTCCTCTGGCAGTGGGACTGGGCGGTTGCTGGGTCAGACGCTTTCCTCATAAGGAGGAGGCTAAAGGCTGATGGAGCTTAATGAGCTGTCGCCCTCACCCAGCTAAGAAGCTCCAGGCCTCCACGCAAATGAAGGAGCCACCTTGCTTCATTTGCGTGGGGGGGGGGAGTGAAAATCTCTGGGTTTGTGATTCAATGCTATGATGACTCTTTAAGAATTGATTCGATGCATCTTGAAATCTTTGGTACAATTTAGAATTATTTTTCAAAAAGTGACAGAATTTACGAGACCTATATACAGTAGTGAAACATACACAACACAGACAGAAATATGGGCCATTGTGACAGATTACTTTGAATAGGAATTCATTCATAGTCACTTCTTTTATCTCTGAAGAATTCATTAGTGACTGAATGCTTTGCAGTTCAAACTGGGTCAAAATGCTTCAATTGCCCTTTTCATGATAACCATAAAATATAATTTCCACTTATTTTGGAGGTCATTGAGTTGAGCTCAGCATTTGATTTCTTCAATTGTATTGATAGAATATGTTTTGATGAAAAATTTCTTTGATTTGCCAAAAACAGAAGTAGGATTTTTGTCTTTGTAGGTGTGCGAGTTCTCATTCATAGAAGTGTTTGTATTGAATGCATTTACATTTTACTGAATTTTACAAGCATTTTTTTTTTATTTTTTTATTTTTTAATTCTATCAGGGGTATTAATTATTCAAGGTCAAACTTTATTTTAAAGAAGAAATATTGAGGTTGATTGAGGTCTTCATCAATTCCAAATTTGAGATTTCTAAAAGGTTTCCTGACTGTGCGTTAAGCTTGCTTTATCATGGCCTGTATTAGTGCATAACTGGAGATTTATTGTGTGTAAATCACTAGTGATTGCATTATTATTTGTAATGATACATAAAAAACACTTTCTTATTTCATTATACCAATTATTTAGCGTGAAATAATGATCTATCATTAACATTTCTCAGTTTATTAAAAGTTCCACCAGAAAGACTCCAGAGGCGAATATGAAGACTTTAATCCCCAAAAATTTGAAAGATAACAATGATTGGGAATTAAAAGTCTTTGGTGTAGGCCCTGTCATCAGTCATCAGTCTTGGATCTGGACCTTCACAGATCTTGCCATATATGGATGGTGGAGCCTATTCCCTGGGCAACCAGGCAGGGACCAAACAAATGTCGGTGGGAAGGAAGGAAGGGAATGTTGAAATTACGGCATCTGGAAAGCAACAAAACAGACACAGAAATTGAGTCATTTTAAAGACGGGTAGAGGCCAGTGATTGGTCAGATTACTGAGTGACTTGGCATTGGAGTCACCTTGGTAGAACTTGCGCTAAAGCTTTCATTTTTCGAGTCAACTTACATTGCAAATTCAACACCTATTCATGATAGCTTGAATAATTAGAAAATGGCATGTAAGAGTCTTTTCTATCCTCTTTTGGTTGTTAAAATAGGCTCAAACTAACTTGAAGTACCATTTAGATCTAAAGCAATAAACTCCAGAAGTCGTTTATATGTTCTTGCAGTTTCCTGTACTCAGAAGTGACTGTACTGAATAAAATTACAATTACACTTTTATAATATGTGCATTTAGACAATTACTTCATGCACAACAAGGTCTTAGCATGGTGGGTGCACTGGTGTTGTCGCTCACAGCAAGAAGGGACTGGGTTTGATTCCCCGACCGGGTGACCAGGGTCCTTTCTGTGTGGAGTTTGCATGTTCTCCCCGATGTCTGTGTGGGTTTCCTCCTACAGTCACAGTCAAAAGACATGCAGTCAGATCAACTGGACATGCAAAATTGCCCATGAGTGTGAGTCTATATATCTGTGTGTCTGCCCTGTGATGGACCGACAACTTGTCCAGGGTGTTTCCTGCCTTCCATCCAATAATCACTGGGATAGGTTACAGCACCTGCCGTGACCCAGAAGGATAAGTGGTTTAGAAAGTGTGTGTGTGTGTGTGTGTGAAGTCAATGAAGCATTTAGTAGAGTCCAATTTGACCTTATTTACCAATTAAAAGACCTTAATTACGCCCCAATAAGTGTTCCTTAACCTATAGTATCATCTTTGTTGATATGAAGAAAGCTATTAAAGAGCGTCTTTGTAGGAAAAGTGAATTTACAAGATTTCTCACCCCTCCCTTTTCACCCCTCATTGCTTGCTAGCAGCTCAACAGAGTCACCATTTCACATATGAGAGGCAACAGTGTCTTAGCTAATCTGATAGTTTTGAAGATAAATATTTTATTACATTAAATTAACATTTCCAAGTAAATTACTTTAGACTTTATGCTAATCAATCCTTAAAACATTATCTCTAAATACTGCTAGCCTACCAACTTATGAGAAAGTTCAGGTTAGGCTTGCTTTTTTATATTTATTTATTTTGTTTGTGTGAATTTTACCCAATTTAATCATCTCCAATTCCACACGCTAGTTAGGACTCTCCCAATCACACAATACTACCAACGCTAGGAGGGTGAAGGCTAACACAGGCTTCCTCCGAGTCCTGTGAAGCCAGCAACCACAACTTTTCCAACTGCCGCTCACACAACGTCACTGGCCAGCTGATCGTAGGAAAGCGCCAACCGCCAGTTCTGATACATCAGCTAACAGATGCCTGCACTGACTAGCATCGCGCTGAGTGATGGGGGGAAAAGGGGGGGGGGCATCCTACCCACCCAGAGAGAGCGAGGCCAATTGTGCTCTCTTGGACTCCTGGCCACGGACGGCTGTAGCAACACCAGGGATCGAACTCGTGATCTCCTGATGATAGGGCCAATGCTGAGACTGTTGTTTTGATTATTATCATGATATAATATATTATGATAGTAATCATAATATAATATTTTATCATCATATAGGTTTGATTATTATGGCTTGACAAATTCAAATGTTTTCTCTTAATCAACATTAAAAGGAGAAAAACGCTACACTTGACTTTTGCAGCTTTTATCAAAGCGCTCAACTATACTAAATATACATCATAGTGCTTCTAGAATATTGTAGCGAATTATAATTGATTTTGACCTTCTAAAATCAATTCAGCTGAATTGCCACCTTCAGAATGATCAGCTAGCAAACAAATTCTACATATGTATAGTGCACTGAGGCATTTTTACACCCCTACACTTCATCTGCACTCTATCTTCTGGTCCTTCCTCTAACATCTTCCAATCCCCATCCCCATCCTTGCAGTCAATTCATTCCACAGTGGGTTGAGATTTGCAAGTGGGAGGAGACTAAATGCAGCCTGGATTGGTGTCAGGACCTTTGCTGTCCAGAAGAAAGCAATATTCACTCTGCTTTCAAGTGTAATAGAGAGATGCTCTATAGACAGGTGATAAATGAATGTGCTGTGCATGTTCTAGCAGTATACTGTCCATATTGCGGTAGTTGGTACATGAGGTCTATTGAGACTTGTAAACATTTTATTTATTTTATACTAGACCTGCACCGTGTATAAGAAGGACATTTTCTGATTCATGGCTGAGTGTGTGTAGCCAGCACTTCTGAAATGACCCCAACCACATTCTCTACTGCTTGGAGAAAAAACAAAGACTGAATGCCTGATGCAGTGGGTCGAGCACAAAAGCTGACGTTAGACAAGCTTTTCAAGATGGCACCTTGTGTCAGGACATTTCCTGTCACGGCTTCCCAAGGTCTTTGTTCCTCCTTCAAGGTAACTTGGCAATAGGCTGATGTGTTTACCGTCAAAGTCAGTGAGCACAACATGTTATAAACTTGTGCATGAGGGTGCCTTGTGTACGCTGTCATTGCACAAGTAAGCTGTCTCAAGGCATCCTCAAATCGTAGGTACCTTAACCCAGCCTCGGGGTAACAAATTCATTTTCCTCTCTTTAAAATGATACATATTTGTTGACAGTGAAAGAGTCAATATTAAAGAAAAAGAGTTCGAATAAACCAGTAAAGAGCTTGAACGTTTGCAAACTGTGCTCTGGTGGGCATTTAAAAACCTCTTTCTTTTATGTTGTAGCACTTCTGCTCTGAATATTTTCCCCCAGAAAAACAAATTTTTGCCATTTTTCATCCATTCAAAAATGTAATTCACATCTCTTTGAGTGCACAGTTCATGGTTTATACTCAGTCGTGCCATGTGGCCAACCCCAAGCCCGATGACAGCCGCGAGAGCCAGCAGAACAGCGAAGCCTAAACCCCAAGTGAGTACGAAACCCTGTGAGGGCGGCGGGGAAAGAAGGAGAACCACGAGGGAGGGGTGGGCTTTTTTGTTTTTGTTAGTATTATGCTGCTGTATTTTCTACAATTTGTAGAGAATGTATTGTTTTCTTAGAAAGCCCAGTAAGAAGATCATTACAGTGATCAACTCTGTTTGTAAACAAATGCTCTGAGATAGAAAAGGCCGTAATATTTCTCAAATGATTAAAAGCTACTTTAGTGATTGTGTTTACATGCAGGATAAAACAGAGCTCAGAGTCTAAGACCACTCCCAGGTTTCTACTTAGTTTTAAAGCTTACAGCACCTGGTATTCCCAGGTGGACTCTCATCCAAGTACGAACCAGGCCCAACCTTGCCCAGCTTCCGAGATCAGATGAGATCAAGTGTTCTCAGAGTGATATGGCCAGACTCATTACAGTCAAATCTGTCTTTTTTGTAAATAATGTTCAACAAATTACCTGTTTTTATTATGACGTTAGATATAATTTCTTTCCATTGTTGCACAATGTTGCCTCAAGGCAGCATATCCCAAAAAGCAAGCCAAGCACGTTCTTTTTTTTTTCTTTTTTTTTTAAATGATTAGGTAAATTGTAATGCATTTAGTATTTTTTGTTATTTTTATTATTGCTTCTTATGTTGTGTTCAATGGAGGGTTAAAACTTGTAGGTTTGGCAGCAATGTTTTACTACGCTGACACCCCCCACCCCCCACCCCCCCTCGCCAAAATGACGTAGACAGCAGTCCGACGACTTGTATTTTTTTTCGGTAACAATTTCTATGAATGTCACCTTTGTAAGCATCTATAAACGCATTCATAACATGTTATAATGCATGCATAAGACATTATAAACATAGCTATAAATATTCATAAAAATGCATTATACATTATAGCCATGTTTATTATGCATTATGAATTGTTAACATAATACATTATAAGCACTGATCATAATAAATTATAAGAGCTATAAGTGAAGCGTACTGTACTAAAGCCTCCTCCAGTGTTAAGAGTGAGGCTTCAAGTTGAAGTATTTACTGAAGGATTTACTGAAACACTAAAACATACACAGTAAAGCACATTACAGGCTTCAAATGTCAGAGTTTAAACTAGTGCTGCATCAGTGTTTTACCCAATGTGGGAAAGTCAATGTACACCACCGTTAGCTTGGCATTTGTCTTTACTTTACGCTCTCCAAGCTGGGACTGACTTCTTTGGCACTGACATTATAACATGTTATTAACACTATTTATAATGCATTGTATTAACAATTCATAATGTATAATAAACATGGCTATAAAGTGTAATTCAGTGTATTTTTTTTTATAAATATTTATAACCATGTGTATAATGCCTTATGAATACATTATAACATGTTATAAATGTGTTTATAGATGCTTACAAATGTGACATTCATAGAAAGTGTTACCTTTTTTTCTCCTCAAAACGTGATGGCTAGTTTACTCCTAGCCAACTCCAAGCCAATATCATGACCTTCTGTTCAGCATAATCTCATATTTGATCATTCATAATGTTTTAGCACAACGATCCACAGCAAATGAGGAGCTGGTCTCAGCTGGCTTCTCCGCATGAATAAAACTCAAAAATTGAACTCGTCTTCCTCTCTTTCCCTTTAGCTGAGTGACTTGTGCGCCACGGGGTCATAGACTAACAACAGTACAATGAGATTTTGTGCTGTTACACCAAGAAAGTGTGAAATTTCTGAGAAATAAAACAAAAGCTTGTGAATTTTCACTTCACTACAACAAATGTTATGTCTCAGTAGCAACTGAACTGTCTACATTCACTACATTACCACACATCAGTGGTTTGATGTTACTCTGCATTACTATTCTGACAGAGTTCATAGGGAGGTGGAGCACTGTGATTTTACCACAGGAGGTGTGTAATTCACACTGGATAAAGGAATCAACACTTACGAAGGAAGACAAATTGGGGAGATATTGAGGTTTAAATGCAAAAGTTAGACATTTATGAATGTTTTATTCACTATTCATTGTTAAATGTATTAGTACATCATTGGAGATCAGGGTAACACTTTCTATGAATGTCACGTTTGATGCATTATAAGTAGTGTTGATAACATGTTATAATGTCAGTGCCAAAGAAGTCAGTCCCAGCTTGGAGAGCATAAAGTAAAGACAAATACCAAGCTAACGGTGGTGTACATTACCTTTCCCACATTGGGTAAAACACTGATGGCAGCACTAGTTTAAACTCTGACATTTGAAGCCTGTAATGTGCTTTATTGTGTATGTTTTAGTGTTTCAGTAAATCCTTCAGTAAATACTTCAACTTGAAGCCTCACTCTTAACACTGGAGGAGGCTTTAGTACAGTACGCTTCACTTTACTTAGAGCGGACAAATACAACTTATAAGCTCTTATAATTTGTTATGATCAGTACTTATAATGTATTATGTTAACAATTCATAATGCATAATAAGCATGGCTATAACATGTAATGCATTTTTATAAATATTTATAGCCAGGTTTATAATGCCTTATGAATGCATTACTACATGTTATGACTGTGTTTATAGATGCTTACAAAGGTGACATTCATAGAAAGTGTTACCGAGATCAGTTTCATGAAAAATCACAAATGATGCATTATTAGTTGTAATAATGCACAAGTCCTCAAATATTGTTTTACAAATTTGCATGCATTATCACCTACTTGCACATTTTGTTATTTTCCTTTGCAGGATTTGATTCCTACAGTTTGTAGGTAGCGTGGAAGAGCTAATAAGACTCATTAATAGTCATTAACACTTTAATAGGTGTTCCATACTCTAAAGTGGATTTTTTGGTCATCAGATGTTCTAACAAAGTTTTCAATATGCAATTTGTACCCCATTTTCTAAACTAAAGATCATTGCTTTTTCGGTGGCCAAAATACACAAGATCACACTAGTTTAAACCTTTTTTTAACAACTAAATGCAGGTTGAATACAGAGATTTTTTTGATGAATTTTGCTATCAAATGACCCTGAGTAGGTATTGAATTTGTGATGCAAAATGACTTTGTTTATTGCTTTTTTACAACTAATAATACATTTATTAGTGATTTTCTTTGTATTGATACAAATCAGAATGAATATAGCTTAATGCACAGTAAATAAATCATTTAGAATTGTTAATATGGCTTTTTTGAACAAATACAAAGACCTTAAAGGCAGTAAAAAACAAAAACAACAAAAATAAAGATGGTTTCTGATGGGATTTAAATCATTAATTTACTCTGGTAAAAATTTCATCACCCTGTCTATCCATGTAAAACTAATCCTGACTGAACAGTACTTAGACTGCAGGTCTAACTAAAGCCCTTTTTGAGATGGATTGGCTTTACCTGGGGAGATGTTTGAATTTGAGTGATTACTGACTTTTTTTAATCTGGTACAAATCTGTCATGTCTGTAGCCTTTACCACTAAGTAATAATTTCAGAGCAATTTTCAGAGGCTCTGATTTGATTTGCTGCTTATATTTGTGATGCAGACCCTAAAACATGAGAAAATGGGCTGATCCATAAAATACTTCTGTTTTTTATTAAAGTGTAGTTTATTTTACTTCTGGTTTCAGTACATTTCGATTGAGGGTAGAGTAAAATTTGTGGAGGAAAACAAAAATAGACTGTTTTCAGTTTCCCAAGCTTATGAAAGTCTCTCTGATAGAATTGTACATGCAAAACCTATATACATTTTAAATGGGATTCAAGTCAGGAGATTGGCTAATTCATGCAATCACTTTCACCTTTTTTAAAATATATTTTGGCTGTGTTAAAACATCTTTTCCCTTTTCTTGGCTGATAAGATTAAATTCTCCTCTAATATGTCTCAGTGCATCCATCACTCCATTCGTATTTCCCGATAATGTGTAATGCCCCAGTACTGATTGCAGAGAAGCAGCCCCATATCATGATGCTCCCACCATCATGCTTCACTGTGGATCTGATGTTCTTGGGATCATACACGCAACCCTTCTTTCTGCAAACATGACGAGCTGAATTTGCACAAAAGAGTTCTATTTTTGTCTTGTTTGAGGAGACTAAATTGTTCTGAAAGAGATGTGATTTGTCTAGAAGCTTGTGTGAAAGTTTTAGATGTGCATCTTTGTAGGAATGGAGATGATTGTGGGGCAATTTATTGCTTATTACTTTCTGTTCAACTATAATTAGAGCTGCCTTCAGGTCTTTCTGCGTCTCTTTTTTGAGTGACTGCTGGCTTCTGTGTTAGACTCTTCATTACTCTGAAAACACATTGGGAAATATAAACATAAAATATTCAAAGAGAGAGAGAGAGAGAGAGAGAGAGAGAGAGGAGAGAGAGGCAAAAAACTAAAAAAGACTGAATGGTGCAGTTTCCCAAAAGAGTTCAAAAATATGCAAAATTTTAATGAAAATGAGAAATAGTGGTTAGAAATGTGTACATGCACACACACACACACACACACACACACACACACACACACACACACACACACACATATGTTAAACAGCATTTTAACCACTGTCTAGCTGTAGTTTTAGAGTGATATTATACAGCAATGCTTGTACCAACCTAGCATTTGCTAGCTAGTTTACCATTCAAAACAACAGCCTGATGCAACAGTGCTAGTTAGCATATATACAATACAAAAGTTGATACAATCATTGCTGTGTAATATCACTCTGAAACTGCAGTTAAACAGTGGTTAAGATGTTCTGTTCTACAGAATAAAGCAGCTCACTAGGTCCTGTAGATTATTACTTGTGATGTAGACCTTGACATCCAGACAGGGAGAAAATGGATTGATCCATTTTTTGCCTTTTAATGGCTTCAATGAAAAACCTCACATCACTATTTGCATAAGTTATTTAGTGGCTAAAAGCCCATATTGTGATATCAGCAACAGAAAAATATTTTGACATTGAGGATATTAAGGGCATGAAGGAGGTGAGGCAGCTGTGAGATCAATTTTTTTTTTTTCCTCGAGATCATTAAATGAATTACGCTGCAACGCTGACATTTTCGGAAACTGTTATGTTGAGTTATTGGGGCTAAATTAACCCCAGGGGTGCAGCCAGTGTCCCTGCAGGTACAGATTTGACTTGAATCAAGCGACGATTGCAATATACAGAATTAGCCACTCCGTCAAAGTTCAGCAGTGAGGCCTTTTCTTCCCGACAGCAGACTTTTCATCGAAGTGTCATGGAATAAGCGATTCCGTGGCACTTTTAAACGTGTGGGGATGTCACAGTCCTTAATGAGGTGCACAGGCTCCGAGATCTGGGGGTTCACGGTGTCCCTGGGGGGGGGCAGAAGCTGTTCGTTTGCTTTAGAAAACTTTTAATGAAGCTTCAGAACTCTTTCTATGAACTTATTATATTCTCCATGTGGGGAGAGCGAGAGCGTGTGGGGAAAAAAAAGAAAAAAAATTATCAAAGCAGTGGGTTAAAATAATTTGGAATATTAGATGTCTGCAATATTTAAATGTTTAGTTTATTAGTTCTATTTGATCCTAATGCTCATTGGCGACACTTATATTCCTGGTATAGATAAAAAAAGGAGAAAAAAAAATAAATTTAACCGCTTAGTCCACTATAGGTCCACTATATGAGTGTACAGCCCATTTGTGGCTACACAGACTGCAAGCACCCCATTCATCACTGTCATCAGTTTCTGACCACAAGACCACTGTTGACTGGTTTTAATGCCTTTTATAATAATACCAATGCCCTGTTTTCAGATACTTCTGCTGCATATATCCACTTCACATTTACACAAATATTGCTAGTAACACTTTCTAATGAATCTTGCATTCATAATGCTTTAATAAATGCATTCCAGGTGTTATATTGCATATATATTACCTTATAATGACAGGAGAAAGCTTGTACAATTGCTCATAACTAGTTATTATTCCATGCAAAACAATTCATAAAACAAGGGTATGCAACCTTACAATGTCAGGTCTCATAACACAATATGATATCTGTTCATATAAACATTGGAAGCATGAATGAGTTTAAACTAGTGCTGCCATCAGTGTTTTACCCAATGTGGGAAAGGTTTTTATAGATGCTTACAAAGGTGACATTCATAGAAAGTGTTACCAGCTTTTCTAATTCAAATCCTGAATTTGAAGAGCTATATATTCACACTGTATGTCCTGTATGAACAGTTAGATGTGATAATTTCCCTTGACTAGCTTGAGCCTGTAAGGTCCACTTATAACAAAGTAATAAGCCACAAGAGGCTGTGCATTACTGCAGTTTTATCACAGGGAAGGGGGTGTTCTTAGGCACGACATGAAGCTGAGTAAAACTCCCTTCCCCGTGATGAAATCACTGTAATGCATGGACTCAAGTGGCTTATTGCTTTTATTAAACAGTAAAGATAAAAAAAAAAAGTATGAACTATACATTTTTTCACAAAATAATTTAAGTTATTATTAATAAAAATCAATATAAACCAGTATATTATAAACCTTTATATTATAAGTAGTTTTTGGTCACCAAATTACCACCCTGAGTCTTATTTAGCACCAATCCAGTGGCGCTCCTCTTCTCACACTGTGGCTGAATCTCAAATGACTTAAATACTGGATCCTGCATTTGGTTCAAACTGCAGCTAAGAAATAGTGATTTGAGTGTTATTATTCCTTCAATTGAAGTTGAAGACCCGTGATGTGAGGTAAAGTTAAGCGTCTAAGAAAAAAAACAAGCTTTCAGCTCTTGAAATGTTCAATTATTTTTAACGCAAGAAATGCACTACATTTGTTGGATGATTATAAAAACTATGGATGGAAAGTTTATTCAAAAGGAATGTTTTAAAGTGAAAAAGCTCCAGAAACAGAATGTTTTTGCAAAATAATTCAATAATAAAATAAAAATTTGAAAACACTTCTGTTCAACTGTAATTAGAGCTGCTTTCCGGTCTTTTGTGTCTCTTTTTGAGTGACTGCTGGCTTTTTTTTACATTTTTATTTTATTATTTATTTATTTATTTTGCAAAAGCGTTCTGTTCCTGGTGATTTTTCACATTAAAACACTCCTTTAAAATAACCTTCCCATCCATAGTTTTCATAATCATCCAACAAATGTAGTGCATTTCCTGCATTAAAAATAACTGAAGCATTTCAAGAGCTGAAAGCTTGCTTTTTTTTCTTAGACGCTTAACTTTACCTCACATCAGGGGTCTCTAACCTCAACTGAAAGAACAATAACACTCAAGTTCTGCATGTTGCTAACAACAGTACTTTTAACTGATTATTGCAAATGAATCTTGGTCTCTGTTCAGCCGAGGTATTCTCATAACAAACCTTATAATCATTAAAGCTTTGATTAAACACCAGGAGTCCCCCACACCAAACAGTCTATTTGCAACTTTAACATCCTCAAGCCCTTAATATCCCAGCCTTATTACATAGTAAAGCTTGTTGTTCAGTAACTACATGGACTTCAATGCAAACCAGCTGAGCTATATTTAGATTATAGAAGTGTGCAATAAAACTTTGGCCCTGCTGGTGCGCCCCGGCCATTTTAAGGGGTTAATCTTATTAAAACGTTTGTTCTTAAGTACAAGTGATGCCATTTCTATGGAAAGCAAGAACATTAATTAATAACAGTCTGGATAATAGAAAAAAAATCTGCCTCTTTGAATGATAAAAACATACATACATAGGTACAGACATAATAAACAACTACTATTTCATCAAAAATACTAAACTATGTCTTTCACTGTGTAATCCAGACTGTCAAAAGCACTCAGTATTCAGTTAATTTTACATTTATTTACATTTATAGTTAGATATCAATTGCTAATTGTAATGAATGGCACACATCAGCAGGCTAGCTAGCTGGGTAACAGTCATGAGGCTAACTTATATTTGAGTCACTTTAATTAACATGATAAATTGTACATGTTTAGAAATAGGTGCTGTGCAAGTACATTTTTAGTTCATCAAGGTACAAACAGTGGTTTTAAGGTCTGATTGTGGACCTTAAATAAGTTTTTCCAGGTGAAAAATACAGATTTTTACCTTTTCATAACCGAATGTTTTAAAACAGAGCAATAAAATAAAAAGCCTGGAGACGAGACGGGGTGTGTGGAGTCAATACAACTTAGAAAATATCATTTTAATGGATTATGGAACAATTATGCTCCCTGACTAAAGGTACTGAGATGAACCCTGGAGGGTCCCACCCCAGTGACAAGAGGGGTACTGCCCCAGTCACAGTTACTACCTTTATTTCTGAGAGTGTAGTAGACATTTTAGACTGAGCTCACCGGCTGAAATTGTCAGCCACCTAGGTTTGAAGAAAATCAGCAAGCACAACATGAATTTCCTTACCAGTTTTGGAGTTTCTTGGAAGCTTTGACATTCCAAACATACAACTTACTGGCAACCATTATCATGGAGACTGGGTTAGTGGACGTCATTGCAGCACCGTGACTTTCTATTGAATGGGCTGTAGGTTGAATTTAAGGTGTGTTTGCTTCATGCAGACACTTTAGAACAAAGTAAAACACCTAAATTCATTTTCTCCAGAAAAAAATAGCCACCTACTTTTTCTAGATCTGAGCCAGATTGCTTTTGCATCTTGACTTTTATTCCAGAACAGGGTTCCATCGTGTTTTGGTCCATTTCTACACTTGTGTATAACTAAGTTGTCTTGGATGACCGACTATTCTCTATTGTTCTCTGTAACTTACTAAAAATATCTGCAGCTATTTTCTAAAAAATTAGTTCCTAATAAAATGGCCAATGAGTGAATTTTGAATGAATAATAAACGAGATCATTTCTCCAGTCTTTTAAGTACCAATAGAAGGAGTATAAACTCTGCACATTGGACACATCATTCACTGAAAAATGCTGCACTGCCTTACCTAGTAATCATTTTGATGGTGAGCCTATAATTATTAACCTTCTTCATATTCCATTAAGGGAAAAATTAAAATGACCCAATGTTCTGCAGCTTTCATACCTATAACACGTTATCTGGATAGCACTGGCTGCTGCTGGAAGAGAATGAATGTTAGAATATTTTTTCCCTCTCTCTCTGGTCTCGTTAGCGCTGTGCGCCTGCAATGAGCTGGAAAATGGGCCCGATTCTCAGTCTCGGTGTGGAGACGACCCACCTCTCACTCACTCGCCCACCACTGCTGCTCTTCACAGGTCAGTGACCACACGCCAGTCCAGCCGCACTCACTCTCTCACTCTCTCGCTCTCACTGAGGAAAAAAAAAAAAGGAACTCAGAAAAGACCTTGGTATGATATCAACTGAACAAAAGCCTGTATTACTGAACTTAAAATGGGCCTGATGCATTATTCCGTGTCATAATAGGTGTTTAGCACAAAGGGACAGATGAAGATAACGTGGGATTGTATGCAGGATATTACATTTGACGGCAGTAACAAATGTGCTACATCAAAATAAATAAATAAATAAATAAATAAATAAATAAATAACAATAAAAAAGAAAAGACCTTCAAACGATGTCAACAAAAACATGCATTGCTTAAAATGGGCCTGATACATAAAGAGATGTTTACAGCAGCTTCAGATAAACAACACATAGGTGCATTTAAAGATGGCAGTGATTCATCCAGGTATTGGTATCAAGTCCGATTCCATCCTACATTCTTAAAAAAGATGGTGCTTCATGGGTTCTTTAGTACAAAAATGGTTCTATATAGAGTCATGAACACTCAAAGAGAACTTTGCATGATTAAATGGTCCTTTGCATCATGAAAGGCTCCTCAGATTGATGGAGAATGTGCTGTAGATGGTTTTATATACAACCTTTGTTCTTCTATTGTAAGAACACTCTTAAAAAGATAGTTCTTCAAGGGTTCTTTAGTACAGAAAATTGTTCTATAAAGAACCATTAAAATTCAAA
The DNA here is from genome assembly GCF_904425465.1 of Colossoma macropomum. NCBI lineage: Eukaryota > Metazoa > Chordata > Actinopteri > Characiformes > Serrasalmidae > Colossoma > Colossoma macropomum. The sequence goes on along the minus strand of NW_023494807.1, from coordinate 3,274,512 downwards.
GAATCCTTTGCATGGTTAGAAGGTTCTTTCAGTCATGAAAGCGTTTTTAAGATTGATGGAGAATGTGCTGTAGATGGTTCTATATTGAACCTTCTTGAAAATGCTTGAAGGGTTTTTTTGCATTGTGAAAAGGTTCTTCAGGTTGATTGATAATGTATTGTTTATGGTTCCATGTAGAACCTTTTTGAAAAAGGTTCTATATGGCACCAAAAAAAGGTTTATCTATTGTTACGATGTCAAGCTTGTTATAATAGAAGGATCCTTTTTAGTGCTGTAGAACCATGTGCACTCTTTAAAAAGATGGTTCTACAAGTTCTTCAGTAAAAACAATAGTTCTATATAAAACCATGCATGCTTTGCATGTTTAAATGGTTCTTTGCATGGTGAAAAAGTTCAAATTTATGAAGAATGTGTTAGATATGCTTCTATATAAAACTTTTCTGAAAATGGTTCTATATAGCACCCAAAAGGGTTCTTCTATTGTTATGATGTCAAGCTTGTAACTACAATAGAAGAACCCATTTGTGTGCTATATAGAACCCTTGTCAAAAAGCACATTTATGCACATTTGTCATCTATTTTAAGAACCTTTTCATGATGCTTGAAAAACCTTTGAGTGTTCATTGTTCTATATAGAACCATTTTTTTTTATAGAACCCTTGAAGAACCATCTTTTTTAAGAGTGTATAATTAATCTAGCCTAAAATAGTACTGTAGCATCCACCATGGGCCGTGCTGTGGGGCGCTTAGGAGCTGTGGCCATGGAAAGCAGCCCTTGAGATGGCGCCAGTTTCCCTGGTTGCAAAATACTGTTGTTGCTGTTGTTGATGTTATTAGTGTAGTTGTGTTGTTTGGAGTAATTGTGACCAAGCAGTTCACAGTGTATTCAAGCGTCCACTCTCCACTGATGTTGTGTTCTCTCTCTGGGTTTTCGTGTTGGGTCAGCGCTGGACTGGGCATTTCTTGCTGTCTGTTGAAGTGCCTATGAAAATAAAAGAGCATTTGCCTAGTTGTGCTATGCTTTCCATGTCTTCTTCTATTTTAAGGCTTCAGCATCTCGCCAGTGATCCATTCTGAGAATTCAGTGATGGCTCATTAAACTCGTTTAAATCTGTAGCCAGAAGAGTCAGAGCAAAAAGTTGGGACGCTGTGAAAAATAAAAACAAAATGCAATTATGTGCAAATCATATACGGTGCAAACCGTATATTTCATTGAAAATGCTCTACAGACAACATATCAAGTGTTGAAACTGAGAAATTTTATTGTTTTTGAAAAATATATGGCCATTTCGAATTTGATGCAGACAACATGTTTCAAAAAAGTTGGGATGGGGCAACAAAAGGCTGGTAAAGTTGTGTAATGCTTAAAAAAGCACCTGGTGGCAACAGGTCAGTAACATGATTGGGTATAATCATCATCTACAGTATATAATATCATTAAAATATTCAGAGAATGTGGAAAAATCTCTGTATGCAAGGGACAAGGCCAAAAACCAGTATTTGCTGGCCGGGATCTTTGGGCCCTCAGGTGGTACTGCATTAAAAACAGATATAATTCTGTAGAGGAAATCACTGCATGGGCTCTGAAAAACAGTTCTGTGAAAACAGTTAATCACTGCATCCACAAATGTCAATCAAAACTCTTAAAATGTGAAGAAAAAAGCCAATATAAACAGGATGCAGAAATCCCGCTGCCTTTTTTTGGGCCCAAGCTCATTTGAAATGGACTGAAGTGAAGTGAAAAAGTGTGCTGTTGTCTAATGAATCAACATTTGAAATTCTTTTTGGAAATCATGGACACTGTGTCCTCCAGGCTAAAGACCACTCAGCTCGTTATCAGTGCACAGTACAAAAGCCAGTTTTCATGATGGTATAGAGGTGCATTAGTGCACATGGCATGGGTGACGTGCACATCTGTGAAGGCACCATTAATGCTGAACGATAAATACATGTTTTTGCAACATATGCTGCCAGCCAGTCTTTTTCAGGGAAAGTCTTGTTTATTTCAGCAAGACGATGTCAAACCACATTCTGCATGTATTACAACAGCATGAGTCTGTGTTAAAAGAGTCCAGGTGCTAAAGAGTCCAGATCTGTCACTCACTTATAACACTGAAATACTTTACGTGATATAACTCATATATTAGCGATTAGCAAATTCTGTTTAACCTATACTGAAGTTAAAGCTGCCTGAGATATGATATAATATACTTATGATATACACTGATCAGGCATAACATTATGACCACTTCCTTGTTTCTACGCTCATTGTCCATTTTATCAGCTCCACTTACTATATAGGTGCACTTTGTAGTTCTACAGTTACAGACTGTAGTCCATCTGTTTCTCTGCATACTTTGTTAGCCCCCTTTTACCCTGTTATTCAGTGGTTAGGACCCCCATGGACCCTCACAGAGCAGGTACTATTTGGGTGGTGGATCATTCTCAGCACTGCAGTAACACTGACGTGGTGGTGGTGTGTTAGTGTGTGTTGCACTAATGTAAGTGGATCAGACACAGCAGTGCTGCTGGAGTTTTTAAACACCTCAGTGTCACTGCTGGACTGAGAATAGTCCACCAACCAAAAATATCCAGCCAACAGCGTCCTGTGGGCAGCGTCCTGTGACCACCGATGAAGGACTAGAGGATGACCAACACAAACTGTGCAGCAGCAGATGAACTATCGTCTTTAACTTTACATCTACAAGGTGGACTGACAAGGGGGTGTCTAATAGAGTGGACAGTGAGTGGACACAATGCTTAAAAACTCCAGCAGCAATGCTGTGTCTGATCCACTTGTACCAGCACAACACACACTAACACACCACCACCACATCAGTAGTATCTGCTCTGTGAGGGTCCATGGGGGTCCTGACCACTGAAGAAGAGTGTAAAAGGGGGCTAACAAAGTATGCAGAGAAACAGATGGACTACAGTCTGTAACTGTAGTCCTACACGGTGCACCTATATAATAAGTGGAGCTGATAAAATGGACAATAAGCATAGAATCAAGGAGGTGGTTATAATGTTATGGCTGATTGGTGTATTTGTGCCATAATCATAGACTCATACATACAGTAGGTATAAATAAGGAATAAGTAGTAGTCTATGTAAGATATTACATTTGTTGACAGCGACAAATCTGCAATAAGTAGTACTATGTGACATGTAATATCTTAGATATGCTTACACAGAAGTGAGGCAGAAGGTTTTCATCTGTTCTCGATTATTTACATGTCTCTCAATGCCAAATCAAAGCCCTGAAAACTCGGATTAATGAGTTGAATTCCAGAGGCAAGCCTTACGTGGACTACTTGACATTTTCACTATTACTGTATGCCCATGTTTGCTTTCTGTTTCTCATATTGCATCCTCTGAAGACCATTTCTACTATGAACAATTTGTCTTCCTGACCTCCAAAATCGATATGTAATTCAAATTAGTAGCTCGGAAAAAAGGGCACGGCAAGCGAGAGCTGGTTGGTGTGCATGTTTTCTGAGCAGAAAAATGCCAGAGATATTTCAGATGGGAATTGCAAGCGCTGTGTTAGACATAGAAGTCACAGGTTTGAGTGTTCAGAGAAAAGCTGAAGTGTTTTTTCTTCTTTCCAAGCTGGTGAAATGATTGGTCTAGTGTCATAATAGTCTGTGAATGACAATGTGAAAGATGTCTCTATTGTATAATTTGTCGTTGAAGCATTGCACAATAGCCTTTCAAGCCTTAGAGGTCATCAATGGTAATAACAAAAGTTGCATTGCTTCGTTTGATATCAATTAAATTAAACCACCTTTACATTTTCGCCATGTTTATGTCGTTATTTGAGATTGAAGCTAATGGAGAAAAGTTATTAATGTGTTAACTTTGACAGCCTTAGTAATTACATAATTACATTTGTGCAGCAAAATGAAAGTAATAGCTCTCGACTAGGGTCTAAGGGTCTGCTTCATTCGTTGACTCACTGTGAAGAAGTTCTATCATTTCTATAAGTTTTCTGAACTCTCAAATATATGACTCATATGTCTAAAACGGTGCTTGCAAATTGTGTTCAAGTGGGCATGATATTTTGAATGTGTCTTACAGTTTTAATAGCATGCTAGCTTACCTAGCACAACCTGTACTAACATAAACGGAACCATGAGATCTACTTGATGTTTTATGTCATATATGACATACAGTTGCACTCAAAATGATTCACCCCCTTACCGACACTGCATGGATTTACAAAATCAAGCTTTTGTGAAAGTGTATCAGTTGAGTGACCTATGAGTTGATAAAGTGTATCAGTTGAGTGACCTATTCAAGTTAACATTGAAAATGTACGGTGTAAGAGGATAATTTCTTAACACAGTTTTGTCAAATTTATTCCACCCCTATTTAATATTGCTGGTTTTTAAATCACTGCCAGTCTATGAGGCTACAAGATTGAGCTACAACACAATTAAGCCTTTGGAAACTCTATAAAGACAATTCATTTCCTTCAGCTGTGATACACAGATAAATCCCACCCATGAATGTGTTCAAGCTCAGTGGCAATCATGGCAAAGTAAAAGGAGCTCTCACAAAAGCTAAGAGAAGAAATGATTTCATTGCACCAAAAAGGCACTTTTTATAACACTTTATAACATAAATATTGGGGGTTTACTAAAGTTGTGTTCTTTGTTCAACAAAGTCTAGTTTCTAAATGATTTATATTAATGACGTATTAAGCTTTGTTACTTTATAAACTGTTTTACTACATAATTGAAGGTCTGTTAAGTGAAAGACACTAATAATTGTAGCATTAGTAATAATAGTGTACAATGATAATTTTGTTATGTAAGTAATTGAGCAGGTGTCATCATCAAAGTTTACATTGTGTTGGTGTAAAAGTGCAGTAGGTTCCAGGTTGTATCTTCTGGATTTTAATGTTTTAGAGCTAAGAACAGTTTATGAGTCATGGATACAAGAAAGTGTGGTAACACTTTCTATGAATGTCGCATTTGTAAGCATCTATAAACACATTTATAACATGTTATAATGTATCCATAAGGCATTATAAACATGGTTATAAATATTTATAAAAAGGAATTACACTGAATTACACTTTATAGGCATGTTTATTATACATTATGAATTGTTTATATGATGCATTGTAAGTAGTGTTAATAACATGTTATAATGTCAGTGCCAAAGAAGTCAGTCCCAGCTTGGAGAGCGTAAAGTAAAGACAAATACCAAGCTAACGGTGGTGTACATTACCTTTCCCACATTGGGTAAAACACTGATGGCAGCTCTAGTTTAAACTCTGACATTTGAAGCCTGTAATGTGCTTTATTATGTATGTTTTAGTGTTTCAGTAAATCCTTCAGTAAATACTTCAACTTGAAGCCTCACTCTTAACACTGGAGGAGGCTTTAGTACAGTACGCTTCACCTTACTTAGAGTGGACAAATACGACTTATGAGCTCTTATAATTTATTATGATCAGTACTTATAATGTATTATGTTAACAATTCATAATGAATAATAAACATGGCTATAACGTATAATGCATTTTTATAAATATTTATAGCCAGGTTTATAATGCCTTATGAATGCATTATAACATGTTATGGCTGTGTTTATAGATGCTTACAAAGGTGACATTCATAGAAAGTGTTACCGAAAGCATTTTATATTTTAATGTGCTTTGTCATCACTAATTCATGAAAATGACTGAAAGTTTTCATCAAGTCAATTTGCATCAGAAACTTAATACCTATTCATGGCAATTTTGTTGCCAAAAAGATTGAATAAATTAGCCATGTGTCAATATGTGTTCCATACAAGAATGCAATGGCGTAAATTTGCATTTTAGAATAAATAACACTTCTTGAAATATTATTAATATATAAGATTTATAAAACTTATTAGTTCTTAGTAATAAGCTGCAATAAAGTGGTATGCTACTAGAACCTACATGAAGCAAGTTATACACTAAAAATGGTAAACTTTCATTAGCATTACAAAGTCTTAATAACACGCTTATTGTGAATTATTACAACCAACAATGCAATTAGAAATTTACTTATGAAAGTTCTCTAGTTATATAATAATCGGTCATGTCAAATAAAGCTTAACGCACAGTGAATAAATGATTTAGAATATCTAAAACTGGCTCCAACAAGTTTGAAGACTAAGCTGTAAAGATGAACTGCTGTTCAACCCTAAAAGTTTTGAAAACAGTCAGCATCACAGATTTTATTTCACTGGATCAATATGTATATATGGCATAAACAAGAAGCTCACTGAACTTTTGAACTTGTTATGAAATTGTTGGCTTCGCCAAGCAAACATGATTAAACTGTAATGTGACAATAATTGATTAAAAGTCAGTGCACCCATCTCCATACAAAGGGGTTTGGTATTTCACACAAAAGAACAACAAGGAGTAATGAAGTGAAATCTCATCTGCTCAAGACAGCTGCGAATTCTTACAGCGCTCTGGAGTGGCATCTGACAAGCTTGTCAAAGGGAGCCATAATTCTAATCATTCGATCGTGGTTGGCAGAGTGTGTCAGGTGAAAATTGTGAGGCTCAATTGCTACATGAAGATGAGAAGCTGTCCACCAGCTGTGGCCACTGGTTCCATGTTCATTGAGATTGACAGCACTTACATTGTTTACAGGCCAGTGGAGCCAAAGGTGACCCATCTGTTCTCAGTGTACCAGAGCAGGACACGGATGCTCCACTCAAAAGTGTCTTGTGTCACTGTACGGGACACATTATGCTGCCGATTATGTGATCACTCCGCTTTGTGTTTGGCTCAGATCTCTTTTCATACATTAGGAATATTCTTTCCTGCAGTAAAGCTGCACTATGCAAGACTCTCTTCATGAAAAAAGCCCATAGAGGGGAGAAAAAAAAATAAAATAAAAATAATAATAATAATAATAGCAATTGTGACATATGCAAAAGTTTAGACACCCTTCCAGTTGGAAAATCTCAGAGCTTCATGGACTCAACAGCCTTAATTGCTCCTTTAGAACAGGCAGGTCAAGAATTTTGTCATTATGAATTGTCAGTTGATGTCATTTCCAGAGTGTAATACATTTTCTGACTCTTAAAAGCTTGTGCTAACACTCAACAATCATGGGTGCCTCTAAGAAGCTGACTAAGTTTCTGAGAACCAAGCTAACTGAAGCCTGCGCTTTCAGCTCGCAGTTTCCACTGTCCTGAGTGTCAATAAAAATGGCAGTTAAGGGAAACTGTGGAAGTCAAGGTAAGAATCTAAAAGACAAAGAAAACTCTCATATGCTAACCAGGAAGGAAAAATAAAGCCCCTGTATGAAAGCAAATGACTTACAGGAAGGTTTAGCTAACACAGGAGTGGTTGTGCACCTTTCTATGCAGCATTGCTTATTTGAACCTCATTACAAACATCAACATGTGAAGTATGGAAAACAGCATCTATAGTCGCCAGAGGCGAAATAAATAGAACTCTATAGTGGTGAATAGAATTCTTTGGAGAAAAACAAGCAGCATTTGATGAAAGGAACACTGTGTCAACTGTTGAGCAGGGAGGTGGTTTTGTGTGTCTGTGGAAGTGTGTGGCAGCCAGTGGCACAGGACACATTACACAGGTAGCTGAAACTGAAGCTGAAAGAGACTGGCTATTAAAACAGGGCAGTGATCCTAAGCATACCTTTGAATCTACCATAAACTACTTCAGGAAATGGTAGTTGAGGGTTTTAGAATGGTTCTCATGGTTCTCTGACTTGAACATCATTGAAAATCCATAAGTAGATGGCTAGTGGTGCAAATATGGTGTGTTTTTTTTTTTAACATAATGTTATATATTTTCAGATATATATTTAGAATATCATTTTTCCCCTTCTTGCAGTGAAAGGTATTATTTGTTTGTTTGTCACTGAAATAAACTGAAAAACTGTTTATCTGATCTGCATTGTTGTGATACATCAGGGGATTCTGACCCCACTGCACTTTTACAAAACTCTTACATTCCAGGGAATTATGAATTGATTTTCAAATAGATTTTTCCTACTTGCAAGTCAGAAACTTTCCACTTAAGGCAACAAATGTCACTCATAGAGGATACTTCAAAATAGCAATGGCATTTGGAGTGTGCAGCATAAATATTATTCCAATTTTTTTCTTTTGTAAGTTGCTTGAAATTCCATATTTCCACCAGAGAGGTCTCCAAATCTCAAACTTGAACTTGCCCTGTGTCATGTTCTAGCATTTAGTTACAAAAAGACAATGCCCGCCAGGCCCCATGGCAGCATGAGAGCCAACAGAAAGGTAGGGCCCAAACCCCGAGCGAAGACAAAACCCCACAAGCATGGTGAGGAGAGAAGGAGAACTGCGAAGGAGTGATGGATGTCATGCGAGAATCATTACTCCACCTCCTCATCACTGCCCTCACTCCCCAGCTTGGCCGCCTGGGTCGAATGCGAGGTGTAGTCTAGCGGCCTCGTTGCAGAACTGGAGGCGGCACCCAGGAGGTGGGCCTTGGGACTCACACTCACCACTCCCTTGCGGTTCTCTTTCTCTTCCCGTCGTCTTCGCTCGGGGTTTGTGCCCCGTTTTCCTGCCGGCTGTTGTGGCTGTCATTTGGGCCTGGGGGATGAGCGCATGACAGTATCCTGAATGGTTTACATCCGTCTTGACCAACTGATAAACATTGCCATTTAAGTTTTACCACATTTGTAATGTTGTAGTTTCTTTTGCGTTGTCTATTGTTTAACATGCTGTAATGAGTGTTTAATACATGTTGGTTTGAGAATCATGAGTGACACCAAACTTCATTGAGCAAAGAATGTGTTACAGAAATCCAGAGCAACTAAAGGATGTTAGTCTTGGAGAAGCACTCTTTCACTCATTAGATATGAAAAGCCTGGAGTATTTATGAAGCAGATAATCCGCCACAATTGTCTTCTGCTGCCTCTGTTGAAAGCCCACACAGGTCTACTGTCCTAGTCATAAAGCCAAGATAAACTCAAACAGTCATTCAGTTTGCTGTTTTTCTTCTTGGCAGCATATTGACAGTAGCACATTGATTTACTTTGCTTTGTTACATATTTTCAGTCTTCACCTTCTGGATTTTCAGAACACCAAGATCATTCTGTTCCCTTTACTTGTATTTGAATGTCATTTCTCCTCAAACACAATGCTTTTCATAATGCGATCGTGTCTGGAAGCCAAAACGTTCCCTGAAAAATCTAACAGTTCACCTTATCTGGTGTAGCTCACAATGCGGTCAAAGACACCATTTACATAGAACGCAGGAGCATTAGAGTGACTCAGCTCGCTGTCAAAAGAAGGACACAGCGCTTTCGGGGCCCACTCTGTCACACAGAGCCATTCATAAGAGACGGGTCATAATGGCTAACTGAACACTAAATCATAAGTGGAGATAAAACTCTGAGGGCCAGGTGCACTGGAGAGAATGATTGTGTGATCAAGGCCATATGCAAAGAGCAGTGCTCTCAAAGAAGCTAGCATTGATAATATTGACTCAATTAGTACTAGTTAGCAAATAGCAACATCTCTAATCTCCCATTTCTCACCAAAATACTTGAACGCACGGTAGCAGTCCAGTTAATAGACCATATTGAATCCAAAGACCCGTTTGAAGTTTTCCAGTCTGGTTTTAGAAAGAATCACAGCACTGAAACTGCGCTTGTTAGGGTGGCGAATGATCTCTTATTAGCAGCTGATAAGGGTTTGTTGAATTTGCTTGTTCTATTGGAACTTGCTGCCGCTTTTGATACAGTATGCCATAGAATACTACTACATCGGCTTCAAAATTTGATTGGCATATCTGGTACTGCACTTGCCTGGTTTCAGTCATGTCTAGCAGACAGGCAGTAGTTTGTCTCTATTGGAGGTAACAGATCTGACTTGTGCTCCCTGTCTTATGATGTTCCTCAGGGGTCAGTTCTTGGCCCTTCGCTCTTTATATTGTACATGCTCCCCCTTGGTGACATCATCAGGCGACATGGATTGCAGGTTTCATTATTTTGCGGACGATGTCCAGATATATATATATATATATATATATATATATATATATATATATATATATATATATATATATATACTAAACCATCTCACGGTTTACCACCCTTGGTGTTGATTAATTGTTTAGCTGATGTTAGGACATGGATGACTGAGAACTTCCTGAGTCTGAATAGTAATAAGTCGGAGGCCATATTAATTGCCTCTCCAGCTACAATTAAAAAGAACACTGCTGTCTCTATTCCTGGTTATACTGTCTCTTCTTCGACCCAGATTAGCTCCCAGTAAAGTATCGCATTCAATACAAACTGCTTGTGCTGGTTTTTAAATCTTTGAATGGCCACGCCCCCTCCTACCTTGGTAGTCTGCTTCAGTTATACTCTCCAGCTCGCACTCTTCGCTCCTCTGATTCACGTTTGCTCAAAGTTCCTCCCTCTAAGCTGTGTACTGTTGGTGACAGGGCGTTTAGTGTTGCTGGCCCCAAGCTGTGGAACAGTTGCGTGCTCGCTCGACCCTGGCTATGTTCAAAGCTAGTCTTAAAACCCACTTTTTCCAGATGGCTTTTGGGTGAAGCAGTACTGTGATTTTATCTTTGTTATTTTTTATTGTACAGCGTCCTTGGGTGTCTTGAAAGGCACTTATCAAATAAAATTTTAATATTATTTTATTATTATTTCTCACTAGCCTTCATTCATTGTCATCTGCATTAGCATTTGTGGTCAAAACACATTTGGTCAAACACTGCTGAAGGGCAGGAACAATTTACAGAAGCGTCACATGTTAAAGATAAATTATGTTGTTAATAAATCCGTAGGTTTTCATTAGTTATTACTTATTTACTGATTAAGTACTTATTAATTACTAATTGAGTACTTCGCTGTTGTAGGAAGAAAACCTTGTGTCTCCATTTTTGTCGTTTTTCAGTTTTTGAGATAATTTGAAAATGCCTGTTGCCCTTTACCTTGTATGTAAATTTCTTACTCAATGGACCAAAATGAGTGGAAAACTTGTCTGTGGAAAGTCTGGTTCCATAGACTTACATTAAAAGTGAGGTATGTTTTTTCCTTCTCCTGTAAAGCTGTGATTTTGGAGATACGAGGTTTTCTTCCGACAACAGCGATATGATCGTTTAGTCTGTCATTATTTCATAACTTATTTACTCATTAACTCTGCTCTAAAACAGAACTTTTGCTATTCTACATTATTCCATTAAGAACCCATAAATGTGGTCATTAACATAAAGGACTAACAAAAGAACTTACTAGTACTTTTGTGTTAGTCACATTAATTATCCATTGATTGATCTACTGATTTATTTTCACATTTTCCCTCCACTATGCAGTGTTGAATGGAACACAGTCCTTGGGCTTTACTTTCCACTTTCCTTCACCTCCACCTATTCAGCTTCCTCGCTGTGTTCAGAGCTATCTTTTCATTATGACCATGAACTAGTCTTCCTATTACGTCACCATTAATTGCAACTTCATATGTCCTTCCAAGTAAAGTGACAACCTTCACTGCCAATTGAACTATAAACTCATGAATGCCAACACATTTCACTGTAGAAACTGTGTTGACCCTCTCAGTGGATGGCATAGTCAAAACAGAATGTGCGTAAGAGACAGATAACAGCCATTTGAGAAATAACACGTGTGCCGCTCTTTTGAAATAGTAGCTAATTTTCATGAAGTGGACACACTTGTTAGGTATATAACGCTTATTCAAAAAGATACGAGTGTTGTTATTATTATAAGCAACAGAAATATTTATAGTATCTGTCATATATTACTTCATATCTTAAATATAAAGGTGCCAAAAGAGGAGATGGAATGGAAGACCCACTCTTGAATCCCTCAAAAACCTATCAGTGGGTGACGTGTGCAAGTGAGAAGGACTCTTTTTGGTTTAATACAAAACTGAAAGAATTGATTTTGATTCCTGTCTGTTTTTTGTGTAAAATAAATTAGAACAAACATGTTGATTGGTACCATACACTATATGGACAAAAGAAATTGGGACACCTACACATTACACCTACAGGAGCTTTTATGACATCCCAGTCTAAATCCATAGGTATTAATATGGAATTGGTCCTCCCTTTGCAGCCATAACAGCTTCAACTCTTCTGGGAAGCTTTCTATAGATTTTGGAGTGTGTCTGTGGGAATTTTTGTTCATTTATCCAGAGTATTTGTGAGGTCAGACACTAATGTTGGACAAGAAGACGTGGTTTGCCATCCCAAAAGGTGTTTGATGGGGTTGAAGTCAGGGCTCTGTGCAGGCCAGTCTAGTTCTTCCATACCAAACTCACCAAACCTTGCCTTTATGGACCTTGCTTTGTGCACTGGGGCTCAGTCATGCTGGAACAGAAAAGGGCCTTCCCCAAACTGTTCCCACAGAGTTGGAAGCATACAGTTGTTCAAAATGTTTTGGTCTGCTGAAGCATTAAGATTTCCCTTCACTGGAAGTAAAGGGTCTAGGCCAAACCCCTGAACAACCCCATAGATTATCCCTCCTCCACCAAACTTTACAGCTGGCACAATGCAGTCAGCCAGGTGACGTTCTTCTGGCATTCACCAAACCCAGACTTGTCCATCAGAGTGCCAGATAGAGACGCGTGATTTGTCACTCCACAGAACAAGTTTCCACTGCTCCAGAATCCGCATTGTGCTTGGTGATGTAAGGTTTTTGATGTAAGGCTCCCTGCTCAGTTTTTGTGCTGACATTAATGCCAGAGGAGGTTTGGAACTCTGTAGTTATTAAGTCAGCAGTGTGTAGCTGACTTTTATACACTATGCTCCTCAATACTCGGCGACCTCTGTAACTTTACGTGGTCTGACACTTTGTGGCTGAGTTGCTGTGCTGTTGCTAAACACTTCCACTTTTCAATAATACCACTCACGGTGAATCGTGGAATATCTAGAAGGGAAGAAATTTCGCAAATCGACTTCATTGACTGTTGCAACTGTGACATCCTATTATGCTCAAATTCAGTAAGCTCTTTAAAATGACCCGTTCTTTCACAAATCTGTGTAAAGGCAGTCTGCATGGCTTGGTGCTTGATTTTATACACCTGTGGCAATGAGACTGAAAGAAGCACCTACATTCTATGATTAAGAGGTGTGTCCCAATACTTTTGTCCATAAAGTGTATGTGTCTCCTTAAGTCACTATACTTGAGAAAACATAAAAACAAGTAGAGAGTATTGAAGATTTCAGTAACTAGCCATGTCTTAATTATGAGTATAAACTGCTGGCTAGTTTTATCTAGTCATAGCTGGGTTAAGCCAGTTGGATTATTTTGTTGTGCTGTGGTTATTTTCACAGTGCTGGGTAGTTTTTTGGTAGTTTTTGGGAGCGCAGCTGCTGGATTATTGACTGTGTCACAGCCAAGGAGTTCATTTTCAAATCATGGGGCCTCGGCCTAAATCTGGCCACACACTGTGAAGTAATTAGAAGTAAGGGACGTGGCCCAAGTCTGGCCCGACTACACTGTTGGTCCAAAACAATGGACTACTGCCAGAATTGGCCCACAAATGTGGATGTGAAACAAAGCCATATGAAGCTATCCAGGATCTGGACCCATCTGCCTAGTAGTCAACCAACAATCAAATAGAAAGCCAGAATTGGCCCAAAACTGTATCTGTTGACTGTAACTGCAATTAGGGCTTCTCATCAGTTAGCAGCATGGAGTCTGACAGGCAGTGAACTGACAGAAGCCAGTATATAAACGTCCATAAAACATGTTCATTTTAATACTTAGTCTTCAGTAAAACCAACAAAAAACAGATGTTATTTCCATATATGGTTGTGATGTGACACTGATAAGATTAGCTCACTGATGCTAGCTGTGATGTTTGTTTGCACAATCTAAATGAAGGGTCTCTGTTATCTGTAGCCCTTTATAATACGTTTAGCAACATTTTAAGCTGAATATTAGGTCATTTTAAAATGAATATTAAAATTATCTGTGTAATAATTGTACCTGGCAAACAGACAGTAGCCCAATGACTGGGATAAAATTAACCCACTGCTGGGTAACTCTAATGACCCAGTCCATTGGGTTAATCATATAACCAAACATTGATGTGTCAGAATAACTGTGTATTCTGTTACATAGTGACCCAGCTATGGGTTACAGATATGACCTAAATTGGATAGTTTTAACCCCCTTTTTAACGCTTTATAATTATTAGTGAAGATCACTTTTCTATGGACAAGAAATGTAAGCTATGTATGAATTTACAGTGCAAACTTACGGTTGCATTTACAGAAAACAGTGTTTTCACGGCAAGAAAATGTGACAAAAGAATGTTTTTAAATAATAAGTCATAGTATTCAAATTGAATTAAATGAGAAAGAAAGACAGACAAGAAGTAAGGAAGGATGGAGGGACAGAAAAAAGAAGAAAACAAAGAATAAAAAAGGGAAAAAAGGAAAGAAGGAAGACAAGAAAGAAAAATCAAAAGAAAAGAAGCAAGAAATGAAAGAGGATGTTAAGAAAAATAAAAAAGAAAAAGAAAGACAAAAAAGAAAGAAAGAAAAGAAGAAAGAAAGAAAGAAAGAAAGATGACAGGAAGACAAAGAAAGAATGAATAACAAAAAGAACATCTAGGTCAGAAACAGACAAAAAGCAGTCAGTCTATGTATTGAGGTTTAAAACGCTTTGGGTGCTTTAAAGTTAATAAATAATAATATAAGGAGGTTGAAACACCATTAAAACAAAAACCAGGCACAGCCAATCAGCTCCAAGGCCATTATAACATCAGCAGCAGCTGGAATTTAAACGATTCTCACGATTCCATCATACAAGTCTATAGAAAAATGAACACAGTTAATGAAAATATTTCTACAGTTATAACAATTTGGAAAATGAAAAGTACACAGCATACCTCTCACTGAAATGATCTATAAAATGCAGTTTGAGTCTGTACATCTGAAAAGAAAGGATGACAGTATGGTGCTCATATACTTAATGGTGAAGGCATTAAGGAGTAATTAGTGATCAAAATGTAGAAATAATTCATTATTAAAATATAATTAATAAATGAAAGAGAAAGTAGAATGAAAGAGAAAGTTGAATGAACTTAAGTTGGCTTTACAACGCCCTTCAAAAATGAAAGCCATTGTAGAAAGCTTTTGAATAGTTTTGATAATTTAATTGGGTCTAATTCTAGGCAGTTGCTATGGTGTTGCTATGAGGTTGCTAAGTTATTTCAGTTTGTTGTGAGGGCGTTGCTTGGTGATCATTAGGTGATTGTTAAGTTGATGCTAGACCTTTGCCATGTTTTCCTAGGTGGTTGCTAAACTGTTGCCAGGCAATTACAATGGTATCTTAGATGGTTGCTAAGGTTTTGCTTAGTAGTGGCTGTAGTGTTGCTAGGCTATTGCTAAGGTATCCTAAGTAGTTACTAAGGTGTTGCTAGGCCATTGCTATGTAATTGCAGATAGTTGCTAAGGTGTTGCTAAGCCATTGCAAGGGTATCCTATGTAAGCATTAAGGTGTTGCTAGGCCATTGCCATGTAATATCCTAAGTAGTTACTATGGTGTTGCTAGGCCATTGCTATGTAATTGCAGATAGTTGCTAAGGTGTTGCTAAGCCATTGCAAGGGTATCCTATGTAAGCATTAAGGTGTTGCTAGGCCATTGCAAGGGTATCCTAAGTAGTTACTAAGGTGTTGCTAGGCCATTGCTATGTAATTCCTGGTGGTTGCTAAGGTGTTGCTAGGCCATTGCAAAGGTATCCTATGTAGTTTATGAGGTGTCGCTAGGCCATTGCTAAGGTTTCCTAAGTAGTTACTAATGTGTTGCTAGGCCATTGCTATGTAATTCCTGGTGGTTGCTAAGGTGTTGCTAAGCCATTGCAAGGGTGTCCTAAGCAGTTACTAAGGTGCTGCTAGGCCATTGCTAAGGTATGTTAAATAATTACTAAGGTGTTGCTAGGCCATTGCAAAGGTATCCTAAGTAGTTTCTAAGGTGTTGCTAGGCCATTGCTGTGCAATCCCTGGTGGTTGCTAAGGTGTTGCTAGCTTGTGCACTGTTCCCATAAAAGTCTATAATCCAAAGTTTCTAGCTTGGAAACTGTGACTCATAAAACATTACAAATATAGTGTAGAATAAAAAAAAGAAAAACAGAATAATAGAAACAATTCATTGATTTGCAACCCTTAATTTAAAGTGTTACACAGGAATACTAGATGCAAGTCGCTAGTTCTGCAGATGGAGATGAACTGAGCAGGTGCATCTTTGGTGGGGTTTGGGGGTTGGGGGGGTGGGTTACATTTGTATATTTCCCTAAATACAGTCATAGCGCTCAGCACAGCAGCACTGCCCAGGTGTGGAAAATGATATAATAATTGGACAAAATTGAATCCGAATTAGGTGAAATTGAAGTAAACAGGGTGTGTAAACTGGCTGTGAATTATCTCAGCCTTATCTGCTGGATTTCATCTTCAATTTTGTTCGCTGCAGGGACACAATTATTCTCTCAAGAGGCTGCATATTATAATGTACTTACCTCACATCCAGCTCTAAGCCCTGGATTCCGCGCCTGTAGTGTTTACTCCAAAACTGCTCAAATCAAAGTGTGATCATTATAGATTTAGATAAGAATATTGCTATGTGGGTTTTTTCCCCAAGAGGCATAAACAAATGACTGACTGGCTGACAGTGTTTAATATTTCGGTACATTTTGTCTTTCTATGCCCTTCATACACAAATGGCAATGATGGCTTCCAAAAACTATAGCTCTGAACGACTTGATCTGCTGCTTTGGTTGCTTTGCTCTTCTGGCTTGGTTCCCACCATGAGGACGGTAAGATGTCAGGTGTAGGCACCAGACGATAGCTTGTTTTAGCTGCAGAAACGTTCTGCAATCTGAGCTTCTCAGCCAATTATACCTTGCTCGCTAACTACTCGCACATAGCTCCACTGACAGCTTATTGACTTGTTTACACCCAGTTGCTCCTTTTCCCTTTTCTTATAGTGACGCTCAAATTGCTCAGAGACGCAAACTCAGTCAATTACCTACATCACACGTCTGTGTGCGCACATTTGGAAAACACGGCCACCGAGCTGAGGACATTTCACATGTAATGAGATGTCTTCGCTCGCATGCTTGCCCGAGTTTCCACAGCTGTTCCGCTTCACTGTAAACTTGTCATGATACAAGAAAAAGAGAAACATTTTTACAGCGTAGAAGATTCCTAGCATGAATCTGAGACACACCACTGTTGAATTATGTTGCAGGTACAGTACTGTACAAAAGGCAGAAAAAGAAATTTGTTCATTTAATTTGCATTTGAAACTTTACGTTTAACTGAGAACTGTACAGAAGCATCAACGTCTAAATAAAATATCAAATATATCAGTATTTATGGTAATCACCTTGTCATTTTCAGGATATTTGCTCTCAGCTTTTGAAAGAAATCTGCAGGGATATTTTTGCACACCTCCAAAGTTCAGTCTTAGAAGTTAGTTGCATTTTCTTCTGTCATTATTCAAGTAATCCCAAACACATTCAATGGTGTTGAGATGTTGAGGGCTCTAGGGATGGCCAGTTTACTGGAAATGGACATTAAATAAAAGGTGATCTCTAACTTTTGCAAAGTGTAGTTTATCACTGTGGTCAGAACAAAATGTCGTATCTCCACTTTTGTCATTTTCAGTTTGTGACATGATATGAAAGTATCTGTTGTCGATTACAATGTGTGTAAATTTCATGATGAATGAACCAAAGAAATGGCCCAACATTGCTTGGGAAAAAATTCCTTTGACTTACAATAAATTTTTTTTTCTTTCTCCTGTAAAGTTACCAATTTGGAGAGACGAGGTTTTGTTCTGACAACAGCGAGCGATATGTATAAAATTTTGCTAATATTGCCAAGATTTCAAACAATTCATTTAATAATTGAGAAAGCTGTTAAGCATTGAAAATGCTAACTAATAAAATTAATATCCAGAAAAAGCAGTGACTGAATTGCACTGATGAAATAACTATTCATCATAAATTTATGTCAAGAATTACTATAAAAAGATAATTACAGTTTATCATAATGCTGCAATAACATTTACATTGCAATGTCAGAGCTTGTTGTTGTTCCTAAAATCCTTTAAATTGTCAATAAATCATTGGTTTAGGTTTAGGTACACTTTGCCTAGCAATACCTTAATAACTACTTAGGATACCTCAGCAGTGGCCTAGCAACACTGTAGCAACTGCCTAGCAACACCTTAGCAATCACCTAAGAAACCATAGCAACTCCTTGGTGACAATTTAGCAGCCAACTAGAAAAACATGACAAAGGCCTCGCATCACCTTAGCAAGTGATTCCAAACTTTATAATAGTATTAGGTACCATAAGCATGCAGTTCCTTTAGGTATACATTTGTTGGCCACTTTATTAGAAACGCCTATTTTGTATATCATTCACAGGCCACCTTATGAGAAACACCATATGGTCCACCGTATGGGTGAACAATTATAAACTGTAACCCATTCATTGGTCAGTGACTACAGGACTGCTGTTGACTTGGTATTGCTCTGGATGGTCTCTCCTCAGTGATACTGATGTAGTTAAATGGTAGCGCATTGGTATAAATGTAGTTCCAAACAACCCACCACAAAAAAATATCCAGAAAAGAGTGCCTCTGTGGTCAGAAACTGACCATTTGTGAAAGGCTAGGGGATACCTGACACAAACTGTGCATCAACAGATGGGCTAAATCCTCTAACTGTACACCAGCAAGGTGGAGCTACAAGGGGTTTCTAATAAAGTGGCCAGTGCTCTAGTTGTCCTGCACCCAAACGTACCCAGCCAAATGCAGCTCTTTGGCCAGAAACTGACCACCAATGAAGAACTAGGATGGTTAACATACGTTTTGCATCAACAAATGGACTACCATCTCTAACAGTACACCAGCAAGGTAGATCTACAAGGGATTTCTAATAAAGTGGCCGGTGAGTATACTAGTGATACATATCACCAATAGATATGTGCAAAAGATATTATTAACATAGAAAACAAGCAAAGCTCCATTCTATGGTTACAAATCAACACAGGACACCGACTTTGGATCTGCAGCCACAGACTTCATCACCTTAACTTACCTTAGAGCTTCACAGAATTTATTATTGGGATATTATGAAACATTAGGATAGTATATTACGAAGAACAAGCCACAAGGCTTAAACGCCTACCTGAGTCCCACTACACACTCAGGAATGAAACTTTCTTTTTTCAAGGGAAGACTTAATTACCAAAGCAGATTGAATGTCATAACACAGGAAAAACCTACAGGCAAATCAATGCATAATATTCCAAAATAATATAAGAATATAAAATGCCAAAAGGTGTGACTTGATCACTCGAAGTTACTTCGTTCTGACGGAGAGGTGGGTGATGTGGCAGAGATACATCTTTTCTGATTCCTGAAGACATTTTCTTGATACACTGCGCCACAGTATTTATTTATTTATTTATTTATTTATTTATTTATTTAATTGGGGGTTAGTTGGACTTGACAACAAGCAGCAGAAAAACAACAGCACATTTGAGGCTATTAAGAAAGATAGGTACCATTATTATTATCTTTGGCCCAACTTCTGTAGATACATATGAACAACAAACGCAAAAAACAATGTAATGACTGATGATGAATTTACCGTCACAGATGAGATATTGATAGTATTTTGATGATGTCGCAATTGTGCTGCCACCACTTTGGTTGGCAACTTCAATTCAGCAGTGCTTTGGTTGTTTGTACTGAGATAACACAGCCATAACTGATCCAGCAAAGGCATCAGAACACTTTTCAAACATTTCTTACATTTTTAAACCATTACATTAACCAGGGTATTTGAGTGTACTGATTTGATTTCATTTGATTTGTGGTTGTAGTAATGACAAACAAAATCTAGAATCTAAATGGCTGAGAAATCCACTGTGCTATTATTTTCATGTTCCAGACCACATACTAGCACACTAAATAGCATGCAAAAAATAACACATATACCAATAGAAGTGCACTCATTAGTGTAGTAAATAAGGTACAGAAGCATGTGGTTTGGGACGCAGCGTTAGATCAGCCAGTGAGACGCGTTCAACAGCTCCAATGGCTGATTATAGCTTTGCTGTGCTGCTCATTAGCTGGTTAGTAAAAGCTAAACATCTCCAAGCGAAAGTTTGAGGTATTTGTTGATAAAGGATCATCTATTGAGGTAAATTGGTGCGTTTATTGAGGTTAGTTGAAGTTAACTTCTTATTCGCCAACTTTGAAATTTGTTCTACGTTGAAGACACTTCAGTGTAACTGCAGCACCATGTAAGGTGGAACGGGAAATTTAAATGAGAAGCTGGTGAAAAAGAAGCTATCTCGAGCTTCATATATACACTTGAGTTTATTATTTAAGAGCTTTGGTGGCTTTAAAAGCCTCTTTCATTCATTTTTATGAAACATCACGCAAGAAATATTCTGAACTTTGGAGAAATGCTGTCTGTATGGATTCAATCCACCAATCCTTTTCCTTTTGTAGCACTTTCTAGAGATGCATCTAAAGAGTCTACATGTCTTTAAGCTTTTTTAGTGGTCATTTAAGTTTATTTTGCTTGGTTTTCTATCCACTTGCAGGGTTGTAAACACAGTAAAGGTGATGAGACGAGCTCTATCAGAGCCCAGTCACAGCTTGCCTACAAAAATGGCACTGTGGTTTTTTGATGACGTAATTAAATACCATGTTTTTTTTTTATTATATATGGTTTTTATTACACATATATTTTTATTTTCATGCAGCATGTTTGTATATTGACATATCAGCAAAAACTCCCTTGAAAAATGTTAACGTTAACTTAAAAATGGTCTCACTTTAATTTTTGTAATAATTATGTAGTTGCTCATTAACAATGCAACAGTGCCACAAGTTGACTGTTACAGAAGCCAAGCAACACCTTAGCCAGGTAGTTGCACCTTAGCAACCACATGGGATAACACAGTAATGGCCATGTGAACCACTTGAGATACCAATGGCCTAGCAACATGCTAACAACTGCCTGGTATACTGTAGTAGTAGCTTGGCAACACCTTAGCAACCTCTTGGGTTTCCATAGTAACAGCCTAGTAACATCTTAGCAACCAATTGAGATGACATAGCGACCGTCTAGCAAGACCCTAACGAGACCCTGGATACCATAGTGACAGTCTAGCACCACCTTAGCAACCACCAAGGGTACCACAGCAATGGCCAAGTGACACCTTAGCAAACCACCTGCTATACCATTGCAACAGCCAAGCAAACCTGCTTGGAATTTCACATCAATACCCACCCTGTTATACATGTGTAATTACATGGTAGAAAATACATAATCACAACTATCAAAATATGTGTTGTATTGTTCACGTGTAACTACATAATTATTAGAGAATTTTTAATTGGTTTGCAAAAATAAGATGTCATAATTGGCTCATATCTAATCAGCTCCTTTTTTACTATGCAGCACATCTTTGATCCACCTTGGTGAGTAGTTAGCTTTTATCACCAAACTGTTGAACAAACTGATCACAAACAAGTTTTCCCAATGATTTTATGTATGCCTTGGTGCACATGTGAAGGCAAGCAAGTGGATGCGAATGTAGAATGCCTTCTTAGGCCTCTATGCTGGTACTTAACTCAATTATTGTGGCTTCAAGGGCCAAACTGATGCCAGCTTACCAAGACAGCTGGCACAGAGCTGAAGCTTGCGCAGCCCTGAGTGGTAGAGATAAAGTGCACTGGCCTCTGGGAGAGATGCTAGCTGTTGCTTGCTGCTTGGCACATGCTTTGAGAGGCACACTCATTCGCCTGTTGCCTCTTTGCCCAATTGGGTTCAACAGGACTTGAAAGAAAAGCGAGGTTTTATTAAGCTTTCTGTTCAATAGAATAGGCTTATATGAAAGGCTGCTTTGGTGTAGAAGTTTGGGAGTGCTTTGGGACTGTAGTGTTTTTGAGTTCACTTTCACTCTTAATGTGCTTTCACACCTACCTTACTGAAAAAAGTGGACTGACCCAACTAAGTTGACTTAAGAGAGCCAACTTGCTGTTCTTCTCAATCTTCTTATACCTTAGCAACCACCTGGGATACCATAGCAATTGCTTAGCAATCACTTGGGATAACACTGCAACCACTTAGCAACATCTAAGCAACTACTTGTAATATCACAGCAACTACCGTAAAAATGGTTCCTCAGTTCAACCTAAAACAATGTTTCATGTGGTAACAAGTAAATGAATTAGTTTTATTAAAATTAAATAAATACTTCAAGTGAACAAAGTAATTTTTTGAGCTGAACAAAACTAGTTCAGTTGCTTGTTATCACATCATTTTTCAAAGCACCATATGATAATAAAGTGTAGTTAAAAGGAGAGAGGGTGTAGTGGTGGTAAACATCCTGTTACAACCTTTTAGATTGGAAAAAATGAATGAATAAATAAAATAATATTTAAAAAAAAACAATAAAATTCTTACAGTACAATATCAGATGTTATGTTTTTTTTGTTTTGTTTTTTTTTTTTGGATTGTTTTCAATTTAACGCAGGTCGAACTTAATTTACTACCACTAATTATTAATTTATTAATTAGCATTTCACATATTGTCTCAACTTTTTTTTTTTAAAATGTAGTTTTTGGTGCTAAAGGTTGCAAATATGAGTGTAACAACACACTTATATCACCGCCAAATTCCTGACCAACCAAAGAATACCAATGTCTATCATTTAGAGTCAGAAACCAACTCTATTAAAAAAAATAAAAATAAATAAATAAAAATACAATACAATATCACAAAAACCCAAACTCCAGCAAACCAACAACTTGTGAAAACAGCTATAAAAACAAATGTGTCAAAAATATAAGGTTTCTTTAGAGCAATACATTTTGGTTCCCTGAACTAGCGATTCTCAAAATGGAGTCCACAGACTCCCCCCTGGATTTTATTGCTTTTATTGACAAAGGTGGTCTATTACATGCCACAACGGTACTATGCTACCATAGCAACCATGGATAAACGTTTGAAACAGCCAAATGGTCACGCCACATCATTCCAAGTGGAAGACAAGGATGCTAAAGCCAAACCAATTACATCTGACACTACAATGACTACTATTGGTTTAAGGAGAAGAATCACAATAGAGCAAAATGTGTCATTTATCTCAAAGTCCTAGCAAATGAGGCCAGGAAGCCATCAAAGCTATGAAAGCACCTGGTTACAGAGCATCTTTCATTGTATCAGCAAACCAAGAGCATTTCTCAAATATAACAATGAGAAATACAATCTTCAGGCAGTTATTCTGACCACAAAGTCAGAGAAAGTGCTGTGGGGGTCTAATTTAGCAGCTCAAAGCAACAAGACAGGCACAACTTAAGAAGAGTTTCCAAAAAAATAAAAATAATGGTACATATTTGCCTAATGTGAATGCTGAACAGTTGCATGGAAACACTGGAAATCATCCCTGGCTGCAAAACATTTGGGAACCCCAAACCCCCAAACAACCTCTGAGTGGGTGATTCTTTAAATAATCCCTTTTGTAAGTGAGACAGACAATGTGTGAAGAAGCTTTTTAACCCTTTCCATAGTAGCATCAAATGGTCATTTCTGCCTGTTTTGGAGGTTTAAAGCTTCAGTTGTGTTGCCCATTTTATTTCGGCATGGTCGTCTTTGTGGAGAGGTGTGAATTGTTTTTTAGAGCAGGGGGATCCTATGCCTCCCCTTTCACCTTTCACCCCTAGCTGCTCAACACAGAGTTACAACATTTCACACATACCAAATCAACAGTGTACTAACTAGGAACGGGAAATTCCTGAACAAAACTGAACAAAACTAGCCTCGCAAAGCCATTGTCATGAAATCCCAGGTGGTTGGTAAGGTGTTGCTAGGCCTTTGCTATGGTATTCCAGGTGGTTGCTAAGGTGTTGCTAGGCCTTTGATATGGTATTCCAGGTGGTTGGCAAGGTGTTGCTAGGCCTTTGATATGGTATTCCAGGTGGTTGCTAAGGTGTTGCTATGCCTTTGATATGGTGTTCCAGGTGGTTGGCAAGGTGTTGCTATGCCTTTGATATGGTATTCCAGGTGGTTGGTAAGATGTTGCAAGGCCTTTGATATGGTATCCCAAGTGGTTGCTAAGATGTTGCTAGACCTTTGCTATGATATTCCAGGTGGTTGCTAAGCTGTTGCTAGGCCTTTGGTACGCTATTCCAGGTGGTTGGCAAGGTGTTGCTAGGCTTTGATATGGTGTTCCAGGTGGTTGGTAAGATGTTGCTAGGCCTTTGCTATGGTATTTCAGGTGGTTGCTAAGCTGTTGCTAGGCCTTTGTTATGGTATTCAAGGGGGTTGGTAAGGTGTTGCTAGGCCTTTGCTATGATATTCCAGGTGGTTGGTAAGATTTTGCTAGGCCTTTGATATGGTATTCCACATGGTTGCTAAGATGTTGCTAGGCCTTTGCTATGGTATTCCACATGGTTGCTAAGCTGTTGCTAGGCCTTTGCTATGGCATTCAAGGGGGTTGGTAAGGTGTTGCTAGGTCTTTGCTGTGGTATTCCAGGTGGTTGCTAAGCTGTTGCTAGGCCTTTGCTATGGCATTCAAGGGGGTTGGTAAGGTGTTGCTAGGTCTTTGCTATGATATTCCAGGTGGTTGCTAAGATTTTGCTAGGCCTTTGATATGGTATTCCAGGTGGTTGGTAAGGTGTTGCTAGGCCTTTGCTATGGTATTCCAGGTGGTTACTAAGGTGTTGCTAGGCCTTTGCTATGGTATTCCAGGTGGTTACTAAGGTGTTGCTAGGCCTTTGATATGGTATTCCAGGTGGTTGGTAAGATGTTGCTAGGCCTTTGCTATGGTATTCCAGGTGGTTGGTAAGGTGTTGCTAGGCCTTTGCTATGGTATTCCAGGTGGTTGCTAAGGTGTTGCTAGGCCTTTGCTATGGTATTCCAGGTGGTTACTAAGGTGTTGCTGTGGTATCCCAGGTGGTTGGTAAGGTCTTACTAGACAGTTGCTATAATATCCCACTGGTTGCTAAGGTGTTGCTAGGTTGTTGCTCTAGTTTTCCTTTTCACTGGCAGAATATTTATAGGATTGCTGGTAAAAACACTACCATTTGCAATGATTAAGTCATTTTGAAGCAGGTCTAAAAATGTTCTGGAGCTCTAGATTTCGCCATCATTGGCCATTGACTGTTTTTGGCACACTTAAATAAAGAAAGCAAAATTGAAATTATTTTACATATCTTTGTGATGTGAAAATGATGTACACATTCGAATCAAATAAATTCAGTGCAGCACTTCCATGCAGTAAAGGAGGAGCACAGGGATTGTTCAGCACAATGAGCAAGAGATAATTAATTGAAATCAGGTGTCATGCATAATGAGAGGGGCGGCTTCTAAAGGTCCATCGACTGGCACCGTTTGGCTTCATTAGTCCAAAGGGTTAGCAACCAATTAGGTGCTCGGTTTGCAGCCCAAGGGAGACTGAGCCCACTGTATGAGTCTGCATGTGCACTGTAGGTATCCCTTAATTGCAGGTTTCTGTTTGGGATGAGTAACTTCAGTCTAGGTAAGCCACAGTGCAGCCTAGTCTTTTTCTGCCCTAACATACTAGATTAACCATTAGAAGCAGCAGTTTTGGTTCACAACTATTTATTTTTTTAATTTTACATTTATTTACTTGCTTATCCATAGGTCACTGAAACAAGCAGAAGAATTCTGTTGAAAATGTATTTTCTAAGCTTTGAATTCGTAGTGCATTTGTACTTGTAAAGAGAAGAGGATATATTTCTCATGATTTGAATTTGATGAAAAGTTATTGTTCTGCGCATAGTCTTAAAAACGGAGATACCACAAAGGGTTCTAAGAGCCATGCCATGGAAGGACCGCAAAAAATGTGAAGAACATTTTAAAGATTAAAAGAATCATCATAGAATATAAAAAGTTCTATGACAATTTAGTAATTGCTTTTTGGAAGTTCTTTGAACTTTGTTTAAAGAACCTTTTGTAGCACGTATATTTTTAGGAAAAAACATCTTTCATATTTTTGACATGTTTTATCATTGCTTGAAGTCAAACCAAATGAAGTGGAGGCTCAAACCTGTCAATACACAATGTAAATGGCCACCTGCTTAATATGCCTTTGCTCCTCTATGTGCTGCCAAAAAACTCAGATCCACCTGCATGGACTCTACAAGACCTCCAAAGTTGCCCTGTGGTATCTGGAACGAAGATGTTAGCAACAAGTCCTGCAAGTTGCGAGGTGGAACCTTCACGGATTGGACTTCAGACGCTCAGTGGGATTGAGGTCCACATCGATGTTTAAGTAGGTGACACATGTTAAATGTATGTCCACATAATAGTCTGGACCCAGGATTTCCCAGCAGAACATTGGCAAGAGCATCACTCTTCCTCCACCAGCTTCTTCTAATAGTTCATCCTGGTGCCATCACTTCCCCACGTAAATGGACCACAGGCACCTGGCTGTCCACTTGATGTAAAAGAAAACAGAACTCACTGGAACATGCAACCTTCTTCCATTGCTCTGAGGTTCATTTCTGACACTCGAGTGCCCAGCGTAGGAGCTTTCGACGATGCACAGGCACTCTCACAAGTCTGTGGCTACGCAACCCCACAGACAAGAGGGTGCAGTGAACTGTGTGTAGTGGCACATTCTTAACATAATCATTATTAAACATTTCTGTAACTTGTGCCACAGTAGCTCTACTATAAGTTAAGACTAGACCTTGGTTGATCTTACGCATTGATGAGCCTTGGGCCTTCATTAGTTTGCGAATCATCCCTCCACCAACCATTGTCAGTAGGCACTTACCACTGCTGACCAGGAGCAGCCCACAAACCTTGCCCTTTCAGAGATGCTCAGACTCGGCCATGAAGAATCGACTGTTTACTTAAGGTCTAATGCAGCTTTTCCCAACCCAGTTTTCAGAGACTTCCAGACAGTCATTTTGCTCCAACCTAACTCACAACAAACTC
Source organism: Colossoma macropomum (assembly GCF_904425465.1). Taxonomy (NCBI): domain Eukaryota; kingdom Metazoa; phylum Chordata; class Actinopteri; order Characiformes; family Serrasalmidae; genus Colossoma; species Colossoma macropomum. The sequence continues at coordinate 3,247,511 of NW_023494807.1, read as the reverse complement.
TCAGAAAAGATGAAAGATGAATCTGTCACTGGGGCAGTACCCCTCTTGTCACTGGGATGGTACCCTCAAGGGTACATCTCAGTACCTTTAGTCAGGGAACAAAATTGTACCATAATCCATTGAAATGATATTTTATTGCTCTGTTTTAAAACATTCGGTTATGTAAAGATACAAATATGTGCTTTTCCACTAGTAAAACACTTTTTCTAGCTTAAAACCACTGGTACATTTACATTGCTTGTACCTTAATGAACGAAAAAATGTACCTGCACAGAACCTTTATTTCTAACAGGGCACATAGCGATGGAGGAAAATTTTGGAACATCTCGTGGGCTCTAAGGACCGTGTTGTAACACTGATATAGACATAGCATACTTTGTCATGTGCCACTGTTATGAGATAATCTACATTATTTGCTTCATCTGTGAGTCAGCGTGATGTTTTGGCTCATTGGTTTAAGTACTTACACAGTTACATTTAAATTATATAGCAATATGAAGATAATAACTCACAACTTCAAAGAATTAAACTTCTTAGTTAAAAAAAATCAAGCGCTTCATGCATGTTAGAGAAGAAAACCCTAAATTGCGAAGTCCTGTGCCCATTTCTGAGCTTAGCTAAAGCTGCTAGTCCTCTCCATTTTAACCAGCCCCATAAGATACAGTACTTCAATTCAAAATTCATTCAGCTATTATGAATTGCATTGTAAAGAAGCTGAAGTAATGAATAAAGCAGTCTCGCTCCACCAGCGCCCCACTCTTTGAAGTAACTCCACCAGTGCTCTGGCTTTTGAAGTTACGTCAGTTTCGTATAATTTTATCGACGGATATGGATGTGACACATAACTCAAACATTTCAGTTATTACTGAATAACGGGGCAATGATTTAGCTAAGCTTAAACCCGCCTTACACAGGCGCTGAGCAGTGTGCAGGCAAGCATTTCCTGACTTTTCCCTTTTCATAACGCAACACTTCCGATATGAGAGGATTTGCGCACCCCTTTTTTCTCCCGTCGAGGAGTTTTTACTCTAAAGCCCCCGGGGGTCTTAGAGGCGTAATCAAACGTCGGCAGTGAAAGAAGACGCACGTGTGTCTTTCTGCAGCCCCTCGTCTGACAGAGCACTGCCAGTTCACTCCACTACACTACTAATCCTGCCCCACAGGCGCCACTCGCACCAAACTCATTATGCCATTTCTCTCTCTCTGCTGCTGCCGTTCTCTCGCGCTTCTGTTAACCACGGTCGTTCTTCATATCTCTCCTTCCTCCGTCTCCATCTCTACCTGAATTATGCATGCTGCTTCCATCACTCATGCTCTCTCTAAAGGGGCCTTCTTTCTGGCAATTAGCGCTACTGAGCAGCTGCAGAGAGAACTTCCACTTTCAGGAGCTCGTTGAACAGGGAGCAGCTCTGATTTAAACACTGGCGCTGTCCAAAACTCCCTATTAGCTGGCTTTTCTCAACAGGTGAAAGCAGGAAGAAGTGGTAGAAGACGGAACTGATCCAGCAAAGCAAGCTGCTGCGGACAGCCAACCAGCAGGGCAGGGATGAAACAACAAGCGACAGCTGGCTTAAGGCCCAGACACACTTGCTTTTTGTCCAAGAATTTATATTCGTTTCAATGGAATTTGCCACAATGACTTCCTGAGTGAATGGATTTCACATGCAAAACTGCACATCTAATTTATCATAGCTTTAAAATAGCTTTTAATTGTCTATTTCAGTCATTAAACCTGTACCGGTCTGGTTGCACCAATTGACCACCTGACTTTTCAGACTAATTCCAAATTAAACAGGCATCTACTTACACACCTGTAGAAATGTCTGTTCTTAAACTTGAGTTTATACTCAATTTTCTTTTCATAAAAATAAACATTATTATAATAATTACACATTTCTTACATTTTTTCCAAGATCAGAATGTCTGATATGGTAAATTGAACCGTTCTAACCACAACTCAAAAATGACATCTTTTATTTGTGAAAGAGCTACTGACCTTAGCATTGCACCCTGAATCTCACTTGGGGTCTTCTTTTTGATGCTGTACCCTGGCTCCTCTGTCATCAAAGCAGAAAAGTAAAAGTCCTTTGTTTTTGGTTGTGCCATCTGACATTTGAGGAAATAAGAACTTGCAAAGGTTTTTCAATGAGTAGATGCCTTATTTTGCAGAACTATTTTGAATTTCATAGTAAGTAAATAACCTTTTTTGATCGTTTAGTCAACATGCATGGCTGGATGGTTGCCTTTTGAAGGCAAAAAGAATCTAAAATGAAATGTACATGGATGTACTCAAAATTGTTTCACATAAAAGAAGTACTGTTGTACAATTACATATATGTCATGTATTTGTTAAATTATTTTTTGGAGAAAATAATGGAGAAAAAATGGACATCATGATGGGAGATTGCTAGGTTTAACATTTTGCACTTGCAAGACTGCATTAGATGGTATATTACTTTTGTCTGCAAATAAAAAAAGTTTACTTCAAATTTTTAGCTATTCTAATTCTCCAGTGACACTAACACAGCATGTCCTTGTGCCTTCTGAGCCATTGTAAAACTTTTGTTTCACACAGGTTTATTTTGTTTTATTGTAACTCTATTTTGACAATTGGCCTAACGAGTGGCTGAAAAACTACAGTTTGTAGTTGGTCAGTAGGTAGGTCAGTCAGACAGCCCCTTTTTGTCAAAGAAGGCAGTTTCTAGCCACACTGAGCAACAAAACCCACCAGACAAAAGCAGAAGTCTGGCTTTTGATCCCCCCAGCTTGCTTATTATCAGCTGGACCAACCACAGCTTCCTTATCAGGCTGCTAGAAGAAGCCAATTCTGGTCTCAAGGTGATTCCACATGTCTGTCTTTGTTCCTTCATAATAGATTCAGAAACAAAAGCCAAAGGCACTGATCCTGCAGTTCCCTGATCCTGATACTAGTTCCTGCAGTACTAGTAGTACTGTTATTGTTATTTTAATTGGTAGCATTATTAATGTTATAAGCACTGGCCTTCAGTTCAGGCAATACATGTCAGAATTCAAACATGAGGGGATAAAAAACACCTTTCCAATAATGGTACTTTCTGCTAGCACCCCTGTGGAATTCTAGTAGTATGTTAGCGCTAAGAGAACTGCAGTTGACATCAACATTTGGTTGTCATACATTAAACATGTACGTTTAAATATTCAGTCCAGCTCCTGAAGCCCTAATCAGTGTAAGTATAATGATTATATAAGGTAAACATGAACAACAAATTATATATGTACATACACTGCCCCTTACAAATATTGGTACTCCTGGTAATCCTGAACAAAATGAGCAGTAAAAAATATTCTTAGTTATTTATATCACTTTTGATGTTTCATTTAAAAGATTAGAAAAATCTAACCTTAGGTGTAAAATCAAAGCTCAGGTATACAGAGAAAAAAATAAATAAATAAACAAATAACATGAAGATTTTTTTTTTTTTCTTAAATCTATGTGTGCCACAAATACTGGCGTTCATATTTTATGTTTTAAAATTCACCTGAGCAATTAGGAACACTTAAATGGTCAGCCATGACTTCCTGATTCTGGGGAATATATATATATATATATATATATATATATATATATATATATATATATATATATATAAAAAACACAGGCCAAATTCCCTCAGTTATTCATTACTATGAGAAATAAAACAGGGAAAACGGCAATGATTTCAGAGATGTTTTATTGTTGAGCTGCACACTCTGCTGTTTGTCTAACAAACTCAAGCTCATACAGTTTGCCAGTTGTTACTGCCCTACACTGTTAGAAATAAAAGGTTCTGTGCAGGTATATTTTTGTTCATCAAGGTACAAACAATGTAAACATCCCCTCAAATGTTCAACAGTGGTTTTAGGGTGCAATTTTCTACCTCAAATACATTTTTCCAGGTGAAAAGTATATATTTGTACCTTTTCATAACCGAATGTTTTAAAACAGAACAATAAAATAAAAAGCCTGGAGATGAGACGGGCTGTGTGGAGTCAATACAATTTAGAAAATATAATGTCAATGGATTATGGTACAATAATGTTCCCTGACTAAAGGTACTGAAATGTACCCTTGAGGGTTCCACCCCAGTGACGAGAGGGGTACTGCCCCAGTGACAGTTTACTACCTTTATTTCTTACAGTGTATTGTGAATTATGGTGGTTGATCTGTGATATTGTGGAGCTGTTTTTCCTTCACGAGCCATGGGAAATTTATTATAGATTCCATCAAGTAACAGTAGAGAAAATCTCACTGCCTCAACCAGGAGGCTTAAACTGGGCTGTAGTTTGGATCTACCAGCAGGACAATGATCCAAAGCATGTCCCAAAATTAACACAAAAATGGTTCACTGACCACAGAATTAAGATTTCACCATGGCTACCTCAGCCCCCTGACAAAAACTCCATAGAAAACTTCGATAGATGAGCTACAAAGCAAATTCTGCAGTGAAGACCTCCGAATCTGAAGGACCTAAAGAGATTCTGTATGGAGGGATAGTCTCAGATCACTTGTTATGTGTTCTCCAGTCCCATTAAGTGTTATAGGAGAAAACTCAGAGCTGTTATATTTGCAAAGGGAGGCGTGCTGCCTCCCATGAGCACAGAAGCTTTGCTATGCAAAATACCATTTGAAGAAGCTCATGCGACGTCCATGCTCCCAGTGAAAAGGGACTGTTTATGCTGTTGTTTCATGCTGTATGCCATTGTTCTTTGGTTGAAGTGGGTGTATGTGTTTATTTGTTGTCCTCTGCTGGGTTTTGGAGGCTACTTATAGTAGGTTATTACTAGTACCCATAAGAGAATCAGTAGGTCTAGGAGAGACCTGCCTCTGATTTCAGTTGTTTTTGAAACTGGCCTGTCTGCCTTGTTCGTTTAATATAGAGCATTTTCACAAGCAGAAAATATGGTCACACTGGAATATATCTATGCACTTACACTTACTTATCAGGCATAACATTCCTTGTTTCTACGCTCATTGTCCATTTTATCAGCTCCACTTACTATATAGGTGTCAGGACCCCCATGGACCCTCACAGAGCAGGTACTATTTGGGTGGTGTATCATTCTCAGCACTGCAGTAACACTGACGTGGTGGTGGTGTGTTAGTGTGTGTTGTGCTGGTCTGAGTATCAGACACAGCAGTGCTGTTGGAGTTTTTGAACAGTGTCCACTCACTGTCCACTCTATTAGACACTCCTACCTTGTCAGTCCACCTTGTAGATGTAAAGTCAAAGACGATTGCTCATCTGCTGCTGCACAGTTTGTGTTGGTCATCCTCTAGTCCTTCATCAATGGTCACAGGACACTGCCCACAGGACGCTGTTGGCTGGATATTTTTGGTTGGTGGACTATTCTCAGTCCAGCAGTGACACTGAGGTGTTTAAAAACTCCATCAGCACTGCTGTGTCTGATCCACTCAGACCAGCGCAACACACACTAACACACCACCACGTCAGTGTTACTGCAGTGCTGAGAATGATCCTCCACCCAAATACCTGCTCTGTGAGGGTCCAGGGGGGTCCTGACCACTGAAGAACAGGGTAAAAGGGGGCTAACAAAGTATGCAGAGAAACAGATGGACTACAGTCTGTAACTGTAGAACTACAAAGTGCACCTATATAGTAAGTGGAGCTGATAAAATGGACAATGAGCGTAGAAACAAGGAGGTGGTCATAATGTTATGCCTGATCTGTGTATCTACACACACACACACATATGTCTAGAAGGTCTTGAGGATTCCCCATTGGTTAGAACTCGTTATAATCTACAGGTTAAATACAACATGGGGCGTCCTTAATAAATCCTGATAAATGGTGAGCTCCCAAAATGGGTTGAAAACAGATCCCTGAAGAACTGACTTTTAATAACACACATGGATGTTATTAACAGGTCACTAACAGCTGACTTTTAGAACAGGATTTTGGGCGTCCATTGACGTTCACAGCACATCCCTGATGGACTGCCTATTTTAAAGCATCCAAGGATGTTCTTTGTTCAAAGTCTTTAGAAAAAGTTTCTCTAAAAGATCAAACTTTTTCCTGAACATAACAGTGACGTGTAGAGTTGATGAGGAATGTGATGCATTTTCACTTCTCACCAGCGATTGAGTCAAACATGCACTTTAGACACACATGGCAAGTGGTAAGTGGAGATATGAAATTGCCGTAGACTTTATAGAGCCCATTAGACCCCCAAAATCCAGGAATTTGTGTTGATTCCAAGTATGACTCTGTGTCGAAGCAGACAGAAATCCTTAGGGGAGTCAAGGAAAGTGGTAGCAAAGCTAAATAATATAGTATGCCATGAAATCCATTATGTACAAGCAGAAGGGGGTGGATGTTTGTGGCTCTTGTGTGTGCTTGCCTTTTCTTTCACATGAAGAATGAAAGCTGCTTGCTTTTAGAACACCATGCCAGTGAGCCTGCAGTGATGTCTCCGCAGATCCGCTCTGATCTACAGATGTATGAAGTATGAAGGGCAGCCAGCGCAATCAATCTAAATGATAAAGCTACAGTCATTAATTAGCCCATGAAATAGTGTCACTTTAAAGATTTATAGTCTATAATGTAACAGCTGGCGCATTTATCAGCATGCACGCCGAGTCACTTGTGTCACTCATCGCATCTCTGTACCACCTTCACTTGTCTTCTCACAGCTTCCGCCAGGCCCACGCAAAAACAAAACCTCTGTTGAATTGGTTTCCAATCTCTTCCTCAAGCCAAAGAACACTGTACATTTCTATAATTTCTACAATAATATACTGTGTTCAAGCCAGAATAATACTTAAAATGTTGAATTCTACAGGCAGATTATGCTGTTTCAGACACCTGATTGTATGACTACTATAATATCATTGTAACAACATTGTAATAATTAATCAAAACATGCACTATGATCAGCTTTACCGTAAAACTGGGTGTCAAAAGTGCTTTTTTTCAAAGTAGCATCAACCATCGTCTTCATACAGTTTGATTATGTGATTTAGATTTAGATGTGATATCAGATTTACTAATTGTTATCTGCAAATCAGAATAAATACAACATGTTCATACTTAACTAACGGTAAACATAGTTACCATTAGTCTAGCTAGCTATCTAATAGACTGCTAGCTAAACTAGCACAGTCTGTACTGACATAAAGCATGACATTCGAGTGAATTTATGGACGTGTTATTTATTTATTGATTTATCTATTTTATGACATGGCAGAATTTATTGTAAAAATGTTTACTTTGTAAGTATGCTTTTTTTTTCTTCATAACTGTTTAAATAATGCTAATTTCTGCCAGCTATGGGATTCAGTCTCTATGTGTCATGTTAGCTCCTAGCTAGTGGTGGTGTACATTCACTTTCCCATGTTAAATTTAATACTATACAGCTTGAGCATAAAAATGGACTTTTGGAACTTTTTTTTAGTAAATCATTCAGTTAATACTTTAGCTTAAAGCTTAACACCTAATTGTAAGTATTATTAGAGAAGCATTTTAGTCTGTTGGCCTTCTGAAATGTAACAATTTATTTTTTGTTAAGATCTTTAAAATGTTTTAAAGATGCAGTTAAAGTACAATTTTTAAACTGCTATTTAGTAATAGTAATACTTGTGTTGTAATATGGAAGCTTGTAAAAATACAGTTTTGTATTGTATTTTTAAATGCATTTGTCATTACTGGAAGCAAACATTACACTATGAGTGCTAAAAATACTACTACTACTACTACTACTACTACTAATAATAATAATAATAATAATAACAATAATAGTATGTTTTACATCAAAGTGCTTTACAGACAGTTGACAGTTAAAAAGTAATACAAGAAATTATAAGTATTAATTTAGAATCCTATAAGTGAAAAATGACAGATCAAAAAAGATGAATATCATGAGACGTTGAGTTTTAAATAAATGTTACGTTAAAGAGATACATTTTTAGATGCTTCTTAAAAGTGAGCACTGAGCTTGACTGTCTAATAAAAGATGAACTGAGTTCCACAGTTTAGGAACAGAATAACTGAATGAATCTCTCCATGTTTTCTCTCCATGAAGTCCAGTATCTGCAAATCTTAGATTTTACATTCTGTGATGTAAGTGGTGGTTTAAGGTCATCTAGACCCTTAAAAACTAGTAGCAGAACTTTAAAATCTATCCTGAATGATACAGGTGGCCAGTGCAGTTCTTTTAAAATGGGACTGATCTGATCTCTCTGTTGTGTTTTTGTTAGGACCTGTGCTGCATTTTGTACAAGTTGTATTTAGGATGTATTGTTTTCTTAGGATGCCTAGTAAGAAGATCATTACAGTGATCAACTCTGCTTGTAACAAATGCATAAATAAGTTTCTCTGTGTTGGTCTGAGATAGAAAAGGCAGACATTTAGTGATATTTCTCAAATGATAGAAAGCTACTTTAGTGACTGTGGTTTACATGCGGGATAAAACAGAGCTCAGAGTCTAAGATCACACTCAGGTTTCATACTACAGGTTTGGTATATGAGGCTAAAGAACCAAGTTTAGCCGCTTTCTCTGAGTTTCTGTACCATCAATCAGTATTTATTTTTTTTTCGTGATTGAATTGTGGAAAATTTGGCGACATCCACTGAGAAATATCTGACACAGCTGGTTAGTCTGTCTACAGAGTCTTGATCTTCAGAAGGAATGGAAATGTATAACTGGGTGTCGTCAGCATAGCTATGAAAATTTATATTATGTTTCCTAATGACATCACCTAGAGGTAACATGTACAAAGAGAAAAGCAAAGGCCCTAAAACTGAACCTTGAGGGACTCCACCAAAAAAATGCCAAATCTTTTTGATGAATGATTTCCCATAGAAACAATGAACTGCCTATTACCCAAACATGACACCTAAATATGATTTAATTACAGTAACTACCTGGTAAACTGGCAGCCAGTAAGATAAATGATAAATTTATTGTGTATATCATAATAAACAAAGTAAATAAATAAACAAAAACTATTAAATAAATAAATACTCAGGTGCAGCAGACATTTCTTGTCCAGCAACTGTACGGCAATCTGTAGGAAATCAACTTTCTTTTGATCCTGCAGTAAAAATCACAACAGATGGAGCTTTGCTAAAGTTAATCAGCCAGACAACATAAATTAAACATTTAATAGGCCTGTTTGCACGGAGAAAGCAAAAGAATACAATGATAAATCACTCCAGGCAAAAAAATAGCAATATACACATCAACAAGAACACAGCCTTAACCAACAACACCATTCCCACTAAAGCATGCATCTGCTTATGACGGGCACCCCAATGAAGAACACGCAAATTAACTGAAATATTTAAAAAATCATAAAAAAAACAATACAGGGGGCTTAAAAACCTGACCATGAAATATGTTAAACTGAAGCTGATTGCCACAGTGAGCATGAAAAATGTTTATCTCACTCAAGTTACCCTGATGGTGATTAATGATTAATGCATTTACATGCACTGGACTAATCAGATAATATGAAACTCCAGGTCTACATGAATCAGGCAGTCATCGGAATTCTGTTTTGCAATGAGCCAATAAACTCACAGAAGAAGATGTGATGTAAATTAACATGAAACTCAAGCTTCACCATGCAGCCCCTTTCAAAAACATTGTGCCACTTTACCTGAAAACATGAACATTCATCATCTAATATATGAAGAATTTATAAATCCTTCTTTTCATCAACCATGTAGTTTGTTTCTGCATCACTCCAAAAGTGTTTTGCTGCCATCTTGCAGCAACACTGTTTGCTTATTTCTGGTACCGTCTGTTTTCGCGCATGTGGAAACTGAGAAATAAGAAAGAAATCAGAGTAAGAGTTTATATACACTGAGAAATCTGATTACTACGCTAAAATCCAGCTCTCATTATCAGATTTCTTATTCGAATTTCTAGACCTTACTCCGATCTAAGAAATCAGAGTATGCTGCTTACATGACCATTTGAACAATCAGATAACTGCAGAAATCCAGTAATGATCAGATTATTGAGAGCATGTGAACAAGCCAGAGGCATTGTGGAGTGCTGTGGGCTGAAGAAGTAAAAACAGAAGTGTTTGGCCACAATCACCAAAATATGTTTGAGACTAAAAGGAGCAGGATTTGATGAAAAGAGCCCCTTGCTGAATGTCAAGTATGAGGGTGAATCTATTATGCCTTGGATTGTGTGGCAGCCAATGGGAAAGGAAACATTGCATGGGTAGATGGAGGAATGGATTTCAAATATGACATATTCAGTCAAGAAACTGAAACTGGAAAGACAATGGCTTCTACAAAAAGGCAACGATCCAACAAAGTACCTTTAAAATCCACTCTACTTCAAGATATGCTACAGCTTTTGGAGCCTCCCAGTAAGTAGAGCTTAAACATGCTGTGCATGCAAGATGGACTAAGAATATTACAGAGCAGGTGAAGGAAGAGTAGGTGAAAATTCCTAAAACAAGAATAGAAAGACTTCCAGCTGGCCACAAAAAGTGTTTTCAGGCTGTGATATCTGCCAAAGGGGATGCACATTATGCCACTAGTTTTTAACCTAATATTAACCTTTTTATGCATGGTTAATATTAATAGCTCATTTTACATTATGTGCCAAGTGTTGGGTCCTCAAAATCACTAGATAGCAGAGTCGTAAGGCCCTTTGCTCCAATGTAACAAAATACAATCTCCTGAATTCCCTTGTATTCTTGAGTGCTGAGGCTTGGAATCCAAGATGGCTGATGATACCAAGAATGTAGCCAATGTTTTTGGTATTTCTGTTCAAAGTTTCTACTTAAAAGTTCCAATCAGGTATCTGATGTCTTTATGCTTCAGCAACCAACTTAAACATATGCGGACATCCTTCAACAATGGCCATAAATTGAACAATATATGTATAATTGTAAAATTTTTGTAGAATAAATGTAGAATTTTTAAGCTGTGTATATGAATAATAGTAGTACATTTGCACAAAACTATATTTCTTGAAATGTCAAAATTTAAAAATCAAATTAAAAAAAAATAATATCTATGAAAATTATTGGCCTTGAAGTTTTGTCTCCAAGAATGTTATAAGTTGCTGATATGATTGCACAAAAGGAAGACAAGCTACACATGTGTCCAGTGTCAGGTTTCCCACTGTCCAGATAGTTTTGAGGGATCTCACAACAAGAAATAAAAGTAAAATAATTCACGTCTTGCAACCACTACATACCTGTATCCCTCACAGAGTTTTGAGCTAAATTCCAGCCTTAACAGCTTTATTCATTTTTATATTAATTGTTCTATTGTTACCTGTTGTTGCTTTCAGAATTCTTTTAACAGATTTAAATTACATAAACCATCACAAATTTTTGAAAGTTTTACATTTTTTATTGAAAATTTATGAAACAGCTTTAAATTTAAAACAGTATTAAATATTACTTTTACACTATATTACATTTAAAACTTACAGATATAATGAAAGATATAAAGATGACTAGAAAAACCTTTCATGTTTTTTTGTTTTTTTTTATTTCTTCCTTTGTTTTACTTCACTAATGCATGGTGTCCACATATGTGGACAGTTCAGTAACTTTTTAAATAAATTGATAATTGTTTATTATATAATATAAACATTCATAGAATTTTACAGGCAGATCTGAGTAATAAAAAAGATTTAAAAGCATTTTTACCCTTGATTTTATTTCTACTGTACTGTGAAAGCAAGTGATTAGCCATAGCTATTTGACTTTAGCATGTAGCATGACATTTTTAGTGAATACTGGCCACCATATGTTATCAAAGGAATCTGAAATCTATCATGTAAAATATATATTCTTGTTTGATGAGTATTACCCAACATTTATTTCCACAGTCTTGCTTGCTCATTTCAATAGAGTCTCTTGGGCTCCTCCTAGTGTCTGGGTCTTAGAAAGATTACCCCCCCGCCCCCTCCAGTTTTGGGCAGGTCTCACCTCAGCTAAACAAAAGCAGCAGCCTTTCAGAAAGCTATGAAAGGTGTAATTGCAATGACTGAGCCACAGATTGAGCTCTAAAGCCCCACTACGTACTACAATAACAGCAGTAGCGGACCCGTAATTATCACAGTTATGCTTTATACCTCATACCTCATGTGTTGTATTAAAAAAAAGCTTTGACTTCATAATGAATGGTCGTGCTCCCTCTGTGTGTTTCTCCCAACAGATTTCTCCATTCAGTGGCTTTGTTTTTCTTTCTTCACACTTATTCAGTCCTGTGCTACAACAAAATGATATTTGTGCCCTGGCCACAGTCTCGGAGGTGAGAAATTATGAGTGTTCCTTCCAAAAGCATAGAGAAGAGCCCACAGCTCTCCCAGAGAGCCCTTTTTTCCTAGCTTTTGTTGCTTGCCTTCAGCTCCATTAGCCTTATTAAAAACCATGGTTCAAAATTCATTTCAGTAGCTCAAGACCGTCTATACTGACCACCTGAGGGCAACACTTACGTAAGTGCCCGAATGAATGTGCATTCAATTAGCAAAATTCAATGTAAGTTTCCTATTTGCAGTAAAATTCTGCCTATGTGGAGCTTTGTGCCCTGCAAAGCACAGTAAGTGACCCTGCGAAGAATATTACGGCACTGATGGCAAAAAAGTAAGTCTTTTTCTCAGAACCTGCATTAAATCTTTCATTTTTTTTGTATGGATAGTTCCCTCAAGGCTCTTCTGTTCTGAGAATATGAAATATTGAATATATATATATATATATATATATATATATATATATATATATATATATATATATATATATATATGCCTTTGACCTTGTTGCCTACAGCATATAGTATTTCACCTTATATATCATGAGGGAGCAACAGTGAGTTGATTAATGTGCTCTTCTGTTCAACTTGCTGCTGAGATGTCCAGCAAAACAGTGTCCACTTAGAGAAGCAGGGTACTTAATGTACAGTACATTTCAGTGACAGTATATTTTCTGGCATTCCAAAAGAAGCACACAATTTGGACCAACTTTAAAGTCTTCATGTATAAATGTACTCCACTCATTGTTCCATAAGTTTGTAGACATCTGCTCATCCCTCATTTCTCAGGTTGTCTCAGATTTGCTGCAGCATCTGCGTGTACTCTTCTAAGAAGGCTTTACATTAGATGTTTGAACGTTTCTGTGATGATTTGATTGCATCCAGCCACAAGAGCATTAGGTGGGTCCAGTACTAATGTTAGATTTTCAGGTGGTCAAAACAGATCGCATTGCAGATTAAAAGACAAGGTTGTGGTTTACTTGAGGGTTGTGGAGTATCACAAAAAGCACAGTCATACTAGACCAGGGTCAAAACCAAAGAGCACAAAAACCAAAACAAAAGGGACGCCATGAGAGAATCCAGTAACCAGTCCAAGTTCAAACACCAAGAGATCAGTAAGGTTCAGCAATCAAATCAAAAAGGGCAAACATGAAAAGGCAAGTCAAAAAACAGGTCATACACAGAGAAGGCTTACAGACAGAGAACACCGGGGAAGTGTTATCAATACTTCTGAACTGAGGCCTGAGTGTTTATGTTATCTACCTAATGAAATTTAATGACAAACAGGTGTGCAGACTCAGAACTCTGGTGAAGTGGAGCACTGGAATGAAAGTCAATTGGTTGATGGTGATGATGAAGGAATTAGGTGATTTCCCACTGAATCACAGGAACTAGAGATTTCCATACAGTCCATTAAGCCGACAAGTAGAAAAGGCATTCTCAGTAGGAGCTGCAAAAGAGATGAGCAGTTGTGGATCACAAACAGCATTGGATGGAGTCCCATCAGTCCAGAGTATGCAGTTCCTTTGCTTTGCTTCTTCTGCAAAAGTCAGAGACCACCCTTCATTTACTTAATTTCCAGTGAAAATGACCATGAAGTACAAGATATTAAATTTTCAGCAGAACAAATTTATAAACCTATTTCATAGAAAATTACACAGAAGCTGCCACAACTAAATATAACATGGAAATTCCTACTTAAGTAAAAGTGCTGTTATTTTAGTGACAGTTTAGTGAAACTTTTGTATATCCGCAATAACAACAGTGAAACACATTGGAATTCCATCGTTTGAAATAATCTAAAGACAAAACTAAAGTAAAACATGATAATACAAGGGAAAAACGTGTCTTCAGAGTGATGACAGTTTGTTCTCCTATTGAACCGTCGCACATTTCTCTGTGAACTGTGTAAAGAAGAAGGTTTACATTAACCCCTAGAATTTTTTGGTCACACGTGCTGTATGTTGTTGTTTTCAGGAGACCCTGGGCTACTCAGTTATGCCATTGTCTGAAAATTTGGCCAAAAATTGGCCAAATTTGGACCAAACATTTACCTAGCACCTGCAAAAATCTTTTTGGAAACTGTTTGTCTGGAGTGTCTGTGAGCGAAAAGTGCAAAAATTTGGATTTTTGAATTGGGTTATTTATTGTATTGGTTATTATTGAGTGAAAATAACTTATTAGCATAAGGCAGCCATGTTTTTTATTGATTTTCTGTCGTTTTGGATTCAAGCTGAGCGCTAAAATTCTGATACACAGCAAGACCGGCTTTATTTTTAATTACAAATGGAGTTGCATATTTAATATCAGATATTTTTAATACTTAAAATCAATAAGCTGAAAGACAGAACTAAATATTATTAATTTTATTTATGATATTCTGTGTTATATATCTATTGAAATGTTTTTTTTGGGGGGGCCTGTTTGTGTGATATTGAGGAAAAGACTGCAGTCACTCAGTGTAGTGGATTGGGATAGCGCTCTCTTGCGTTTTTCCACCCCTGGCTAGTGTTTGTTGTCATATTCCTATGTTATATTCAAGTTTTGTGTGGTTATTATGTATATTTAGCTGTACATTTCTCATTATCAGCACCAAAACTCTCAGAGTTTGAGTCAATCAGAGGACTGTTTGAGACACGAGGGAAGTTCTAGATTCGTACATGTGCAGTCAGGCATTTAAACAGGGCAGTTAACAAATTGTGGGCTTTGGGTTTGAGTGGTTCTACATCCATTTCATGGTTAGATGATTATATGAGGTGTTCTTGCTTTTTTTTCTGTTTTGAACAAAGTAGTTTATAATCTGTGGAAGACTCTGCAGAGTTTGTTACTGTTTTTTTTTAAGTCTGTTAAAAAACAACATATTACTTGATTAAGAGTGACAGTAACAGGTTGATTACTCAATTAATAATGTCATTTTTAGTGACAGTCTTGCTGCCCATCAGCTCCCTGAACGTGAGCTTACGTTAGTAGGCATCAACATCTACAGATGAAAAACATGATAATTCACATTCTCCCATTGAAATAATTTACATCAGCAGCAATTTATTTTCATCCCTGTGATGTTTTCATCTGGTAATAATACTAAATACTTCATACACAATCAGAAAATCAGAAATTTTTATTTTACTTGTCCCTTAAAGTTTAACTCAAAAGTTAAATGGCTTCTCACAGTCAGGCAGAGAGAGAGACATAAATAGACATAAAGAGAGAGAGAGAGATGGAGAGACAGAGAGAGAAAGTGACTGACAGAGAGAGAGACTGAGAAGGAAAGAGAGAGGGAGATATGTATGGTGGGAGACAGTTAGAAAGAGAGAGAGATAGAGAGACAGAAAGAGACAGAGGGAGAGAGGAAAACAGACAGGAAAAAAAATAGAGAGAGAGAGTGTGAGAGAGAGCGAGACAGAGAGAGCAACTGACAGAGAGTTAAAGTGAGACAAAAAACAGAGACAGGAAAAAACAGATAGATAGATAGATAGAGCGAGAGAGAGAGAGAGAGAGAGAGAGAGAGAGAGAGAGAGAGAGAGAGAGAGAGAGGCTGTGTTCTGTGATTAAATGAACGGACTGAATAAATTCTCTGATGATGTAGTGTTACCTGTGAGGTGAGAGTGAGGAGTAAATCTCTGTCAGTGTGGACGCTTCATACTCCAACCAAGTCCAGTCAGATTACTGTTCAGGCCAGTAAGTCTAAAAAAACAAAGTGAAAAAACATATTATGGCCCAGAGTTTAGAACTGAGCACGTATTAGACTTGATTTCCCATATTTGAACCTTATATGGCTTGTATCTCCATAACTGTGACAAAACAGTATTTTATTCAGGTAAACCACAGACTGACTAATACCTGTGTTAACTAAAGTAGCTTGGCTGGCTGACAGGCATTTGAAATAAAACTCAACTAACAATTTTTCAGTTTAATAAACAGCCACGAGTTTATTATCCCTTCCTGGATCAGGGCCTTGCTGTGGCGGAAGGGCTTGTGTGGTCTACGGTAGTCGTCTAGAGTCATCTTCCCAAGGTGAACAGGTCTGGAGTGAAGACCCAGACTAACTCGATCCAAAAAAGGGACACAGAAAATCGTGTACCCTGCCCGGGAGAGGGTTACCAGGAACTACCTTTGGAGCCAGGCCTGGGGGTAGCGTTCCTTGGCAAGCCCCTGGTGGCCGGGCAGCCCACGTAACCTGGCCGGGCTCAGCCTGAAAAGGCAATGTGGGGGGACCATGTGGGCCCACCACCCAGAAGGTCCTGCATGGGGTACTGGTGCAGTGCCATGTAGGCAGTGGGAGATGGCAGGGAGGCACTTGGTGGCATAGACTACTGCAGCAGAAACTGGCTCTTGTTACAGTTTATTCTAAAACAATAAAGGAGATTTAGCAGCTGATAAAAACATCATTAACTTTATTTAATTTTAAAAATGAATGAAGATGACAGTTTGGACAAAGTCTGCTCCTCTGTGCGCTGCTAATGTTCATCTCTTATTCTCTCCTCTAAACTGTATGTCTCTGAACTGTAGTGTTTTTGAGGCTGGGAGCTGATCTGCTCTGTTTGTAGATTGAAAGAACCAGAGTCGAGTGCAGTAACAAGAGTAAATGTAATTTGTTACTTTCCACCTTTCCATATTTTTCAAAACAATCAGAACAATTATGTTTGGAGAAACAAAGGATCAGCATTTGATGAAAGGAACACCTTGCCAGCTGTTAAGGATGGGGGTGGATCTTTTATGCTTTGAGGTTGTGCCCACAAAGACATTGTACCACCCTGTATCCACCATGAACTATTATAAGAAATGCAAGCTGAATCTTTTGGAAAGGCCCTCGTAGTCCCCTGACATGAACATCTTTGGAAATATGTGGGTATATTTTAAACATGTTGTGCAAACAGGGTGTTAAGAGCTGACTTAGTAGGGTGTCCAAACTCCAAGCTTTTGCACATGCCGTAATTACAGATTTAATCCTTTATTTAAATCAAATATAAAGTAATTTTCACACTTCACTTCAAAAATCGCCATATATATATATATATATATATATATATATATATAAATTGGTGAGGGGTGCCCAAACGCCTTTTATATTAAGCCATGTAGTTTGTTACTGACATTCATGTCTCTGCCTGCAACACACACATGCAGGCACAGACCAACTGTTCAAAGAGTCCAAGCAGTCCATTACCTGCTGTTGTTGTATGAAAGCTTTCCTGATATTCAGGCTTGATGTCTGGCCCAGCACTTCATTTCCAGCCTCTATCACTCCACACTCTCTGGCTCTACTGCTGCTTTCATTTTCTGCCTGGCGTTTTAAAGGAGCGCTCTTTTCTCTGAGCGCTTGCCCAGAGTGAGCTACTTTCACCGCACCCTCACACTTCTGCCTCTGTTCTTCACCCACAACCAGGCCGCGATTAACTCTCCACATGCCCTCTCTGAACACTGAGTGTTAAAGAGATACTTTATCCTTGTGGACCTTAAGAACATTTCTCCTCTTGAAAATTCATCCACTACAATTCAGGAGCCTTTTTACTTGACATTAATTTTTAATTTTTTTTTTTCACTTTTCAAATACTAAGCATTCTGTATATTATGGTTATTGGATCTATTCAGCTTTTTCATATTTTTACTGTCATGTCATTTTTTACAGGTTAAATACATGTAAAAAAGGCAGAAAAAACACACATATACTGTATTTTAACTCTGCCATTGTTAGTGCACAGAAATAGAAATGCTTAAATTAATTTAAAAAATTAATTTCTGTTTATGTTAATGGCTGTTATTGTAATTATTTTGGTAAAATACTGCATGTCAGAATAACTAGTTGCACTAATGTCTGTAACACAACTAAGGAATTACAGTAAAAGGCAGCATTTCTAAGAAATTCATGCTGGTGGACCGATATATATATATATATATATATATATATATATATATATATATATATATATATATATATATATATGTGACAATCAGTCCAGAAGCATGAATATATATATGACAATAAGTGAGGAAACACCCTTCATTTTATTTTATCCAAAGTTTCCCCAAAATAGCTATTAAGTACAAGTTATTCATTTGTCAGGATGTTTTGAGGAAAAATCTAAAGAAAATAGATGAAAAAACTAGAGTTCAAAAATGTACTTGAGCAAGACCACTAAAACTGTCCACATCAGATAAACAACACTTTTCATCTTTAAGAGAGGAGAAAATCAAGCTCCACTCTTACTTCAGATCTGAAAGAATCCACGGGTGTTTCTGTCCATCCTTGCACTGTGAGAAGACAACTCAGCGCTACGGGTCTGAAAGCATGAGTACCTGTCAAGAAGTCAAAGATAAGACAACATGGAAGAAAATTTGCAGCTGCTGGTGTTCTCAGAACAAAAGACTGACCACCCCAGAGTCCAGATCTCAACATCATTGAATGTACACTGACGTTCCAAATGTCATAGGATAGCAGTATGTAAATTGATTATGAAGTGGTGTTACCTCAGGGGATGGCTTGGGAACGCCCACTCCTGTATAGGTTTTGAGGTGTTATCTTGTGAGTGAGGTTGAACACTGGTCAGTGTTCTCTTGGCAAGGCAACATGAATTATGGGAGTTTGAACGAAGCATGATAGTGAGTGCTGGACAGATGGGACATTCGATTTCCAAAGTTGTACAGGCATTTAACATTCCCTGATCTACAGTGTTACGTGTGTACTGGGAATACGCCATTAAAGGCATTACCACCCAGAGTAGACAGCGCAGTGGCCACACAGGGGTGCTTAATGATCGTGACCGGCGGCGTCTGGCTAGAATAATCCATGCGAACAGACAAGTGACTCTGGCAGAAATCACGTCCACATTCAATGCAGGAGACATGCATATACCACAGGTCAGTGCATTGTTCTTTAGCCTCCATGGGATATGGGAGCAGGAGACCCACCAAAGTGCCACTGTTAACACCAGAAAACCGGACACAGCACCTCACCTGGGCTCATGAGGTTGCTAACTGGACCCTAGAGGACTGGCAACATGTGGTATGGTCTGGTGAGTCACGGTATCACTTGTTTTAGGCTGACCGTAGAGTTCGTGTGTGGTGCAGACCCCATAAAGCCATGGACCCCAGTTGTCAACAAGGCACTGTGCAGGCTGGTGTGAGGTGTGTTCTCATGGCATGGGTTAGGTCCATTGGTCCGCCTAAAAACATCATTGCTCCATTTTACTGCTTAGTGACCATTTGCAGCCCTTCATGGACTTCATGTACCCCCATAATGGTGGGATATTTCAGCAGGATAATGCACCATGCCACTGAGCCCAAGTTGTCTAGAATTGGTTTGAGGAGCTTTCTGGAGAGTTCTGATGAATGATGTGGCCTGCATGTTCGCCTGACATGAGTCCAATCGAGCATTTATGGGATGTGGTGGAGAGGCCCATTCACCCCTGAAATCCTGCACCTATAAATCCCACAACATCACAACGTCATGCCTCAATGTCCCTTCAGACGTCTTCCGTCCACTTGCGGAACCAATGCCATGTCAAGTTGCTGCACTTTGCCGGTCTAGAGGGGGTCCTACACGATACAAGATCCTGATCAATAACTTTTGGCATTGGTATTTGGGATTGAGATGTGGAAAAAAAATCCCTTCAGATTTCTTTGAAGAACTGAAAGTAATAGAGGATGGAAGATGTAATAAAAGGTAGAGTGTGAACTCTCTTTCTTTTTCCACTGAAACCTGAATAACTTGTAATTAACGGCCATTTGACTGCAACTTAAGCCAACCGAGGGTGGTCTGAGACTTCTACAGAGTACCTGCAACAAAGTTGGTTTTGTTTCGATGAAAACAGTGATTCTAAACTTTTGAACAGTAGCATATGTCAGAGTCAGCTTCAGCGACTGATACCATAAGTGAACCAATATGTGGTGGTTATTTCATCGTCAAATTGTTTTCAAACATGCCAAGCTTTTATTAGAGGCTCTGATGTGTAGGACCCATCAGGGGGTCGCGTCCCACAATGACACATAAAGAGAGATAAATAAATAAACAAATAAATAAAGATCTGAGGCTGTGATTTCAAAGCCTTCCCTCAGCACGCTGCATGTTTCCATGGGACGTTTCCATAATGCTGTGCGGTGCTTACTACGGGGAAATGAGAGAGATTCATTACGCCGGTGTGGAGGAAAAACGTTTCTTTTGCTGCTGTTTCTTTTCTCTGTGGGTGGAAGTGTTTGCTGTGATGATCACAAAGCTGCACTTATTCACCACAGAAACACACACACACACACACAGCGCAGCGCACGTTTCCCCATCTGTCAGGCTTTTTCCACATGCACATTTACATTACGTTTTCATGGGCTTTCATAACCTAACAGTTAGCCCAAAGCTTCTCATTTTATATTGATGTGCTTTAATAATGGATTCCCTATTGGCAAACAGTAACATAATTTGATCTTTTGGTTTAAAGGCATCTATCAGTTCTCATAGTCCCTCATGTACAGTTTCCTCTCCCTCAGGAATTCACAGCCCGTTACTGTTGATTTTGCTTCCAACATCTCCCCTCAGGCTGCTATTGAGCTATGTGAAGTGATCGTTGTAGAACAATAGACTGAAATGGTATTGTGGTGTTCAGGAAATAGCTAATGCTAGCAAATAGTGACTGCTCATGCACCGTTGGCTATTGCTCATGCTGTGAAAATTTAGGAGGGGAGAAAAGTTTTTAGTAATATTGACGTTCTTTATTAGAAGCTGCTGACTTTGTAGCTGCGTCTTGCTGGTGTATTCAGTGACTGTAGCCCATCTGTTGATGCACAGTGTTTGCTCGCCACCCTCTAGTCCTTCATCAATGGCCAGTTTCTGTCCAGAGTTCCACTCTTGGCTGGATAATTTTTTAGTTGGTATACCACTCTCAGCCTACAATGCTGTGAAAAAGTATGATTTCTTCTACTTGACAATCCAAGCAATTTCATATGGCAAAGATAACCAGAGCAAACAGGTTTTGTATATACACTCTCAGTAAAAAAGGACGAAAACTGGGGCAGAACCTCTCTTGTCACTGGGGTGGTACCCTGAAGGGTACATCTCAGTACCTTTAGTCAGGGAACATAATTGTACCATAATTCATTGACATTATATTTTCTAGGTTGTATTGACTCCACACACCCCGTCTCGTCTCCAGGCTTTTCATTTTATTGTTCTGCTTTAAAACATTCGGTTATGAAAACGTACAATTATGTACTTGTCACCTGGAAAAACTTATTTAAGGTTCACAATTGGACCTTAAAACCACTGTTGTACCTTTGAGGGTACATTTACAGTGTTTGTACCTTGATAAACAAAAAAGATACCTGTAGGGAACCTTTATTTCTAATGGTGTACTCGCCATAATTGATGCAAGCATGAATTCTGCTCTCTACCAGAATGTCTTTTGAGAGAATGTTCAGTCATCAGACCATAATCTGATGCTCAGGCTCAACTGGGTTAGACAGAAAGACAATTATCTGAAGAACAAGAGCAAGTCTGCCTCTGAATGGCACAAAAGAAACAAAATGAAGGGATACAGTGGCCTAGTCAAAGTGCTAACTTGAACTCCATTGAGATGTTGTGGCAGGACTTTAAACAGGCAACTCATGCATGGAAGCTCTCCAATGTGGCTGTTCTGCAATTCTGCGATTCTGCAAAGAAGAATGGGCCAAAATTCCTCCACTGTGATATGAAAGACTGATCTCCAGTTATAAGAAGCGTTGCTGTTAAAGGTGGCACAAGTTATAAAGTTTACTTTTACTACTTTTTCACACAAGTGATGTGGTTGTTGTTACACTTTTTCCTTCAATAAATGAATCAAGCATTGACACCAATGACTGTACAAAATCCAAAGGCACCACTGAGAATGGTCAGGCACACAAATAGTATCTGGCCAACAGCAGTCTTATCATCAAACTATATCTATTGCACAATAAGCTGATGGAATTTTGTTAGTTCCATTCTGATTGGTTAATGGGATTTTGTTCAATTCTGATTGGCTATCCACGTATCTGTATGGGTTTTATCCACCCAACAGGAAACACTTTTACAAGCAGTTGCCCACTTTGCATACTATGACCACGTAAGCCTTTTTGAGATGGACTGAAAAAGTGAAGTTTACAGCATCACACTTTTTGAAGTTATTTAAGAGTTTTCTTTGAAGCATTTAGCAGCTCTTAAGCAAGATATCCTTACATTTTTGCAGATTTGTTTTTGTGTAGTCCTGTAATCTGTGGTGGGTTATTTGGCATGTCAGTCAAGTGTATCTTTCCTGTCAAAGCAGGCCATGGTAAGCTAGAAGGCACACATACTATGAAAATAAGCAGACAAATGTGGCTTTAAAGACTTCTGGTCCATCTTTTAGTCACTGAGTGTGTTTACATGCACTTAATAATCTGATAACTGCAGAAAATCAGATTTTGTAAGTAATATGATCAATAATCAGATAAAGGGAATATCCAGGTCTACATGAGTCAGGAGGTATTTGGATGTCTGCTTTACAACCAGCCAATAAACTCACAGAAGAAGACGTGGCATAAAGTAACATAGAACTCAAACTTCATGCCACGTTTTAACTTTGCGTACCTATGAACATACATCATCTAGAAGAAGAAGAAGAATATTTAAATCCTGCATTTTGTCAAGCATGTAGCTGGTTTTATTGTCACTCCAAAAGTGGTTTGCTGCCATCTTGCTGCAATGCTGCTTGCTTATTTAATGTACCACCAGACTGAGAAATCAGAAAGAAATCAGAGTAAGAGTACACATGCACTGAGAAATCTGATTACTGAGCTAAACTCCAGCTCTCTTTACTGTATTTCTTAATCAGATTTACAGACCTTACCCCAGTCTAAGATATCAGAGTATGCTGCCCATTTGAATAATCAGATAACTACAGAAATCCAATGGTGATTGGATTACTTAGTGCATGTAAATGCACTCATTGTTTATTTGCCAGTGTAAGTATGGTCCCACTTTATATTAAGGGCCTCTAATGACTGTGTAGTCACATGTGAACAACATATGCAACAACAATGTAACTACTAATGATTTAGTCACTGTCACAGATGGATTGCAGACATACACCTTATGTAATTACACATGTATCAACTTCAGTTTTGCCTCATGTAATTACACAAGTGTATCTTAATAGTTGTAACAGCCTATTCTCTCTCATGTAATTACATAAGGGTAATAACATAAATGTGATTGCATTTGTAATCAGACTGGGACAGCATTTTGTTTTTCAGAAGGAAGTATGTAATAACTTGCATTAAGACATTACTTACACTGTATCTGCCAGCTTTCTGTTGTGACATTGTAACCAGTTTCCATTTTAAACCATTCTGTAATTCTGAATGTAATTTTTATGACATTAATTAAATGTGTTGCATTTTCCCCAAAGCAATGTCTAAATTACCACACTGTTATTACACAGTACCTACATAACAACTACACAGGAACTATCCGTTTATTTTAAAGTGTAACTTTAACACTACACTACAGGAAAGTTCCTCTTTAGAACATACATTTGTGTAATTACATGAGGCAAAACTGAAGTTGATAGACATTTACATATTCACATATTACATATTCTGTACTTCTGTAATCCATCTGTAACATTGACTAAATCATCAGTAGTTACAGTGTTGCTACATATGTTATTCATGTGTAACTACGCAGTTATGAGACACTTAATATAAAGTGGGACCAGAAGTACTGTAAGTAGTGACATAATGCCTTTCAACTCCTTTAGCTCTCTGTAGCATTGCATGCAAATGAAAAGAAATAGAACCACAGGGATTCAGGACTCCATGAGGTAGAAAGTTCCTAAAAAAAGTGTGTACAGCAAAAATCAGCTACGTTATGTAATTGCACGTCTATATAGTGGACCTCATGAAGTGACCAAAGGTGTGGAAACACATGGTAGGTGTTTCTAATGTACTTGAAGGTCAATGTATTGTGTACTTATAGCATTCAAACAGTCCTTGAGCTTTTCTCCCATTGCCAATCATAACCAGTGCCTACCATTAAGAATTTCTCTTCAACTGTTCCAGGAAACCGAGGGCTACCGCATTTTTTTTCCTCCAAAGCGTGCATCTATTCAAACTGCAGCCCACACAGTGGCATTGTGCAGCTCTGTACATTAAGAAGAGGCTGCTAACTGCTCAGCATTTCTGCCTGCCTGACCTAGTACATTGGTTGTGAGTACAGGGTGAAGTTTCAGTGGGCCGAGAAGAACATTGGCATTTTTCCCACCAAATGAGAACACGGTCAGTTGTACTCATTCAGATCCCTGGCCAGGGATAGCAAGTGGCACCACAGGGACTCAAACTTGGGATTCACCGGTAGAGTCCAAATCTACAAAAGTGCAAGCTTCTTTACTTTAAATATGATGACTTCAAAAACTGCATGTGTCATAAATCCAAAATTAAGAATAATTGTAATAATTACTGAATATTATAAGACATACAATCCAGGTTCTAAAATCTAAGCTACTTGAGCTGAGCCACTTGATACACGCACATGGGACCACATATATCAATTAAATTGTACATTAATGGCCCAAGCTGCTTAGCAACTAAAGCCTACTGTCTACAAATTATAGTTCTATGCAAAAGTTTGGGAACCCCCGTCAAATTACATTTTTGTACTGATTTTTTAAAATGAAAATGTGTTTAATGCTCTACAGAGAACACATTTCTGAAACACTTTAATGCACAATTAGGGTTTATTTCCTGAATTTAACATACTGAGGAAAAAAAAAAATAGTGCCCTGTGCACAAACTTTACTTTACACTATGTGTATTATTTTCTCCCACTAACTAAATTGAAATTGGGCTCTGAATTTGGATGTGTTAACTTAATTTCACTTAGAAAATCAACAAAACATGTATTTTGATATGAGTGGTTAAAACTTTTGTAACACCATTGTGCATTGCTGGATAAATTAATTGAATGTTTGCAAAATAATATTGACACACCAGTCAGAACTGTCTCAAAAACAAATCACATTGCATCTGGTATATATAGTTTTGAGGTGGAAAAAGCGTGTCTGAATATTTCACATTTTCATGCCATTTAGTCGCATTGCATTTGGTGTATAACAGCCTTGAAAGGTAGAATTAAATAGACACAAACAGACAAACAACAAAACAAACTCCCAGTTAATACCAGAGAAAATAGCATCACTTTAGTAAATTGGACTCATTTGACTTAAAGGCCCTACACAGATGTTTTAATCTGTGAAAAATAAATATTTCAGCAAACAATTTTATATATTTCAGTTACCTACCTTTTTCCCCATAAATTACATCAAAAGAAGTGTTTTGTATTTTCTTTTTTTTCTCTCTTGCCTTCATTTCATCAAGGATGTAGTTTGTTTCAGTGTTGCTCTAAAAGTTTTTCTGTCATCTGGCGGCAATGCTGCTTGCTTATTTCCAGTACCGTCATCTGTTCTTGCACATATGATGGATAAATCTGAAAGAAATCAGAGTAAGAGTACACATGCACTGAGAAATCTGATTACTAAGCTAAAATCCAGCTGTCTTTATCAGATTTCTTAATCGGATTTATAGACCTTACTTCAATCTAGGAAATTGGAGTATGCTGTTTTTTAAATGACCATTTGAATAATCAGATAACTGCAGAAATCCAATTATGATTGGATTATTTAGTGCATGTAAATGCACTCATTGTTTATTTGCCAGTGTCACTACTGTAGGAAGCCAACTTTCGTCTCAGATTGTTAAACTGTAAACTTGTACCTAAAAATTATTTGAATACGACTTGGATGAAAATTGTACTGTCATGCTACCTCCCTTTTTTTGAGGCTGCAGGTGTCCTACGGACATCTGGAGAATGGCTGTTATGGGTTTCGATCAACAATGAGATTAATCAAATTATGTGGCTAAATTAAATTACAGGACACCACATTTCATATTTTACGAACAATTTAGAGCAGTATCATCCATGAATTTCTTACATATTGATCACATTTACATTGATATATCCAGAGAATTAGATTAGCCACTGTTTTAATCACAGTGTGGATTCTGCCATTTATCGAGACTTGGCTGTTAGCTAACATTAGCTAGCTAGCTTTTATCTGGCTGGTTAACCAGGTCTAGCTAACAGGCTTTAACTATAATGTTACACTGGAGGAGCAAAATGTAGGAAAGTCAACGACTATTGGCAATGTTGAAGATGTCAGATTATAATGTTATAAATGAGGACACCATTAGCTTATCTAAGCCTGCACATTTTGCTACATTTACATTGCTAGCTACATTATTGAACTGTTTAATGAAAATCACGACTTATTTAAAAATAAAGATGTCTCGTTCTCCACAGTAAGTGTCGAGAAAGCTGTATCTATCAGCTGAGAAATTGATTCATATTGAGTGCAATTTTCAAATGAGTCAGCAATAAAATGTCTGGTACAAACTCTTGTACTAGATATCACTTCAACCCCAGAAAGAAATTTAAGCCATTTTGATTTGTGGTCATTATTTGGAAAGGAATGTAAAGATCAATCTGAAAATGTAAATGAATGCCATCTCCTAGTGGCTATAATGTTACTCAAGTGGAGCAATAAGAAGTGTGTGAAGGGTGGGAGGGTCCGAAGATTTCACAGTTCATGAATATGCAATATAAGGTAGCTTATTGCTGTTGTCAGAAGAAAACCTTGTATCTCCATAACGATAACTTTACAGGAAAAGGCAAAAACATACTTCACGTTTAATATAAGTCAATGGAACCAGACTGTTTTCCAAGTCATTTTTGGGCCATTTCTTTTGGTCTATTCATCATGTTATTTGCGTAAAAGGCAACCAATATTTTTAAAGTATGTCAAA
Organism: Colossoma macropomum; assembly: GCF_904425465.1. NCBI lineage: Eukaryota > Metazoa > Chordata > Actinopteri > Characiformes > Serrasalmidae > Colossoma > Colossoma macropomum. The sequence goes on along the minus strand of NW_023494807.1, from coordinate 3,220,404 downwards.
AACTGAAAAAAAAATGGAGATATTCTTCCAACACACTTCCTGCTAATATAAGGAGGTAAGATACTGTGCTGGGCCTTTAACAAACACAGCCCAAATGGACAAAACTTGCTGTGACAGGTACCATCAGATATTTAATTTCATTCTCCTTCTAATTAGGCCATCGCCAAAAATGTTTAAGAGTCCTGTTTTGAACTCGAGGGTGAAGGAACTGTGCCAAGAGCTTTATTTTTGTGGTTCGCCTCATCTCCCAGTCGCCAGAAGCACAGAGGTGCCAATGTCTATTACCAGGATTTGTTATTGTGTTACTGTGAGGTCGATTGGAACGAGCTCAAATAAATAAATAAATAAATAAATAAAAAAACTGGATTAAAATCACAGATCCCATCAGCAGACACTCAAATTATACTACCTCCCCCAGGTAGAGCGAATCCAGCTTGCATAGACCTTTAGAATTAGAAAACTTGCTGTTAATTGACCTACGTTGATATTTTGACAGTGTATATCTGTACATCTTATACAGACAGTTTATTCTGAATATGTCATCAAATGTAAAATATTCATCTGTGTGCCCCTAATTTCTTTTCCATTGTACTACTGAACATATTTTGGCATTTTTGCCAATTTTCTTCTCAATTTGGTCATGTCCAGTTCCACCCACCTTTTAGGTCTCCCCCAATCACACGATACCACCAGTGCTAGGAGGGTGAAGGTAGAACAAGCTTCCTCTGAGTCACGTGAAGCCAGCCACTACATCTTGTTGAATTGCAGGTAATGCAACATCACTGAACACTTTAATGCGCTTGGAGGAGAACAATAAGTTCTGTTACGTCAGTCTGCACGGGCTAGCATCACACTGAATGACTCAGAGAGAGGTGTGGTCATCCTACCCACACAGAGAGACCAAGGCCATTTTTGTCTTATCTTGGACTTCTGGCCACAGATGGCAGTAGCATCACTGGGGGTTGAACTCACAACCTCCTGGAATTTTACCAGGTAGCCTGATCTGAAAGGCTGAGGGACAAAGCAACATTAACTCAGGGATGATGGTCATAATTTTGCCAGTGGTCAGTGTTTTGCAATGGTTGCAAATGGCAGCATTTGCTGTGATGATTATTACTAATAAATTAAATACTTTATTGACATTTGGTGTCTAATTGATGTACCTGAACCCTGTTAAAATCACTATTATGCACTGCCCCTCATGATGCATGAAGTCTAGAGTTCATGCAGTTAAGTTAGAAGTTTTTGTTTGCAGCCTAGTTCTGGAGGACACCCAATGGTCCTCGATTTTAAAAGTGATGTTCCATCCCTGCTTTGAGAGCATGAAATGGATAATCGGTATTATACTGTCCTTGATTGCACAGTTGAGGTGTGCTTGGAGCTGGTGTAAAACTAGCTGGGGATTATCAAGGACTACATTTTGAGGTCATAAATAGGCATGATTCCAGCTATCAGGATCCTCAGGGACACCTGAGATATGGCAGAATTTCAGCACAGAGCTGATAAGAGTGGATCTGATGGGTGGTGTTCTCCTTGAACGCTGAAACAAGCTTGAATGACAGCAGTAAATTACCCTTCCAATTTCGCAAGAACACAAGTTCTGTTCGGAACATGCACCACCTTCCTCTTCCTGGGAGAGTGAACTCCACACTAGAGGTCCAACATAAGCCATACATCTGCAAACAGAGACTGGGTCATATGGTAGAGTAGCCGGACATGTTTTCAGGCTGCATCCCTCTGCTCTTACTCTTCAGGCCTGGCACAATGATTCCCGCCTTCAGTTAGGCAAATGAGAGAGGCAATTTCATTCTCATATATATTGCATGACAGCACTGCAGCAGTCGAACAGTCTTGTGGCCCTGCTTCTTAATTTGAATTTTGAAATCTATATTTTGTCCATAGCAAAGTGAGAAGAACATAGTGCTACCAAAGGAATGCGCCATTTTATGCATTTAAATAGCCTGTTAACTGCAGTTATATTATACTTCTTGACTGATTGGTTGATTGACTGATTGAGTGAAAGATTGCTTGGATGACTCCCCACCTGAGTGCAATGCAGGTACCTGTAATAAAGTGCAATGGAAATGATACCTGGTCATTTAATGTTTTTAATGAGTGCATTTACATACAGGCTGATAATAAGATCATTATCTGATTTGGGCAGGTACCAGATAACTGGTCTTGTAAAAAGCATACTATGTTATATCGAATTCATAGAAATTCCCATTATGGAATTTCTCTTTCGGGAAGACAGCTTCAGTTTTTCAAAGAAAGCTGCAGGCATATTGATGTATATATGTATAGTCTTTGAATGATATATACCTTCATTATATTTATTTTAGTGAAATAAATGATTGAGAATTCCATGATGTCACTACCAATACAATCACAAATGTTTCTGTAGTGACTATTTTAGTAACAATTTCAGTGAAATGAATTAATTGCACGAAAATTTGTATTCCACTAATGAAAATTCTGAAAGTTACACACTGATTTTTAGACTTTGAGGTGCATTTAGTTTAAAACAATAGGATCTAACTGTGGCCATAAGGGACAGGGATGCAGTCTCACTTCCTGTTCTAAAATGCAGGGGTGTGGCTAAAATAAGACTCCGCTCACAGACAAAAACTCTGTGTTTCAGAAGTAGAATGATACATGATACTCTCTCAATGAATGACGTGGGTTTAAATAGATCATAACATTCCTTGCAAATATCAAAATTTACAAATTGTACAAAATAATTATATATATATATATATATATATATATATATATATATATATATATATATATAATGTCCTCTTTGGGAGGATATATTTTACTGGCACTTTGAAAAGCAGCTGTGTAATAAGAAAGTAAGATTTTTTAATGTGCTCAATGTGGAGGCAGCAGTTGGTTGTTTATTTGCTGAAACACAGACACTAATGCAACTGTGAAAAAAACCCTCTCTATTTATGGCAGTTCAGAAAACACAACAAAAAAGTAGCAGGAGGTTGTTTTAAAAGCTTACTAATGAGAGATAGGTTCAGTGAGTTTGACAGCTAGGCCATGCTGTATCGACACAGTTCGTGACTTTCGCTTATAACACACACAGCTTGCAGGTAAAAGTATTACAAAATCTGCTGGTTGGAGAACAAATATCATTGTAACCTCCTACTCAGCTGCAGTGCAGTCAATACAATCTCTTACAGAGATTAGATCAGAAATTATGTATGTCAGAGCTGTGATAGGTTCCTGCTATATATATATATATAATATATATATATATATATATATATATTATGGCAAGCCAAACAGGAAATATTTAATGAACTTTGATATATATACAATGAACTTTGATATATATGGAATGAAATTTGATATATATGGAATGAACTTTAATATATATGGAATGAACTTTGATATATATACAATGAACTTTGATATATATGGAATGAACTTTGATATATATACAATGAACTTTGATATATATGGAATGAACATTGATATATATATACAATGAACTTTGATATATATACAATGAACATTGATATATATATGGAATGAACTTTGATATATATACAATGAACTTTGATATATATGGAATGAACTTTGATATATATGGAATGAACTTTGATATATATTGAATGAAAGTCACTGTTGAAGGGTTGAGGATGGCCAAGAAAAACAAGAAAAAGGAAGGGAATTCTGATAAAGTGACCACTATCTATACACATTGATCCTGTGGACAAAGTGACCTGAGAGAGGCTGCTATATGATGTGAAGACACAGATGGGTGGAGTTTCAATATATACATAATTTGACATGGTGCAGAAGAAGAGTCAGATGAGGCCATAACTTGTGTTTGAAAAATGCTCTTTTATTGAGAGCAAGGGAAAACAGTGCCACTTGAAAAGCAACTGAAAATTGAGGTAGGTCACTCCTAGCCCTGCTCTTTCTTCTGAGGGTCACCAAACACAAACACACTCTCCCTAACTCTGAGCTGGACACAAAATAACAGAGTAAACAAACACATACACACACTGTAACTGAAGAACAACAACATAGCAACATTAAATAACAATGTAAACAGTCTGTTTGGGGGGGTGGGGGGTGCAAGGCTACAACACACACAACCCCAAAAGTCCCTCTCTGTCTAAACTAAACATTTTCTGAATTATATTATTCATTTTTTCATCTCAATGTTCGATCCATGTACATCAAGGTTGATTCAATATATATAAATTTTCATTCAAGATATATCAATGTTCATTTAATATATATCAACAGTCATTCCATATATATCAATGTTCATTCCATATATATCAATTTTCATTCAATATATATATCAATGTTCATTCAATATATATCAATGTTCAATCAATAAATATCAGTGTTCATTCCATATATATCTCAGTAGAACGAACATTGATATATATTGAATGAACTTTGATATATATACAATGAACTTTGATATATATGGAATGAACATTGATATATATACAATGAACTTTGATATATATTGAATGAAAATGTATATATATATTGAACATTGATGTACATGGATCGAACATTGAGCTGAAAAAATGAATAATATAATTCATAAAATGTTTAGTTTAGACAGAGAGGGACTTTTGGGGTTGTGTGTGTTGTAGCCTTGCACCTCCTCCCCGACCCAAACAGACTGTTTACATTGTTATTTAATGTTGCTATGTTGTTGTTCTTCAGTTACAGTGTGTGTATGCGTTTGTTTACTCTGTTATTTTGTGTCCAGCTCAGAGTTAGGGAGAGTGTGTTTGTGTTTGGTGACCCTCAGAAGAAAGAGCAGGGCTAGGAGTGACCTACCTCAATTTTCAGTTGCTTTTCCACGGGATCAATGTGTATAGATAGTGGTCACTTTATCAGAATTCCCTTCCTTTAAGCTCCACCTGGAGTTTGTTAATGCCCATTTATTGATGTACAGTTTTTCTTGGCCATCCTCAACCCTTCAACAGTGACTTTCATTCAATATATATCAATGTTCATTGTATTTATATCAATGTTCATTCCATATATATCAAAGTTCATTGTATATATATCAATGTTCATTGTATATATATCAATGTTCATTCCATATATATCAAAGTTCATTGTATATATATCAAAGTTCATTGTATATATATCAATGTTCATTGTATATATATCAAAGTTCATTCCATATATATCAAAGTTCATTGTATATATATCAAAGTTCATTGTATATATATCAATGTTCATTGTATATATATCAAAGTTCATTGTATATATATCAATGTTCATTCCATATATATCAAAGTTCATTGTATATATATCAAAGTTCATTGTATATATATCAATGTTCATTGTATATATATTAAAGTTCATTGTATATATATCAATGTTCATTGTATATATATTAAAGTTCATTCCATATATATCAATGTTCATTAAATATTTCCTGTTTGGCTTGCCATAATATATATACACATATATATGTATATATATATATATACATATATATATATATATATATATATATATATATATATATATATATATATATATATATATATATATTACAACAACAACAACATATCAAATGTTGAAACTCTATATATGCCCATTTTGAATTTAATGCCAACAACAGGTTCCAAAAAAGTTGGGACGGGGGCAACAAAAGGCTCGTAAGGTTGTTTAATGCTAAAAAAAACACCTGGTGGTTCATTTTCTACAGGTCAGTAACCTGATTGGGTATAAAAAGAGCATCTCAGTGAGGCTGAGTCTTTCGGAAGTAAAGATGAGGAGGGGTTCACCACTCTGTGAAAGACTGAAGAGCAAATATTGCAACAATTCAAGAATTTTCTCAACATAAAACTGCAAAGGACTTTTGCTTTTCATCATCTACGGTAGATAATAACACTGAAAGATGCAAAGAATCTGGAGGAATCCCTGTATGCATGGGCAAGCCCAAAAACCAGTATTTGCTGGCCGTGATCTTTGGGCCCTCAGGTGGTGCCACATGATTCAGTAGAGGAAATCACTGCATGGGCTCAGGAACACTTCTGAAAACCATTGTCGGTGAACATAGTTTGTTCCTGCATTCACAAATGCAAGTTAAAACCATCTATAAACAGGATCCAGAAGTGCTGCCACCTTCTCTGGGCCTGAGATCATTTAAAATGGACTGAGGGAAAGTGGAAAAAATGTTTTGTGGTCTGACAAATCAACATTTGAAATTCTTTTTGGAAATCATGGACACAGTGTCCTCCGGGCTAAAGACCACTCAGCTTGTTATCAGTGCACAGTTCAAAAGCCAGTATTCATGATGGTATTGGTGGGGGGGGCATTAGTGCACAGGTTTTGGAAACATAAGCTGCCATCCAGACAACATCTTTTTCAGGGAAAGTCTTGCTTATTTCAGCAAGACAGTGCCAAACCACATCCTGCATGTATTACAACAGCATTGCTCCATATTAAACGAGTCTAAATGCTGAACTGACCTGCCTGAAGTCCAGACCTGTCACCCACTGATAACATTTGGCACATTATGAAATGAAAAATATGACAAAGGAGACCTTGAACTGTTGAGCAGCTGAAATTCTGTATCAAATAGGAATGGGAAAACGTTTCACTTTCAAAACTACAGCAATCAGTCTCCTCAGTTCCCAAACGCTTATAGAATGTTGTTAAAAGAAGAGCTGATGAAACACAGTGGTAAACAGGCCCCCGTCCCAACTTTTTTGGAACATGTTGCTGGCATCAAATTCAAAATGGGCATATAGTTTTCAAAAAACAATAAAATTTCTCAGTTTCAACATTTGATATGTTGTCTTTGTAGTATTTTCCTTCAAAAATATGGTTTACATGATTTGCATATCATTGCATCCTATTTTTATTTACATTCTGTGCAGCGTCCCAACTTTTTTGGAAATGTATACACATATATACACAAAACCCCATTTCCAAAAACGTTTAACATAAGGCACACTTTCAGGCTTACCCTTAAATCTGTTAGCACACTTTAGCTAGAAACATATCAAAATCCCCAAAACTCAGTAAGTCCATTTATGTTAAGTTTCATGTAAGAAACTATAAATGACTGATATTCATGTTCAGCATAAATAGTAGTCTAATCACTTGCCATCTTTAATTAGTCTCTCTGCGGTCTTTCTCGTGCACGTTGAAAGGGACTTGAGTGGTGCCTGCACTTATATCATGCTCTGTGCGTTCACATGTGTTTCATAAGCTTTCAGAGGCATCAACAAGTGACATGCTTGTGAAAGAACGTTCCATCCAGTCTGATTTGCAGCTTGCGCAGTGACCTGCAATGCTGCCGGGCAAATGTACCTCTCCCATAGCAGGTACACTCACAGGTAGCACATGCAGCGCACACACACACACAGTGTCACACAACACAGTGTTAGCACTGCTGAATGGGAGCTCGGAGCAAACTGTCAGGAGACTGAATATAACTGCAGTGACATATTCAGCAAACACCTACTCAGATAACCTGAAAGCAGAAACATTCATCAAACCTGTGTTTGAATAAGTGAGAAACTAACATTATGTGAAGTTAATTAATCAGAGCCAAAGCTATGAACTCGCTATTCTATATCTTCACACTCTTTATACAAGATGAGAAGCCCTCTGTTTAACAGTATTGTGCTATAAAGTTTATATTTTAATTGTTTATATATTAGTGCACTATGTCCTCTATTATCATAACATGGTATTAATCATTACCTTACACAGTATGTCTTCTACTATCTGTACATTATACACTGATCAGGCGTGACATTATGACATTATTAACATTATCCTTGTTTCTATGCTCTTTGTCCATTTTATCAATGGACCCTCACAGAGCAGGTACTATTTGGGTGGTGGATCATTCTCAGCACTGCAGTAACACTGATATGGTGGTGGTGTGTTAGTGTGTGTTGCGCTGGTATGAGTGGATCAGACACAGCAGTGCTGCTGGAGTTTTAAACACTCACTGTCCACTCTATTAGACGCTCCTACCTTGTCAGTCCACCTTGTAGATGTAAAGTCAGAGATGATAGCTCATCTGCTGCTGCACAGTTTGTGTTGGTCATCCTCTAGTCCTTCATCAGTGGTCACAGGACGCTGCCCACAGGACGCTGTTGGCTGGATATTTTTGGTTGGTGGACTATTCTCAGTCCAGCTGTGACACTGAGGTGTTTAAAAACTCCAGCAGCACTGCTGTGTCTGATCCACTTGTACCAGTGCAACACACACTAACACACCACCATCACAGTCAGTGTTATATATAAATATATATATATATATATATATATATATATATATATATATATAAATATATATATATATATATATATATATATATGCTAGATTGAAGTTACAGTAAGATCAGAGTGAGTCTGTTTGAGGTCTGGCTGAGGTATGGATTGTGTATATATATTTACAGACTGTAGTTCATCATTTCTCTGCATACTTGGTTGGCCCCCTTTCACACTGTCCTTCAATGGTCAGGACCCCCACAGGGCTACCACTGAGCAGGTATTATTTAAGTGGTGGGTCGTTTTCAGCACTGCAGTGACACTGACATGGTGTTGGTGTGTTATGGGATGCATCATTACATAAATCTCTTAACTTAAACTTTTACGTGGACTTTGGGTGAATATTTTTACTGGACATTGACCTTTATTAGTTTATACAGTGGTGTGAAAAAGTGTTTGCCCCTTCCTGATTTCTTATTCTTTTACATTTGTCACACTTAAATGTTTCAGATCACCAAACAAATGTAAATATTAGACAAAGATAACACAACTAGACACAAAATGCAGTTTATAAATGAAGGTCTTTATTATTAAGGGAAAAAAAAAATCCAAACCTACAGGGCCCTGTGTGAAAAAGTGATTGCCCCCTAAACCTAATAACTGGTTGGGCCACCCTTAGCAGCAACAACTGCAATCAAGTGTTTGCGATAACAAGCAATGAGTCTTTTACAGCGCTGTGGAGGAATTTTGGCCACTCATCTTTGCAGAATTGTTGTAATTCAGCCACATTGGAGGGTTTCCGAGCATGAACCGCCTTTTTAAGGTCATGCCACAGCATCTCAATCGGATTCAGGTCAGGGCTTTGACTAGGCCACTCCAAAGTCTTAATTTTGTTTTTCTTAAGCCATTCAGAGGTGGACTTGCTGTTGTGTTTTGAATCATTGTCCTGCTGCAGAACCCAAGGGCACTTCAGCTTGAGGTCACGAACAGATGGCCGGGCATTCTCCTTCAGGATTTTTTGGTAGACGGCAGAATTCATGATTCCATTTACCACAGCAAGTCTTCCAGGTCCTGAAGCAGCAAAACAGCCCCAGACCATCACACTACCACCACCATATTTTACTGTTGGTATGATGTTCCTTTTCTGAAATGCTGTGTTACTTCTACGCCAGATGTAACGGGACATACACCTTCCAAAAAGTTCAACTTTTGTCTCATCAGTCCACAGAGTATTCTCCCAAAAGTCTTGGGGATCATCAAGATGTTTTCTGGCAAAACTGAGATGAGCCTTTATGTTCTTTTTGCTCAGCAGTGGTTTTCGTCTTGGAACTCTGTCATGCATTTTTGCCCAGTCTCTTTCTTATGGTGGACTCATGAACACTGACCTTAACTGAGTCAAGTGAGGCCTGCAATTCTTTGGATGCTGTTCTGGGGTCTTTTGTGACCTCTTGGATGAGTCGTCGCTGCGCTCTTGGGGTAATTTTGGTCAGCTGGCCACTCCTGGGAAGGTTCACCACTGTTCCATGTTTTCGCCATTTGTGGATAATGGCTCTCACTGTGGTTCGCTGGAGTCCCAAAGCTTTAGAAATGGCTTTATAACCTTTTCCAGACTGATAGATCTCAATTACTTTGTTTCTCAAGTGTTCCTGAATTTCTTTGGATCACAGCATGGTGTCTAGCTTTTGAGGATCTTTTGATCTACTTCACTTTGTCAGGCAGGTCCTATTTAAGTGATTTCTTGATTGAGAACATGTGTGGCAATAATCAGGCCTGGGTGTGGCTAGGGAAATTGAACTCAGCTTTCCAAAGATGGGGGAGATGGGGGGATGGGGGGGTGAGGGGGTGGGGGTGGGGGGGGGGCAATCACTCTTTCACTCAGGGCCCTGTAGGTTTGGATTTCTTTTTCCCTTAATAATAAAGACCTTCATTTATAAATTGCATTTTGTTGTTACTTCTGCTATGTCTGTCTAATATTTAAATTTGTTTGGTGATCTGAAACATTTAGGTGTGACAAACATGCAAAAAAAAAAGAAATCGGGAAGAGGGCAAACACTTTTTCACACCACTGTAAGTCGGTCAAATCATTAAAAAAAAAAATGAAATAAATAAATAAAACTTCCTTGGCTTACCTGTACTTAGAGCTGCAGTCTCTGCCCTATGCTACACAATTGTTTGCCTGATTTTAAGCCCAATTTGCCCCTTGCGACAAATTTTCACAATCTGAAGTAATTTTTTCAGGTTCTCGATCAGACATGCCTGACGCCGTGAGAGGAGAAACGACTGAATCTTGAGCCCTCCAATCGAGCTCGGGGGTCCTGCAAAGTTATTTGATATTTACGACTCAAAGCAGTGGTGGATAAACAGAGTGGAGAAACAAGTGAAGAGACGTGCAGGCATACCGCCTGAACAGTGCAGCGGAGACAGAGGAGCTGCGTGTAAAACACAGGCAGATAAGGGCCGTTATCATGTTTATAATGTTGGATCCAGACGTCAGGTCACTCTCTTTACAATTCCGCCTCAGCTGCCAGTATGTAGTGAAACATTTCTCCAGCTCTCACTGTGATCTCAGCGCTTCTCAGCCTCATATTGATCACCAGTTTACGCTTTTACTGCGCTTAAAAGCACAAACAGGTCCAGTAAGTTCAGCTTTGTTTGCATCATGTGATCTCTGAGGAGATCTGGGAGTTTGAGTTCTTATTCATAACTTTATTAAACTCGTTATGTGCACTATACTCTCTTTTCACCTTGTTGTCTAGTGTGAGCGCCCTCACAACAAAAGGACAAGAACTTCTGATGTTAAGATTGTGATGCTCTCCATTTGAGAGATCTGTGTAATGTATTCCCAGCCTTAGACTTGGTAGTATTCATACTTAATTTGGCCATCGGCATCACTAAATTTATTGTATGGTCTCAACCGAATCTAACTACCATTTAAAAATGCTTTCTTTCTTTTACCTCCAGTGTGTGCTGACTCACACTCAGGCAGCTCAGCGGTTATACTAGGCTGGAGTGAACTTTGGTTTGTCTCAACTACAAACAGAGCTCAGCTCTGGTGATGTAACTTGATGGAAATAATTTGGTAATCTTTGTGAAATCTATTTATCTATTAGATGTGAGTTTGTGAAATTACCTCTAAACAGTAACTGTTGTTTTTAATCATATTTTCATTCTTAATTTCTATCAAAAAACAAATATTTTGTCAAAATATTAGGAACTGAGGGAAATGACTGCATTTTTAATTGCTTAAGTGTGACCATCAGCTATGTTAGGCTATAAAAAACTCATGATACCTTGTGTTCCCTCTGTCAATTTTAAATGTTCTACTCATATGTTGTCTACATAACCTTTATCTGATGATTTATGATAGCAGTGCATGTTTATACTGATCTGATGGTCAATAAAGACAACAGTTTGCTATCCATTGCAGTAAAACTTTGAAATGTTGAATGGAATGCTCTCAAATTTGTTGTTTGTAGCTGCTTTAAATCAACGTTCAGGGGTGCTGGAAGAAAAAGAAGAGTTATGTTTTTGGTTTATGTATTTTTTTATAAGCAACCTACTGCTAAAAAATGAAAATAGAAACTCTGTTCTCAGCACCATTTCCTTAACAGCTCAGATGAAAGTGGCACAAGTGCAGATGTTACAGCTTACCCCATATGTGGGGTTAACTCTAACAGACTAAGGGGGTAGTTATAACAGGTGCTTAAGTGTGGTGAATTGATGCAGTTAACTCAATAAATCTTTGTGTTTCCTAAACCAGATGAGCTCTCCAAGCTAAATATATAAAAACATATATATAAACCATAATAAATTGCATGAAATTTATTTTGGACCGCACAGCAGAACAGCAGGATAACTTAAAAATGTTTAATTTCCATGACATCTGTAATATGTTTTTGATGAAGCTCTGCATAAAAAACATCCAAAACATCAAATTTTAGGAGGAAATTGTGTGAATTACATACAATTCAGGAATCAAAGGTACAATCAAAGTTACAGTGCCAGCTAATTATGTTTCGGAAGTTAATGTAGAGGTAGAGGATCATTTTTGATAAGTTAATTGGATTTATATAAAAATTCCAAGTAGGTGCTATGTTGTTGCTAAAAGGCTAATATGTTATTCCAGCTTGTTGGAAGGTCTTGCTAGGCTGTTGCTATGGTATCCCAGGTGGTTGCTAGCATACTTGTATGATGATGACATCAGAGGAGTGTTCAAAAATGTACTATTTTTGGTTTCACCTCCGTTAAGGTTCCAAGCGAGCTGAGTCGATACTAAAAGATGATGTCGACAAATTGCAGGATACAGACTGGTTGGACAAAATCGTTACCATCACCCTAAAGACACATCTTGCGTTACCTTTTCACAAGAATTACCTTGTCATCTGAACTCTGATGTATGTTTCCCAACCTCTTCTGTTTTCTTTTGTATTGCTGTACATTGAATGGGTGCTATAACTGCAGTGGACAATGAAGTAGCTGGTATTGAAAGGGAGCAGCGTCAAGTCATGTTGAGCTGTACAATGTGGTGGAAAAGCATCATCACTGGTTACAGTTAGAGGCCTATCAGAGTAACAAATGACAAAACAGATCTATGAAAACCTGTGACCAGAGGATTGATGATATTGTGGTATCAGCACAGAGAAAGACAGAGGGGAGGCCATGATTTCCACCATGAGAAGTGCTCTTTATTGAACACCAGGGCAGAGAGGCACATGACATACAGCCCACCCTGCAGGGGAGGTCACCATCAGCCACAGCAACAACAACAATAAACAACAATAAACAGGAGGTTGCACGCCTACCATGAGCCTCTGTGCATGGCTGCTCGCTATGTTAGTATGAATACGTGAAGTATATTGTGAGGCAGATGAAAGACTGTCAATGATTCAGTGGTTCTACTTTGAATCTGTGCAATGTTCTAGATCTGCTCCTGGTTTGGAGCAGGGAGAACACTAAAAGGTGTGGATGAGGGGTAGTCCAGGACCAGATATTAAAACCACTGAACTATTCAGTAAATAGTAGCCCCTCATTCTCATCAGTCCTGGATTCATGTCAATGAAATCCCAAATATAAACAACACTCAGTCCCTACGAAATAAATAAATAAGGAACAAAAAGTAATGATGATAAAAAACTCTGTTTTCCACTGAATAGGCTTGGGAAAACATATATCACTATCTAGAGACTGTGACTGATAATAATGGAAGAAAAAGAAAAGAAAAAAATAAATCTGCCATGAATGTATTCATGAGTTTTCTCACAGGAGACTTGTGGGAGCCATTTCATTGTATTATCTGGCTTATAACAGAAACTGGTAAATATCATAGATAATTATTTATTTACCTCTAATTAACGGAATCAAGTCGTTCTTTGACTGCACACACATGAGCTTGTTGAAATAATGCAGATGGTAAAGCTCTTCTGTTTTCACATGTTCTGAACTTGAACCATTTACTCAAACTATAATGAATCAGAATCTTCATTCGCCAAAGTACCAGGTGTATAACGAATTTCTCCTGGCGTAGTGTCAACATAAAACTAACCTCATAAAATGAACATGGAAAAAAGGTCTACTATATATAAACATAAGATACAGAGTACACAAACAAACAAGTAAAGGATGTGCAATGGAAGATAAGCACGGATACAACCAAGTGCTGGACTACTGAGGCACATATTTACAGTGCTAAAATGACTCAACATCACCATTTTACAACATCACCATTTCACTTCATTTGGCTGAAGTTCGCTAAAGCTTGGAAGTTCAAAACAGCCAAACAAATACAATCTTTACCTTTAGTGTTCCTTCCAAAGCTTCACCTTCAAAGTATAGAAGGCTTGTTGACTTAAAAGGGTATTATGGCCTAATACTAGCATGTGATGTTATTTGTTGGGTTATGTGGTAAAGTGCAGTGCAATACTGCACCACTCAGCTCCATCAATTTGACAGAATTCACAGTTTTGCAGCTGTGTTTTCATGTGTTTGTCCATCACTACAGTACTCGGCACACATTAAGCAAATGCATCGCACAATTACTGTGCTCAATATATCCTTAGTGCTGAATCTAGAGGCTAATGAAAACATCTTTGGCGCTACCTGGCATTAGTGATATAACACTAACTTTGATTGGAGAGCATTATTTTTTTCTTTGTAAAAGGCAAAACTCAGCCAGTAAATAAATAAATAAATAAATAAATAAATAAATAAATCTATCTGCCTTCAGGTACAGCTGCATGCAGAAGTTTGAGCACCGCTTATAAAATTACTTGTTTTGTTGATTTTTCTAATTGGACAATTTATTTGCAGAGCTTAATGTACTGGAGAGAAAAAAAAACAGTGCTATATTTGACTTTATTTCCTGTAGAAGACATTATTTCAGTTGGAAAATCAAAAAGAAATATGTAGTTTGACCAAGGAACCTTCATGATGCATCATCAGAAAGGAGCTTTCCTCAACTTTAAACCAGAAAACTTCATCTTATTTACCCCAGAGCACATCTACCTTCAAGATATATCATCAGAAGGGGCTTTTAAACAGGAAACCTTACTTTAGAGACTACTTCCACACCACTGTAGTAGGAGAGCGGGAATGTTTACAACAGATGTAGAGATAGTTACATTTTTCATTTTGGCCAGAGTGGTCCTTTAATGCCACACTGCACAAATATATATTCTTTAAAGAATGCTGGGGTGCCACAAGTAAAACTGTCCAGCTTGAAGGCTCTCTTCTGACCTTCCCCAGCCTCTGTAACTGGCTACTCTTGCTGACTGGTGATAAGGTGAGGCAGTGGTCATCTCGAACAAGCTCACACACACATGTTGCCCACACACTTAAAAAAAAGATGGTTCTTCAAGGGTTCTTTAGTAAAGATTAGTTCTATATTGATCACTCAATGAACACTCAAAGAACCATTTGCATGCTTATAGGGTTCTTTGCATTGTAAAAGAATTCTTCAAATTGATGGATAATGTGTTCTATGTTGTTCTGTATAGAGCCTTTTTAAAAAGGGGTTCTGTATAGCACCAAAAAGGGTCCTATTGTTACAGGCTTCACATCATAACAATAGAAGAACCCTTTTTAGTGCTATATAAAACCTTTTCAACAAGGTTCTATATAGAACCATCTACAGCATGTTCTCCATCAATCTAAAGAACCATTTAACATTGCAAAGAACCCTTTAGTCATGAAATTAAAGCCATGTGTGTTTTCTTTACTAAAGAACCATTGAAGCACCATCATTTTTGAGAGAGGACTAGAACAATATTGACTGATTAAAAGCTAATTAAGTCAAAGCCAATATTTTATTTTAGCATACCTTCTGATAGGCCTTTATCTCTACAGCACAAACTAACCATAGTTCATGAGCAAGTGGTGTAGCTAGCTAACCAGTTTCTAGTTACCTAACTCGATATTAATTAATTACTATGAAAATTAAAGGAAAGTTTCACTGAAGGAAAAAAAAATAATAATAAAAAGGTTTTCCCAATTTCCCCAATAACCTCTTAAATGGCCAGAGCCCACCAGTGAGCCCAAAGTTTTATTACACACTTCTATAACCTAAGAATAGCTCAGCATAGTTTGTATTGTAGTCCATGTAATTACTAAACTATAAGCCTTAGCATATAATAGGCCAGCGATTGTAGGGGGTTAACCCAATAGGCAAAGACATATTTGGTATCAGAAGTTTGCTGATTTAACGTTAATATAGTGAACTTCTATTTTCCTAAACAAGTTTGGATGACTTCCATCACTTTTTAGCTGCATTAAACCAGCAGCTCTACTTGGAAAATTATTAAAAGCTACAGAAAGATTCCTAACAACCACCTGGAAGACCTGGTATACACCAAAACTGTCCCCACCAGATAAACAGGACTTAAAGCTTTCATCATTTAGGAGAAAATGAAGCTGCTTCAGATCTGAAAACATCCACATGTGTTTCTCTTCATCCTTCCACTGTGAGAAGATGACTCAGGGTCTGAAAGGATGTGTAGCTGTTGAGAAGATGTTACTGAGGAAATGAGACAAAAAAAGAAGCTGCTGGTGCTTTCAGAACAACCGACTGACCAACCCAGTGTCCAGACCTCAGCATTTGTTAATGTGTTTGGTATTGTGAGAAGCAGAAAATGTAACCAGCTTCTGAGACTGAACTGGAGGTGTGGAAAAATATTCTCGCAGATTTCTTTAAAACTGAAAGTAAAACTCCTGAAAATAATGGAAGCTGTAATAAAGGTAAAGAGTGGACACACTAAATACTGAAAACTTATATTATATTTACTTTCTGGCCTCTGCCTTTTTACCATACTTTAACACTCTGTTACTGAAATTGATATCCGAAACGTAGAACACTGTATATACAAAGAATGAAAAGTCAGCTTTGTTATGGAAAGAAAAACATGAATGGTTTTATGTTTAAGGCATATGATGTATTTTTTTTATTTATTTATTTACTTATTTATTTATTTATTTATTCATTTTTTGCTTTCCCTACATGGACCCCATAGGTTCATAGCAGGAGTTCTGAAGCTTCATTAAAAGTTTTCTAAACCAAACGAGCAGCTTCTGCCCCGGGGACTCAGTGAGCCCCAGATCTAGGAGCCTGTGCGCCTCATTAAGGACTGTGACATCCCAGCATGTTTAAAAGTGCCATGGAACTGCTCCTTCCAAGACATCACCACTGGAAAACAGTGTCATCATACAGGCCTCACCTGAGATTGAGTGGCACGGCTAATTTTATTTAATTTCCCTCTTAACTCATTTCTTCTATCTTCCTCCTCCCCCCTCCTCCCCCTCCCGCTTGGCTTACTACATCTGTACCTGTAGGATTACGGTCTATCCTCCTGAGGTTAAT
Source organism: Colossoma macropomum (assembly GCF_904425465.1). Taxonomy (NCBI): domain Eukaryota; kingdom Metazoa; phylum Chordata; class Actinopteri; order Characiformes; family Serrasalmidae; genus Colossoma; species Colossoma macropomum. The sequence continues at coordinate 3,203,319 of NW_023494807.1, read as the reverse complement.
TTAGCAGTAGGAGCTCAGAATAACAATTTCCTAAATGTCAGCACAGCAATAAACCTCATTTTCTGAACTTGCTACAATTAGATTTAGCTGTCTCCCCTTCAACCTGCTCTGTGGAGATAACATTGTCTTAACTCGACCCGTAAATATGACTTTATCCGTCAACTGTTATCAGCAAGCTCGCTTCCATCTGCAGCACCCAGGCCGCGAAAGCATCGAGGCCGCGGAAGCCTCCGTCTCTCGCTTCCGTTTGGTTTTCCACAGGCGCTCCACATTTCACTTCTATGCAAACACGAAAAGTCAATAAACGCTGAGAGAGAAAATTCAGAATGCACATCTGGGTGAAAAACAAAGTTGGAATATTGACGAGTCTAAAGGTCAGTGGAAGAGAGTAGACTTGTTTTTTGCTGGTCAGCTAAATTACTGCTTTGCCGGAGGACGGACCAACTTTGGCTGAACCTGCTGAGTGCACCTGTGTAGGCTGGCATCTAGAAATATTTAGAGACCCTGCTAGTTGTGCTTGTATTTGTTCAACATACAAAGTGGTTTATATTTGTTATTGGATATAACCTGAAAGTGGGTGTGGCTTAACCTCATTGAGAACATTGTGCTGGTACGGCCATATTTCCATTGAAACATTCACATTTCTTTTTTTAATACATCGTTTTGCATCAAATCATTCAGCAATTGATGCCATATATCGTTAGAAAGCTTGAAATCTCACGATTCAATTTCCACAAACCATTTTATGATCCGTTATTCACAGCAGTTATGATGGTCTTTGCAACATAAGCACCGAGTGAGCAAACACTAGCGAATCTGTGTGTCCTTACCTTCAAAGCATGTGGTCTTCATAACACAGCGAAAGTCAGAGATCAGTTCAGAGATCTATGCTTCATGCAGAAATAAACTCCTCCATTCTAGACTCTGTTACTTTGTGTCAGTAATTCATGCAATTGTTCTGACAGTTGGGGAAAAATCTTGACAGTGTTACCTTTCAAATTAGACCAAGATCATGACTGTAGCCCAAAATATATGGGAACAGTTCCTTTTACTTTGGGTTTGCTGTTTTAGGCAAAAATGGGGAAAACGTTGACAAGTTGAACTAGAAATGGGTATGAAGAGCTGGAATAGACCTCTGAGACATTTTCACCATGCTTTGCCCTGTTAAAATTCATGGGACCAAGGCTAGACTGGAAGTCTGGCTAACTTGCTAACTTTAAGAAATGAAAAACACAAAAGTAAATATAATTTATATCTGTAATTATATATTGGCAAGAGCATAGAGCTTCACACTGAACTCACTGAGTAAAAAAGTGTAGATAACTGGCATTGTTGCTGGCAGTTATGTGACTGATATGTTCAGCTGTGTTTAACCAAGGAGCTAATATAGGAGTTACCCAACTGGCTAACGTGCATGCCATGGTACGTTAAAAAAAAGTTTATTGTTAGGAATACAAAGAGACCAAAGATAAGACAAAGACCATACAAAACAAACAACCAGACAATAAACATTGCCTAATTCAATTAAAAAAAAAAAAAAATGAAATTCTTGAGCAGAGTCATAGAAATTCTCCCAATTACTAATTGTCAACTGCTTTTCTTTGTTAGACTTAACTGTAAAATACTCAAATTGAACTAGAATTTGAAAACTAGATATTTAGAATTTCCTTGCTGAAAACTGTGGGGCAATCCAAAGTTGCAAGACATGTTTTTTTGCTAATCTGCCATTACCATCCTTTACTGAATCAAAAGAAAACTGAAGGGATAGTTGGAGTGGAATACTGAGCTCAAGTAATTTATGTAACATATCAACTGTAGAGATCTGTATATGTTCTGCTTTAGAACATTCCTATTGCTTTTTCAAAGATATATGCACATATTGAATCTGATACCAGCAACCTGTTTCAACAAAGTTGGAACAGGGCAACAAAAAACAGTAAAGTTGTTTAATACCTGGCCTGCCTGCAGTCCCCAGACCTGTCACCCATTGAAAACATCTGTCAAGCTGAAATTCTGTATCAAGCAAGAATAGAAAAAAACATTCCGCTTTCAAAACTACAGCAATTGGTCTCCTTAGTTCCCAAACACTTACAGAGTGTTGTTAAAGGAAGAGATGATGCAACACAGTGGTGAACATGACCCTGACCCAACTTTTTTAAACATGTTGCTGGCATTAAATTCAAAATCCGCATATATTTAAAAAAAAAAAATCAGTTTTGTATGTTGATATGATATTTGATATGTTGTCTTTGTACTATTTTCAATTAAATCTAGGGTTTAAAAGATTTGCACATCATTGCATTTCGCACAGCATCCCAACTTTTTTGGAAATAAGGTTGAAGAATCACCAATGCCTATAATGTCTACTGACATGAGAGAAAGAGCAAAATTATTTTTTGAAATTAAAAAAAAAATAATATTAAAATTGGGAATATTCCAAAATAGCACACCCACCAATTGTTTATATATGATTAATGTAACTGTGAATAACGTAATTGTATTCAGGAACTCACATGCAGTGCCTCCAGTGGGTGGAGTCTGTGTTTGGAAAAAGAACAAGAAACTGGTGCTAGCTCATTTGGCTGTGATTATTTCACGGCTGCCTCTACAGTTGGTGTGAAAAAGCAGTGGTGCTGAAAGAAGTGAAGTACACACCATTTTATCGACTGGGCAGTTCAGCACTGGGGACGTTCAACAGCACTCTGAATCTGATCCCCCCCCCACATTGATTCTGAAAGAAAAATCTCCACATTTTGGGTAATAACATAGTGGTTGACTCGTTGGAGTGACCAAGCTTTCATAAGGGGAGTACAGCGAGGAACTGTTTCTTTTGTCTCTTGCTGTTCATCACAAAAACAGTCAGAAACTACAGAACAGGCCCAAAAAAGACAGTTCTGTTATTTTGGAGATGCAGGTAATGAGGGAATAAGTAAGTGTTTGTTTTTTGACTAAGGCATGACTTTTTATCAAATCATGTCTGTATTTCTTCAATAAAGTATTGGTTTATTATGCTTGGGCTTGTTGGATTTATCATGCTTGCATCACTTGTTCACTGTTCAGTAGTGTTTTACTTTACATCATATTGCACTGTTGAAATTTGAGCAATTTTTTTTGTAGTCCAGTCAATTTTCTCCATAAAGTAGTGTGTCTATCCATAGAGTGCAGATCCTTGGTGTTTTTGGTCTCTGGATGGGGGAGGTCTTGACACGAATCTGGCCTTCGCTCTGTCTCCGCCCACTTGCAAATCTGAGCCACTGCAGGAGAAATTGATTTGGAGGACAGGCTTAGCAAGATAGAGAAATGGAGTGAGTGAGAGAGAGAGAGAGAGAGAGAGAGAAAGAGAGAGAGAGATAGAGAGAGAGAGAGAGAGAGAGAGAGGCCGCTTTCTTAGCGTTCTAGAAGCCTGGAGCTTCTTAGCTGGGTGAGGGCGACAGCTCATTAAGCTCCATCAGCCTTTAGCCTCCTCCTTATGAGGAGAGCGCCTGACCCAGCAACTGCCCAGTCCCACTGCCAGAGGAGAGGAGAGGAGCTTCTCTTTTGTTCATGCACAACAGTGGGAAGTGGATAATGAATGCAGCTTTAGCATCTACTGCTGAACCACTGCTGGTTCGGTTGCTTTAGTAGGCGTGTAATTGCTAGGAAGAGACAAGTGAGAGGCTTCTCTGTTCTCTGTCCATTTTTTTCTTTCCTGACATATTGCATATTAATGTCTGTTCTTTGCTGCACCTATTTTATAAATGCATACAAACGACTCGCATATAGTTTCAGAAATAATAAGATGCAAAACATGCTTTCTTTCGCCTTCTGCCTTGAAGGGAGTGACAGTTTGACCAAGTCCAGTGCATTTGTGCAGTGACTCCGCTGCGTGTCGGTCAGGAGTTCTGCTACTGCAGTGGAACAGAGATGGTGCAGGCTGCCAACATCGTGCCAGTCCAAATATGTGTCACTCAGGAAGGAAGTAGTTTCTCGCAGAAGCAGCTGCGTCTCCTCTGCGCTAGGACTTGTGCCGCTGTCATGCTAGACATTTGCACTGAGTGAAAGATAGACTGCAAGATTAGTGAGGAAAACAACTCAATTTTGGTGCTGTTAGCAATATAGAAGGGACTTCATATTTCAGCAGTGGTAAGACTGAGAAAACATCAGAGCAGAGTAGGTTCAGTTATTAGTGTCATAGCCATTGATAAAGGGTTATAGCAGAGATTAAAACATCCAAAATATAGTTTATAATTAAAAAAAAATACATCACAGTGATATAATGAAAATTCAGAATTATATATTAAATAGTGTCAGATAAATTAAAGTTCTTTTAGTTCCAGGTTGGAAATGGCTGTTACACATTAGCAAACTGTGATGTTGCAGCTACAGTATGTGCTGTCACCAAAAAAGTGTTATTAATTATTGTTTTGGGTGTACTTTCACCTTGAAATATAACCAACTTATAAATATTTTAATCTGGTATAGTGGTTTTCAACCTGTGGGCTGTGACCCCTCCCAGTGGACCATGGTGGTACTGGTAGGGGGCTGTTGTCATTCATTTTTAACTGCAAAAAGTTCTTGTAATATAGATGTTTAACCAAACATATGTTTAAATGTGATGAACATCGTTGTTTGCAAAAAATCAATGTTATATTCATATCAACCTGATTGATATTTTTGGCAAATTGATAGCTAGTTATATTTACATTTTCAAACATATGGAAGTAATTCATCATGAATAAATGGTTAAAAGAGTCTCTCTAAAGGAAAGACTGTCTAAAAGTAAAGCAGTCACCGTATCCCAGACTGAAATAAACGTAAGCGTAAACCGAAACAAAAAAAAATACAGCAGTTAGTAACATGACAGGTAACTACCATTCTGTGCTGGGCGCTTAGAGATTTTTTTAAATGAAATTTTGAAATCTATCAATTTATCATCATTTGGAGGCTAAACAGTGAATATGTACCTACACCTATCAAGTTGAACTCAATTTGCAACTTCAGTGTTTCCAGCATTTGGTAGCCGACAAACAAGATCAGCTCTCATTAGGTGAGTCAGAACAAAAGAATCAGATTGGTAAAGTTTTGTGGCAAAACAAAGCTTTTGTGGTCATTTTTGTGGTCTGTGAGTTCAAAAGGTTGGCTATCCAATGCATTTCTTTTGCAATTCACTAAGAATACTATAAGAAAAGATATTTCTAGTGCTGGAAGTTTAAATGTTTTTCTTAGAAGTTTAAAGTTTTACTACCTTCCTTTTTTGATGAAGCTGAAAGAATAAAAACACTGCATTTTGCATGTTGCCAACAGCAGTCTTTTTTTGATTGCTTGTTGCAAATAAATCTATAGGTCTCTATCCAGCCTAGGTATTTTTTTTATTTATTTATTTATTTTTCTCCCCAATTTAGTCGTCTCCAATTCCACCCGCTAGTTAGGACTCCCCCAATCACACGATGCTATCAACGCTAGGAGGGTGAAGGCTAACACAGGCTTCCTCCGAGACCTGTGAAGCCAACCACCACTTCTTTTCGAACTGCCGCTCACGCAACGTCACTGGACAGCCGAACGCGCTCGGAGGAAAGCGCCAACCGCCAGATCTGTTACGTCAGCTAACTGACGCCTGCGCTGACTAGCATCACGCTGAGTGATGGGGGGAGAAGGAGGGGCCATCCTACCCACCCAGAGAGAGCGAGGCGAATTGTGCTCTCTCGGACTCCCGGCTACGGATGGCTGTAGCATCACCAGGGATCAAACTCGTGATCTCCTGATGAAAGGGCCAACGCTTAGCCGGTTGCGCCACTCGGGAGCCTAGCCTAGGTATTTTTATTACAAACTTTATTATTAGTGCTTCGATGAAACATCAGGAATTCACCCACATGAAATAGCTTGAATGCAACTTAAACCTCAGCACTTAAAAGTTTATTTTTCTCAAATACAGATGATACCACTTCAAGAAAAAAAGCGTCTGGCTCTTTAAATGTTTAAAACATCACATTTGGTTTAAAAACTAAGAGGTACAGACATTTTCTGAAAGAAACTAACAGCATCATATGAAAAAAAGGTCACTTAAAATTTAATGGCACTTTCATTAAGACTTCCATTAACTAATGATGTAATATGAATGAATCCAAACAAGCTTTCCAAAAAGGCAGAGACTACAGAGTGCCAGCAAAACTTCACACTTGACAAAACAGTCACTATTACAACTGAACTACTTAAACTGCCACTTTCATAATGTGACCTAGACTGTCAAAAATGTCCAATGTCCAGTTAATTTTACCTTAGATAAGTTAAAATGATAGATTGTTTATATTTAGATATCTAGCTAACTCATAATGAATGGTTGATATTAGCAGGCTACTTAGCTCAGTATCAGTCATCATCGTCCACTAGAGTTGCACTGGCTAACATAATTTATTACATTAATTTTAAGCTGAGATCGCTGACAGAACTTTTCAACAAAAAACACATGAATCAGCAAAAATATCATGCCACAAAAATATCATATCACATCAAGTAGACTAGATCAGGCTTTCTTAACCACTGGGCCATGGACCACAAGTGGGCAATGGACCACACTTTGGTGGTACATGGGCCAATTCTGTGGGGGAACCAGTGGTCCAAAGTGGGCTGATGATGGCACTTCATCATAAAAGTCAATGACAATGTTTTAAAATGGTAGACAATATTAAAGCAAGCTTTCCAAGAACGGTGAACAAAGGCAGCTTTGTGTAGTTTTTCTCCTCTTTGCCTCAAGAAACAAAATACTCACAATTGCCTTGGTTGTTCACTCGCAACACAAAAACTCCAACAAAAAAAATGTAGATGCATTTCACTTAATTTGCCACATTTTCTTTTTTTGATATTTTACATTTTACTAATACTCATCATATACTGTGGGGGTCAGCATCCGAATATACTTTAGTTGAAATTTTTCCTGAAATTTTTAAACAAACTGTTGAGTTTTGTTCTCCTGTGGGCCTTTATGCTTTCTAGAGATACACTGTTTGGTCTAGATGTGGAAAAAAATTGAGAACACATGGACTAGATATCCAAATGTAACCATGAAGGTTTGAGCAAATTAGAACACGAAACCACAGGAGTTTCTTGGCTACTTTCACATTTCAAACACATGCATGCATGCATTACCATAGAAACTGGCTGGGCAGGCCCTGCTGCAATGCAACTTTCCATTGGCTTAATTAGCTGCAGGCTAAACCTGAGGTGCATTCAACACACTTTATTTCATGCTGAAACTCCATTCTGTCCCGACTTTTACTCCTGGAACAGGGTCCGTTTCATTTCCATCCCTGGCTGTCACCACCTACCACTCAATCAAATCAACTTTTTAAATAAAAAAGTATGTAGTTAAACAAAATAGTAACTCTACTTGAAAACTGCCACATAATATTGCCATAAACATGTCATGGTAGATGTTGTGTGACATCATAATGTATTTTGTTCATTAAAATAACAATGTGATGTCACCGTTACTGGTAATTGTTATGACAGATACCGCAATGTTTGATGTGACGACAGCTGTCACATGCTAATTGTTGCTATGTAGTTTAATTAGCTGTCATGACATCAAACATAATGCCATCTGTCAAGACAAGAACTGTCATGAAATGTTAATGGTGACATGACACTTGTATAATAACAACTCATGATAGTATATGACATCTGCCATGACATGACATGGGGTTCTAGTAGTGTTACCAAGAAAACATTTAATTACATGTAAGACAGCAGCCAGTTGTATAGCTAAACTCTTAGAAACATGTCCTTTAAGAGTTCTTTAATAAAGGCAATTGTTCTATATAGAAATTTGAGTTATATATAAAACCATTTCATGCTTAAATTGTTCTTTGCATGGTGGAAACGTTCTTCAGATTTATGGAAAATGTTTCGTTCATAGTTATATTTAAAACATTTTTTAAATTGATTCTGTGTAGCACAAAAAAGGTTCTTCTCTTTTTTACAAGCTACATCACAATAACAAAAGAACTATTTTGGTGCTTATATGGAACCATTTTTAAAATTTCATATAAAACATATTCTCCATCAGTCTGAAGAACCATTTCACTGAAAACCATTTAAGCAAGAAATGGTTCTATATAGAATTCATGGTTCTAAATGCAGCCATTCTCTTTACTAAAGAACCCTTGAAGAACCACTGAAGAGTGTAGCTAACATTAGCAAAAAGTTTAAGCTAGTTCCACACTTACAAAAGAAGGTTATTCAATGGTTCTTCAGTAAAAAAAAGTGGTGCTATATAAAATCATGAGCACTCAAAAAACTATTTGCATGATTTTTGCTCCGTTAAAGCATTTTCAGATTGATGGAGAACGTGTTGTATGTGATTCTATATAGAACCTTTTTGAAAAGGCTTCTATATAGCACCAAAAAGTGTTTTTCTATTTCGACAGGCTTGAGCACTGCAGTTGTAGAGGCAGATATATTCAAGGTATATGTGTGACCAGAGTTTGTCCTCACAACAGCTGGTGAGCAGTGTTGAGACGGCATACAGTCTTGCAATTTAAACAAACTAATGCTACTCAAACTCTTTCCTGCATTATATAAGCATCATTTAAAAAAGTCTTATGAGTCAGACTGTAATTTCTGTAACTTCCACAATAATGCACTGCGTTCAAGCCAGTATGGTACTTTAAATGCATTTCTCAGTTTTGTACAGCATCCCTTGTAAAAAACAAACAAATAAATAAATAAATAAATAAATAAATAAATAAATAAATAAATAAATACAGTACAGGCAGATTAAACTGTATCAAACACCTTATTGAATGACTAGTAGCATTATTGCAATAACATTGTAATAATACATCCAAACATGTAAATCATCATCCTTGAGAAAGTTCACAGATGCTGCTGTACATATAAAGTATCACTTGCTACACAGAGATTCTTTCACATACCATGGTGCAATTCATTGGAAACCATAGTGCAATCCACTGGAAACCTTACCATACAAGAGCTTTTCCCTACATTTCATTAAATAGGCTTCGGCTGTTCTGTAAAGTCCTGTATCTAGTTTGTTTTAGACAGCACAGGTTGGAAGATTGAAGTAATAAATGACCTCCACTTTCTTCTCCACTGAGTAAAAAGAGCTTAATTAATGCTACGTTCACATTACAAGCATCATTGCTTTTTACTCAAATCTGATCTTTCTGACACGATGGTTCACACTTGTTTAGGTAAGTAATTCAAATCTGTCATTAATGTGAATGAAGACGTGTCCTGAAATGACCGCATGCACACATCCTACACGGTAAGGTCACGTGAATGAATCACATGCATCATCAGCAAACAAACTTCGCTGTGAAGATGATTAACTCTGATCAGCTCTCAGCTTCATTATTAGAGCGAGACTAAGACGAAAAAGGTGAGATGAGCTGCTTTTCCACCGTTTACAGACTTTAACTTCTGTTCGGCACTGCTGCCATGGTAACGCTGAATGATGAATGATGAGCACATGAATTCCGATCTCAGCGTTCTCATTGAGGTTGCATTGCCACAAATAGGATACGTATCTGATCTAAGACCACATATAAAAGTGGCTCAGGTCAAATTTGAAAAGATCAGATTTAGTGTCCACACAGCTCTAACAACATCAGATCTGAGTCACATTAGGGCAAAAAATCTGATTTGTGCCACTTCAACCTCATAATGTGAAGTCTGTCGGATGCAAAACCGTCAGTTAACATATGTTGTGCGCATATAAAGATGTCAAACTTTCTTTTAATAATCCTTCAAAACGTACAGTATCACCAGCTTTACCATTAAACTGGACACCAAATGTACTTTAAATTACTGCAATTTTATCTTGTTTTTCAGTTTTCCATCATTTAAATGTCAAAAGCAGCTAAGCTGAATTAATACATTTCGAACCAGAGAAAATGCAACAAGTTTATACTAAACTGGTGGTAAAGTTAGCTTAGCTATCTAATAGCACAATAGCTTACTTAGCGCATTTTTTAAAATTTATTTGTTGATTTATTGTTATTGTCGTATCATTGTATCACATACACATTCACTTAATAAGTATCCTTTTTCCTCATACACTGTAAAAAATGATTCATCAGATTAACTTGCAAAAATGACTTCATCTAGTGAAAAAAAGCAATTAAACTAGTTTTGTTCAACTCAAAAAATGACATTAATTGAAAGAATTATTCATTCAAAGTGTTTATTTATGTTGAATAAAACTAGCTAATTTACTTGATACTACATGAAGTAGGTATCTGAGTACCACTGCTATGAAAATGCTCATTTAGGAAATGCTAACTTTAGGATTTAGTCTCTATGGGATTTGCAGTATCATGTTAGCACCAAGCCAATGGTGGTATACATTCATTTGCAAATATTTATGACATGAAGAAAAAATGTCCATTTTTGCATGTGGTATGTATTTTTTCATTTACTTCACTGTAAAAATTGCTCCTCAGTTCAACCTAAACAAATATGTGCTATATATATTTATATATATATATATATATATATATATATATATATCTATATATATATATATATATAATGTGGTAACAAGTAAATTAACTAGTTTTAATAAACCTACATAAATCCTTTGTATCAACGATTCTTGCAGTTAATGTAATTTTTGAGTTGAATAAAACTGGTTCTATTGCTTGTTACCACATGAAGTAATTTTTTTAGGGTGATGTGACGAGCCATTTTTACAGTATAACTTATTTACAAAATGTAAAAAAAAAATTGGAACACCAATTATCCTTAAATATTTTTAGTTATTAGTTACAACATTTGAAAACATTTAAAAACACCAACACTACCTTTTGAAATTTCATTTAGAATGAATCAACAGAAATGATCAAAAGTGTCCTGAAGTCATGTTATATTAATGTGCATTAAAAATAAAGAACATCTGTTTCATTTCCTGGAAAATGTGCAAATTCGGAGAAACAACGTTTCATCATGACAGCAACTGCACTGTTTAAACTCCTCCCATCCAGGAGGAGATACAGAAGCATTCAGACAAGAACCAGCCAGCACAGGTCCAGCTTCTTTCCCTCCACCATCACCCTGCTGAACTCCACACCACTCCACTAATACTCAAACTTGTATGTTGCACACAATGTTTATTATTATTTATTATTTAACATACCTTATATATTGTATTTGTAGTATTATGTATATACAACGATCAGGCATAACATTATGACCACCTCCTTGTTTCTGCGCTCATTGTCCATTTTATCAGCTCCACTTACTATATAGGTGCACTTTGTAGTTCTACAGTTACAGACTGTAGTCCATCTTTTTCTCTGCATACTTTGTTAGCCCCCTTTTACCCTGTTCTTCAGTGGTCAGGACCCCCATGGACCCTCACAGAGCAGGTGCTATTTGGGTAGTGGATGATTCTCAGCACTGCAGTAACACTGACGTGGTGGTGGTGTGTTAGTGTGTGTTGTGCTGGTACGAGTGGATCAGACACAGCAGTGCTGCTGGAGTTTTTAAACACTGTCCACTCTCTGTCCACTCTATTCGACACTCCTACCTTGTCAGTCCACCTTGTAGATGTAAAGTCAAAGACGATAGCTCATCTGCTGCTGCACAGTTTGTGTTGGTCATCCTCTAGTCCTTCATCAGTGGTCACAGGACGCTGCCCACAGGACGCTGTTGGCTGGATATTTTTGGTTGGTGGACTATTCTCAGTCCAGCAGTGACACTGAAGTGTTTAAAAACTCCAGCAGCACTCCACTCGTACCAGCGCAACACACACCACCACCACGTCAGTGTTACTGCAGTGCTGAGAATGATCCACCACCCAAATAGTACCTGCTCTGTGAGGGTCATAATGTTATGCCTGATCGGTGTATATTCATGTATATCATTATATTTCATTCATAGATATATTTATAATTGTGTGTATATTGTTCTTATAGTTATATATTTCATAGATATGTCATATTTATGCCTGCTTTTGCACATTTGCACTGTCCATTTTGCACTATTGCTACTATTTGCACTCCTGGTAGATGCTAACTGCATTTTGTTGCCTTACTTGTACTGAGCAATGTTAATAAAGTTGAATCTATCTATCTATCTATGAATGTTAATGGCAAATCTTTATCCTTGAAAAAGTTCACAGAAGTTGCTGTACATATAAAGTACCATCTACTACATTAAGATTCTCTCACTGACTATGGTGCAATTCATTGGAAACTCCAGTGCAATCCAATGGAAACCTTACTGTAGAGAAGGTGATGTTTTTGACCCTACATTTCATTGAAAAAGTTTCAGCCATTCTATAAAGTGTCCCGTCTATTTCCAACAGTATAGGCTGAAAAGACTAAAATGGTAAATGACTTACTTTCTTCTCACCTGAGTAAAAAGAGCTTAATTAAGTCTGTCAGATGCAAACAGCCAATTAACACATAGTGTGCTTGCATATAAAGTTATCAAACTTCTTTTTCTCTAGTGAGCAAGCAATGACATACATTTGTCAGACGTTTAATTAAATCATTTTGCTGTGTGAGAATCCTGTTGAGATACTCAGTTTTACCAGCGTAAAATAAGACATGGCACACTGACTTTGAGTTTCTTGCAGTTCCCCCTCATTTTGACTGTAGTCTGTTCTCCGTGTTCTGTATTTTTCTTGTGTTTTATTTAATCTTGGGCAACCATTTGCTCTCAAGCTCCCTGCTGGAGGTCCAAGGTTCAGTTGTTTGGTGTGGACTCAAGTATGGGCGGTGTTCACACATGATAAAACTAAAGAAAAAGTTTGATTCGTTTTCACCAAGCAACCGAATGGACCGTCCCGTAGTCCAGGTTTCGGTTTGTGTCCATGTGAGCTAATGTTCAGTTTGTTGCAGGTGGTCCATGGTTCAGTAGTTTGGTGTGGAGCTGAGTATGGGTGCTGTGTTCAAGTCCAGAGCACGTGAGTGGAGTGGACATTTCCGCTTCTTGCTCAAAGCATTTTCTATTTTTCGATCCTCGCTCGCTCTTCACTCACACATCAAGGAAACCCCGCTCTGTGTCTGCTCCATATGATTCATTCTTATGATATTTATTTTATGTCTTGAATGTATAGACAAGACTCTACACACTTTATATCATTAATTATACAAACCACATTTTCAGGACATTTTGTAAAATGCAGTAATGACAAGAATCTTTTTATTTGTTCGTTTTATTCAACTGTGTCATGCATCATTCAGGCTCAGAGGTCTCTAGAGACTCCATTTCCCAGAATCCCCCGGGATCACGTGATGTTCAGCCCTCCGTCTCGCTCCAGTCACCTCTTTCTGTCTCCAGAATATTAACTTGTTACACATGTTATCGTTTGACTAGTGTTGGTATAAAGCCCAGGCTTGTAGGTTAGTTTGTTGCGAGGTATTGCCTCTTGTCCTATGAGCTGCTGAGCATTCTTCATCTGTTTTTGTGATTTTCCTGGTTCTGACTGTATTTTGGTATGTTGACCTTTGCCCTTTTTGCCTTTGCCCCTTGGACTCTGGTTGCTAGGTTACGTTTGTGTTTTTGTGCCTTTTGTCATTTCTGGATTTGAACTTTGCCTGTTCTCTGACCAAGTTTTTGGATTATGATTCTAATATTAAATCCTCACTTTTTCTTTTTATCCACAAGCGTCCGAGTTATTCTGCCTCATTACAAACTGACTAAAGTACAAAAAAAAAGATGTCCTGTGCTTTTTACTGACCAACTTAATTGCATTTTGTGTACATAAATACATATAAAATTTTTTGCCTGCAACATACTTAAAGAAAGTTAAGACAGAGGCATGTTTACCACTGTGTTACATCATCTTTCCTTTTAATTACACTTTTGAATTGTTTGGGAACTGAGGATACTAATTATTGCAGTTTTGCAAGTGGTATTTTTGCCCTGCACTCTGTGTCTATGAAGCTATGCTGTTTTAGCACATACAGAATTAGGCCTGGGATAATCTTGCTAAATAGCCATGGATTCTTGGGAAAAGACCGTCCTGTTGGCAGCATATGTCTCTCTAAAATCCCGATATGTGCCTCTGCATCAATGATGCCTTCACACATATGCAAGTCACCCATGCTGTGGTCACTGATACACCCCCACACATGTTGGCTTTTTCATCTTTTACTGGTAAAATTCTGGATGGTCCCTTTTAGTTTTGGAATGAATAATTCATTCATCCAGATCCATTTTTTTCCTAAAACAAGCCGAAACATGGACTCATCTGACCACAGTATACATTTCCACTGTCTTTTGGATCATCTTAGACAAGCTCAGGCCCAGATAAATCGGCGGTGTTTCGGAATAGAATTGATGCATGGCTTTTTAAAGTGATGGCCCAGTCACCAGCCTGAAACTGCTGAGGTTAAACAAATGCATATGCATTTAACATCTTTATCATGTAGAATATCTGTAGAACTTTGTTGCGATAGGTGAATTTCCAGTATGTAGGTGTACTGAACAGCTCCGTGTAAGAGCGGAGAGTGTATGAATGGGTGTTGTCTGTGTGTGCTCTAGTGGTCACTGCCGCATCACTCATTTCACACAGCGGTGGTCAGTGGAAAATAAGGATTGTCTAGCTCACAGAATGGGGCAGTTTTGGAATGATTTTGGAGTGAGAGAAAACATTAATGCTCAAACTTTGTGAAAAGTCACTCTGCCCACATACTCTGGGAAGAACGGACTGGACTAAAGAAAAAGTTTGGTTGGTCGGCACCAAACAATTGAAGCATGGACCACAAATATTGTGGGTCTCATTTGGCGTCCAGTTCGTTTCTCTGCTGGTGGTCAACGGTTCAGTTGTTTGGTGTGGACTGGAGTATAAGTGGAGCGTCTGCACATGTCAATAAAATAATATAAACTGAAATAAAGAAAAAGTTTGATTTTGAAAAGGTAGGTGTGGAAGTGCCCTTACATGTCTACTGTGCCACTGTGTTGCTGCTGTATAGTGGATCTCTTCCTAAGTGATACTGACAACATGAACTGAATCTTCACTTTTTCAACAGATTGTGAAGTGCATCGTATCAGACGGCATGTGTGAAGTCATGATCGTCATGCTGGCTGTCCCGTAAGTCTTGCTGGTGTGTTGAGCTGTGTGAGGCGGAGGTGCTGACAGACCTAGGGGTGTGTGTGTGTGTGAGACTGTGTTAAATGGGTGTGAGCTGGAACTCTCTCATGTGGAGCGGATGGGGGATGTGTTTGTACGATGACCAGCATGCAGCCCAGTGGGGAGTCTGTAGTTTGATTTCAGCCTCTGTCACTCACAGACAAAGACACACAAAACTGAACACTCCATTGCCTTTAGCTGGAATTCAAGGTTGTACTTGAATATAAAAGGTAGGGCTGTCAAAAATAAAAATAAAAATAAAAGCATTTGACACCAATTTACAAAAAGATTGCCCTTGTAAAGAGCTTATGAATTATTTAAAATTGTTATTTTAATAGTTATTAATAGGGTCACAAGCACCAAAAAAACACTAATAAGCAATAGTAACAAATTAATATTAAAAAGGGCAACTGGGACCTGTTGTATCTGATGAATATGAATATCTATAGAAGCTGAGAGCCCTGCCTAAAAATTATGGAAACCGATAAAAGTTACTGTTTGTTCCTGCTGGTGTCCAAAGGTCATTAATTGCATGTTATGTTTTCCTGATGGGTTTATATCATGGTGTGAAGGGTTTTAGGTTTAACAGTGGTTCCAGATGAATTTGATAGACTCTTAATGGGATCTATATGTGTCCTATAAGGAAACTTGGGGTCTCTAATGGTAACTATCAGGCCAATTCCCATTAGAAAGCAAAACCATCTGATTTTCAATGTTAATGATTCTAATTGTCTTTTTCAGCAGGGAGGTATAATCCTGGCAGAGAAGACAAAGTAAGATAAGTAACCAGCAGGATCTGAGCTTCAACAGTGCAGATGAATGTGTGCTCACTATTTGGCAAGCAACAAGTTACTGTTAGCCTTTTTATTTATGTGTTATTACTGTTTATTAGTGGGTTTTAAGGTGTTTATGTCCCAAATCATTTTAATCCATTCACACTTTTTTTTTCTGTAGTTAATTGTGTTTAGTCACATTTGTCCCATTTGCTGTAGTTAGATTAATCTGTCCAACGTGTCCTCTGCTGCTAACGTTGCTGGTATTGCTGATATTGCTGGCATATTGCTGTGATTATTTGCAAATAATACTTTGGTGATTAACAAATGGCAGGAGCAATAGTGGGAGAAAAGCAGATGGGCTTCAGGCTGGAATAATGGATGATTTCTGAGCCTTTCATTAGAAAAAAAAATGATAGTAAGCAAGATATGTTAATATTATGGTAACAAGTTGTACTAAGCTATAAATTCCATACTAACTCTCTTAATGTCACTAGAAATAAGTTAGTAGTTGTAGCAGTAACAGTTTAGAAACAAAATCTAAACATAATAAACCTAAAAAATGCTAAATTACAGTATTTTCTAGTTGTTAATAAACATTAACTATAAGCTAGTAAGTGTTTTATTTATTTATTTATTTATTTTGGTAAGTATAACCTGTTACTATGTTATTAACATTTTATTACCCATTAATTTGGTAGCACTTGTTTACAGGTGCAATTTGTAAAATCTTTAGTTTTAAATCAAATCAGCAACAGAATGTGTGGAAATGACAGTTTTAATATTATGTTTAAGTTGTATGTTTATGTTATGTATTGTGTTGCAGAAACATCTACCGAAGTTAGTATGCTAACCAGGTAGCCCTGGCCCATCCTATCTTGTAATACCACTTTGAACCTTGTGAGGTGATAGTGAGCCACTTTAGCATAGAGTTCAACATGCAAGGATGAAGAAGTGGCACTGACCCGAGGGAGGACATATTCTACCCTCTTGTCGATGACGTTAGAGGTAACGCTTCCGGTTAGACCACCGAAGGACAGGGAGCCAAAGAAAGAGGCAGCCAAGAAAATAATTGGCATAAATGAAGCAAAAAAGGCTTAACACTGCCACTGCTTTCCACCTCAGGCCACATGAGGGTTGATGCTGAACTCTCAATGTTTCTTCTAGACTAGTAAGGAGGTGGAGGAGTGAGGAAGGAGAGAGACTGTGCATTTTCTTGTTTCTTACTATAGCGGTGGACATAACAACTTTCTGGTGACATGCTGACCCCTATTGGTTTGGAGTGTGGAGTGTGAAGTCAGCAGTTTAACAACTTGACATTGACTTGAAGCAAACATGATAGCTAGCGTAATACCTAATGCAGCAGTAAGTTTAAATGGAATGTGATCTGTATGTTACTAAACCTTCAGCTAGATTACTTAACGGCTTTAAGTAAATAAGCTATTGTGCTAACTAACATACCTGCCGTCCAAACTATATGCTGAACGGCTGTTTAGAATTGTTTTGCTTCTGTCCTTTAATTACCACATTTTCTGCATGTAGCATTTCCTTCTATTCATTAAACTGAAGGTGTTTCTATAAAGAAACACGGAATGAAAGAATGACTGTGTTGACTCTGATTACTGTGTGAGAACAGCATTGCGGTGATGACTGTAACAAAACTGACAGGTTGCAAATGAAGTTTCTTCATTTACTGCATTCAAGTAGGCATACATACATACATACATCATCTAAACCGCTTATCCTTCTGGGTCGCAGTGGGGTGCTGGAGCCTATCCCAGCTGTCATTGGGCGGAAGGCAGGATACACCCTGGACAGGTCGCCAGTCCATCACAGGGCACATACATCATCTAAACCGCTTATCCTTCTGGGTCGCAGTGGGGTGCTGGAGCCTATCCCAGCTGTCATTGGGCGGAAGGCAGGATACACCCTGGGCAGGTCACCAGTCCATCGCAGGGCAGACAGACAGACACAATCACACACACACTCACACCTAGGGGCAATTTTAGCATGTCCAATCGGCCTGACTGCATGTTTTTGGACTGTGGGAGGAAACCGGAGTACCCGGAGGAAACCCACGCAGACACATGGAGAACAGGCAAACTCCACACAGAAATGACCCTGGTCACCTGGCCGGGAATCGAACCCAGGCCATTCTTCCTGTGAGGCGACAGCGCTACCCACTGTGCCACCGTGCTGCCCTCAAGTAGGCAGTCCTGATTAAATTAGTTGGTTTTTTTTTAGTCAGTTAACAACAAGTCCAAGCTGAGTCACAAGTCAGTCAACATGCATCACGAGTTTGACTCAACATAATGAAACATGCAGCACTAGTACACATCTCTGACCTGCACTAACCTATTGACATTACACCCATCATTTTGAGCCAGCTTTCGAAATTCTGAATGGTTGCAACATGTCAAACAAAGCCGCTAATAGACACTTTGTTATGTCCTCTTGCTTCATCTGACAAGCTTTGGAGCTTACCTTGGCAACTGTGGCACTGAAAACTCCAGCTGATGGTTCAGTCCAGAAAATTCTTAGTACTTCATACTCTTCTGAAAGCAGTCGATAATAAGGTCTTCAGTTTGGATTTAGAAGCTACATATAAAAACTTGTGATGTATCAGCGCTCTAATAGTGGTAAAATGGTAAAGATAACAATGACAGTAACTCATTATGTAGCAGTTAGCAGTTAACAGCAGTTCTGTGGTCAGACAGTGGACAAAAATAATGGCATAGAGGTCAACTAATAGATTGTGCAGTAACAAATGTCTACAGTAGCAGTCACCAAACCTGGTCCTGGAGATCCAGCTTCCTGCCAAGTCTAGCTGCAATCATTTTTGGCCACACCTTCTCCATCCAATTAACTTCTACCGAGGTCCTTGATTTGCAGGATTAGATGCTTTAGCGTAATTTAAGGACTAGAGTAACATATAGATGTCCAGGAAGAGGGTTGGTGACCACTGGTCTACAGTCTATAACTGTACACCTACAGGGGACCTATTAAGTAGGCCTTTCTAAAGTGGCCAGTGAGTGGATGTACAAGGTGGTGGTTTCTAATAACGTGGTCAGAGAGTGGAAGTGCAAGGTGGGAGATTCTAATAAAGTGGTCAGAGTGTGGAAATACCAGGTGGGAGTTTCTAATAAAGTGGTCAATGAGGGAAAGCTAAAGGTGGGATTTTCAAATAAAGTGGTCAGTGAGTGAAAGTGCAAGTTAGAGCTTTCTAAAATGTGTGTATGATTGATATTTCTAATAACATGGTCAGTGAGGGGAACCTCAAGGTGGGACTTCCTAATAAATTGGTTAGTGAGGAGAACACAGGGCAGGGGTTTCTAATAAAGTGGACTGTGAGTGGAATACAAGGTAGGGGTTCCCAAAAAGTGGCCAGTAAGTGGAGTACAAGGTAGATATTTCTAATAGGCAGGTGATCAGTGGAACCTCAAGGTGGGACATTCTAAAAGATTGTGAATGAATACTCAAGAAAGGATGTTTCTAGTAAAGTGGCCAGCGAGTGGAAGTAAAAGGTCAAAATTTCTCAGAAAGTGGTCAAGGAGTGTATATTCCTTCAGTATTAGGCTTTCAGTTCTTCTTTAGTATTGATATGAATGTATGAACATGTGATGCACTGGCCACAAAGAACCGTTCCCATCTCTTGTTTTCTCTGTAACACAAAGAACAAAAACAAAGAGTAGCACATTTTGCTTCAGCTTGAAATATTTATCCTTGAAATGGTTGAAATATTTACGTGAGCTTAGAAATGAATACATTCTGTTTCATAAAAAATGCAAGGAAGTACAGCAGCTCTTCTGATGCACACTGGAAGTTTGTGATTCAGAGAAACAAAAGGGAAAAACAAAGAGTTGGCTCGGTGCAGTGACCTTGATCCAATGGAAAGTTTTTATTTCAAGTTCAGTAGTGTGGATTTGTCAGTGAGCATTAATCACAGCATATGGGCGCTTTATGACTTGTCTAAGACTTGACGAGTGGTTGCTAGGGCGATGGATGGTGGATCCTAATTTTGCTCGTGTTCAGAATCCCCCAGTGGATGCTGGACATGACTTTGACAGGCCTGACATAAGAGCGAACCTGAGAGTAATAAGTGGAGGTCTCTGTGCAGGAACATGTTGTTAAATTGGGAAAATGTGAAAGCCTAGCTGCTCTGATTTGTGGCAGCTTCAAGGGACAGTCTCAAAACTGTTCTCCTGAAACCTAATTTGAATTTCCACAAAAAAAGGTCTTCCAAAGGTCTTCCAGAAAAACCAACAGCTCAGTATGTAATGAACTCGTGCCATGAATTTTCTTTTCTGTGTCCGTTCAGATTTTTTTATTTATTTATTTTTTTTTGGATGCCTTCATATTTTCTTTTTACTATCCTTCAGGAAATAAATGCTATCAAGCAACTTTCTGAGGGCAATGTACCATAAAGAAGCCAAGAACATTAATAGCGCACTCAGGAAAATGAATCTGCCATTAGGAATCTACCACTTCGCACTTCCACTGACCATGATCAAAGCGCCTCCTGATGTGAAGCACCCACCAATTTTCCTTTCAAGCATTTCCAATGGATTTGAACTTAACTGCTTTTACTGATCATTATAAATATATTTGGTTTAAAGTTGATTCATCAATACTAGCTGATCCAGGACCAGCTTGAGGTTCACCAATACAGAAGACAGACTGAATGTACATTTGCTGGAAATTAGTTTGGTTGTTTTCATTGTCAGTGCCTTATATGATAAGTTTCATAATTATGTTTTTATTTATTTATTTTTTTTTGTCAAAAGGAAGTTCCTACAATGTATAGAACAAACTAGGTGTATCAAAGTGATATTGAAGAAAATCTATTCCTTCCAAATATCTAGCCTTGACTTCACAACAACTTCAAACACTGTGCATTCAGTGTTCATGTTCAGCAGAAATGTATCCAATATGTCTTTCAAGACTTTTAACTGACTTGAGTGTCAGAGTGAAAATGCCATTAAGTACAAGGTATTCATTTTTCAGGTGATGTTTCTAAGGAGGTTAGATACAAAATAGTCGACCTGCATAAAAAGGGAGAATAAAAAGGACAATAAATGAAAAAAAAACAGGAGTTTCCAAATCTGCAGTTCAAAAATGTATTGACTGTCAATGTTTTTGCATATCTTCTCAACCTTGACTTCTAAAGGCTCTTGTATATAACATGATACTCATATGTTTCAGATCAAATTGCTCCATTATCTCATCACTACTTTTCAGCCACTTCAGCGGCTGTAAACTCTTTGCATGCCATTTCACATGTGTTTTCGATGTGGACTGAAAGAAGAATGGTTTCCAACATGATGGTCAAGTCCTTAGTGATGTCCTGAGTGTCCATTGGTCGTCCACCAGTTATACACGGTGTAACTCAGCCCCTCTTCATAGGCTTATAACTCCGAATGTGAGTCACATACATTTTCACAATAAGACGAAATGGAAAGGGCGACTCCACAGATTCTGAAAATGTTTTCGCAAAGACAGAGAAACTATCTGAGAATATACAGAAACATTGAATTTGATATGTGGGCAAGTTTGTGGACCCCAGATGGTTAAAAAAAAAAACAGAGAATATAACAACTGTGCAAGACCATGTAGACCACCAAAACTGTCACCATCAGATAAACCAAGCTCTACTCTTGATTCAGATCTGAAACAATCCACAGGTGTTTCTGTCCATCCTCTGTCCATCCACTGTGAGAAGATGTGTAGACGTTAAGAAAATGAAACAGACACATGGAATTAAGAAGCTGCTGGTGGAGTCCAGACCTCAGTATTATTAAATGTGTTTGGGATTATTTGGATCATGAAAAGCAGAAAATACATCCAACTTGCAAGACTGTAGATGAATTTTCCAGCAGATTTCTTTGAGAAACTCACCGCAAGTCTCCAAAAAAAAAAACAAAGCAGTATTAAAGGCAAAGAGTGGACACAATAAACACTGACAAATTTGAAATTCTATTTAGTTGTTGTGATTTATGTGTAATTTTAATTAAACATGTGTTTTCTACCTTTGTTCTTGATGCTGAAAAATTAAATAATAAATAAATAAATAAAGGGTGGTCCCTGACATTTGTATAGTACTGTATTTTAAATCTGAAAAAAAAAATGAAAACTTATTTTAAGACCTCACAGGAAACAACTAGCACATGTTAACTGTTTTGTGTGGCTGTGTCTATGAAGATGTTTGCTTGCAATTTATGTCTGAACAGTCTACAGGTGTTTCTAATAGTGACTTTAACTATAATTTCCATAAAAAACAAAAACATTGCCAATATAATAGGATGCACCGGAGTAGCCGCGTAAGCCTAAGGTCACCATGCTCAATGCAAAGCTTTGGCTGGAGGGGTATGAAGCCCCCCAGGATTTGGCTGTGTTCCCTGAAGAGATGGAGCTCCATTCTATACCTTTGGGATGAGCTGGAGTGTCCAGAACTTATTATCCAACTTCAGTACCCGACCTTACTAATGCTCCTGTGGCTAAATGCACAGCTTATTCCAACATCTAGTGATCTTCCCAGAAAAGTAAAGGCTATTATTGCATCAAAAGGGAGATAAATTCCAAACTAATACCTTATAAATCTGGTTTCAGAAGAAAAGTTGGCTATGCAAACTTTTGAGTGCTAGAGTATATACATTCATACATATACAATCAGACTTTTGACAGCTAAGTTATATACCGTTCATTTCTGTAGGGTCCAGATTTCATTTGAATGCCTCTATTGTTGCCATATTAAAAGCCTGCCTGGCAGCTCCATCTGGCTTTAGCGTCGTCCTCCATTTGAAGGAAAGTGAGACTGCACAGCACCTCTTAATTTGGCTTGAAATAATGCAAGCAAAAAAGCAATAATAAGTGCCTGTGACTGCTTTTCAAACCTTATTTCTTGCTCTCGCTCTGAATCATATTTTGTTTAACATTTTAAGTAGTGAATGTAAGCTGTGTGAAAAGGAAAAACAGAGCAGTCATTCATAGTTATATAACAGGCTTTAAATGAATCTTCTCCCATGTGAAACTGTAATCACATAAATGAGGACAATATGTTTCACATAATATAATTTAGGCCGTAATAAAACAATCATTTACTCTCTGGTCCTCGGCGCTGAAGAAAATCATATTTTGACATTTGAAAATCAATGTCAATTTGATGAGGTGGTGAGAACAAAATAGCACGTAATAGTTTCAGGTATTGCATGTTATTGTATGGTGAAGAAAAAGGGGGGAGACTATATGCTACCAATAGTCTTTGATATTGTCAATTAATGTTATAATATATATTGCATGTTACAAGGCCTGTAGCAATGATTGTAAAGGTCAGCATTTAATGTTTCATTCTTGTACTTATCTACTAATTTTCATGATTTGCTTCTATTATCTATAGCTTTAATAATGTTTTTACTATGAACTGGCAGAGATAGAATTATGGTCTTTTTTTATTGAGATATTTCTGGAATAACTTTTGTTTCTGCCATTTTCTTCCATTCAGTTTGAGCTTGGTGGGGCTGAATTTGGCACAGGGAACATCAAATCAAAGTACTAATCAGAGCTAGCAACAGGTATGTGCTCCTCACGCTCCTCTCTCGCACATAAAGTACCAGACAAAATTACAGGAAGTAGGTTATTTATGCCTTTTCTAAGCTTATTAAACAGGCTTGTTATGAAGGTTTATTACACTGGTATGTGTAGCATACCTAGATACTACTCGCTATTTGCATTAGCCACCTGTTGTAGGATTGTGATACAAGCGATTAATCTCATTTTTGAGAGCACAGTAGCTAGCAGTTCACGAAAAGATTGAAGTCGAAAGAAGGCGAAAAAAATGCTATTTGACATGTTCACTACCGAAACATAAAGAGTTTTATTCCATAGATGGGGTCTTATTTTAGCTACACCCCTGCATTTTAGAGCAGGAAGTGAGACTGCATCCCTGTCCCTCATGGCCACATGGTGAGCAGTTAGATCCTATTGTTTTGAAGTAAATGTGCTCCAAAGGCTGAAAATCTGTATATACCTCTAGGAATTGTCACTACTGAAACATATATTTTCTATTATTAAGTAAAACCTTTTTGTTTCAATGAAAAATATTGTATTTTTATATGGGTACAACTGTTCAAAGCTGTGTTTGCTGGTCAGGTACTGGCTAACATTTTACAGTTGTAGTCAAAATGAACTAAAATTGTCACTGCCGAAACAGAAATATTTGGTGAAATTTTGGTAGTTTTATTAGTGACAAAATGGAATGTTCATTCATTTTAATAAAATGAGCATAATTAATTAAGGTATCATAAGGTTAATTTGATTGTAATGTCCAAGTCAGTTTTAAATCACAATGATGTGCAAATCATTTAAACCCTAAATTTATTTGAAAATAGTACAAAGACAACATATCAAATGCTGAAACTGAGAAATTTTATTTTGTTTGAAAAATATAAGCCCATTTTGAATTTGATGGCAGCAACACATTCCAAAAAAGTTGGGACGGGGCAACAAAAGACTGGTAAAGTTGTGTAATGCAAGGGACGAGGCTGAAAACCTGTATTGGCTAGCCAAGATCTTTGGGCCCTCAGGTGGCACTGCATTAAAACAGACATGATTCTGTAGTGGAAATCACTGCATGAGCTCAGGAACACTTCTGAAAACTACTGTCTCTGAACTGTCTGTTCATCACTGCATCTACAAAAGCAAGTTAAAACTCTACTATGCAAAGAAGAAATCATATATAAAGAGGACCCAGAAACACTGCCACCTTCTCTGGGCCTGAGCTCGTTTAAAATGGACTGAGGCAAAGTGGAAAGGTGTCACTTACATGGTTACAGTTACAGTCTGCATCATTTCTGAACAAATTGATTTACATTTGTTCTATAGCATGAGTGCTTTGAGTCAAACAAACATCTTAAGAATAACTGTGATTGGTCAGGATGCTCACAGCATGCAATAGAACATTCACTGGTTGGTTAGAGGCTATGTTACAGAATTCTGCATTAACAGGAAGTATTACTCATGAATATCGATATTTCAATAACGATTGACAAATGACATACTGTGCAGCCCAGTTTAAAACTAAGACGAAATCATTCTTTGCAGGTCATTTAGAGAAAAAAAGTCACTAGATCTCAAGTGCATTGAACAACGTCTTCCAAATGCAGATAAATGCCTCAAAACTCCGGGGAGTGTGCTTCACCTTGCAGCTGGCTAATGACCCCAGGCATAGTACTAAAACAACTATGGAGATTTTCAGGGCCAAAAAGTGGAACATTCTCAAACGGCCAAATCAGTCACCTGAATCAAGCTAATGGAGCATGCATCTCACTTAGCGAAGACAAGACTGAGAGCAAAAAGCCATTGAAACTGAAAATGGCTGCATTACCGACCTGCCAGAACATCAGCAGGGAAGATGCTCAGTGTCTGGTGATGTCAAGCAGCCAGAGGCTTCAGGCAGTATTGATTGCAAAGGATTTATACAGATGTGATGTGTCCCAATTATACAATCTAGTGAAAAAGTTTTTGCCCCTAGAGATTTCCTCTATTTTTGCACACGTCACACTAAATGGTTTAAGATCCTCTTTCAAAATATAAGACAATGTAATATTGTCTTATTGTCTTGCAATATAAGACAATGAGAACAGAAGGAACCTTGCATTATTGAAGGAATGACATTTTTGCAACACTTATATCACCCTTGTGAAAAAGTAAATGCCCCTAAACTTGATAGCTTGTTGAGCCACCTTTAGCAGCAACTACTGCAAACCAAACTTTTCATACTTTTCACTGTGGAGGATTTTGGCCCACTGTTCTTTACAGAATTGCTTTAATTCTGCCACATTGGACCTCTTCTGATACGTCCAACTGCCCACTTAAGGTCCTCCCGTAGCATCTCAATGGGTTTCCAGTCAGGACTTTGACTAGGTCACTCCAAAACCTTGAGAAACCTCTGAGTCATTCAGAGGCTTCAGATCATTCTGCATCATGTAATTGGACTGATCACTGGATATTCGCCTGCAAGATATTTTAGTAGAAAGCATACAACATGGTCAAGGTGCAACATACAGGGGACCCTGCGGGATCCAGGGCCTCAAATTAACCTCTCGGACCCCCTGAATATCCCAAAAACAAAATTCCTGGGGTTTAGATGTTAAGCTGGGAAAAACAGACACTCAAGTACAAATTCAAGGTAAAGGTCATTTTTTATCCTGCTTCACACTCTATCAGGGAGCTTCTGTCTTTGGGATTCCTAACTAAATAAAAGTGCAGAACTGCCCTGTCTTAGGGTGGCACTGTAGCAGATTGGTTCACCCAGCTGGTTCTTCATAGCCTAGCAACTGTAACCGTGCCTGGGATACATAATATGACATAGAAAGAATGTAATCTTGCTTATTTTCCAATCCGAAGACAAAAGTCGAGATGTGTAAGATCTCAGTCCACGCGTGGAAGAGTGCATTACCAACCTGGAAAAGAGCATTTCCAGAAGAAGAAACATTAAACCAAATGTTTTGCAGCCATTGAAGCTTGCTTCAGTGTCACTATGGTGAGTGAATTAGCAGCAGACCAACATGGGACCCCACGAATACTGTAAACACACACACATTATCTAAGCCATATATCCTTCTGGGTCACGCGGGGTGCTGGAGCCTATCCCAGTGGTCTTTGGGCGGAAGGCAGGAAACACCCTGGATGGGTCACCAGTCCATCACAGGGCAGACAAACAGATACATACGATCACATACTCATTCACATTTAGGGGCAATTTAGCATCTCCAAGTGGCCTGACTGCATGTCTTTGGACTGGGGGAGGAAACCTACAGAGACACTGAGAGAACATACAAACTCCACACAGAAAGGAGCCTGGTCACCTGGCCGGGGAATCGAACCCAGACCCTTCTTGCCGTGAGGCAACAGAGCTTGACAGTTAACAAACAGCCAAAAATCTTCTTCATACTTCTTTGAGACCATACCCACAGAAGAGTTCTAGTTTGTTTATGTCTTACATGTAGGTTATGTCATCTAACTAACATTGAAATTAGCATGC
This sequence comes from Colossoma macropomum, assembly GCF_904425465.1. Classification (NCBI taxonomy): domain Eukaryota; kingdom Metazoa; phylum Chordata; class Actinopteri; order Characiformes; family Serrasalmidae; genus Colossoma; species Colossoma macropomum. The sequence goes on along the minus strand of NW_023494807.1, from coordinate 3,176,429 downwards.
ACCATGTTTTCAGATTTTTCTATAAGTCCCTCTTTTTCTACTTTACATTGTAATGTGAGACAATATTGTTTAGCAATATCATACCCCATATTTAAAAATTACCATTTCTAAGTAAGAATTTAGGATTTTTGGAATATACACAACTCTAGCACCTCATACATCACACTTTTTCAGTATTCAGTATTCAGTGTGTCCACATTTCTTTATTACAGCTTCAATTTTTTTCAGGAAACTTGGTTTGAGTTTATCATATTAATCTATATGAGTATTTTTCCACACCTCCAAAGTTCAGTCATAGAAGTTGGTTACATTTTCTGCTTCTCATGATCCCAAACACATTCAGTGATGTTGGGATCTGGACTCTAATGTCTAAGGTGGTCAGTCAATTGTTCTGAGAACACCAGCAGTTTCTTTGTTTCATTTGCAAATATTCTTTTTTTTATCTATTTCCTTTTTGTCAGCAATGTCTTCTTGACAGCTACACATCCTTTCAGACCCATAGCATCAGGGTGGAAAGATGGACAGAAACACCTGTGGATTTCTTTCAGCTCTGAAGCAAGAGTGCTGTTTTTTGTGCTGTTTATCTGCTCAAATGTGTTTTGATGTTTACTTTGAAATACTTCATTGTAAGGTCTAAAAGTCTACCAAGAACCGCTGTTTTACAGCATCATTTATCAAAAACTAATATAAAATGTTTTGCAGTCGATGCATATTATTTGAGAATGTATTATTAAAAACTGAGATAAATCTTTTTTTTTTTTTTTCTTTTCAAGCTATTCTTTTGAGAATTCAGCAGACCTCGAGCACATTGAAAATCTTTGCAAATGTTTGGAAAGGAAAAAAAAAAGGAGAAACATACTGTGCAGCTCATGACTGTCTGTGCTGCTCTAAAAGATAAGTAGAATAAGTGTGGGTGCAGAAACTTCCAGAATTGTTGGCAGACAGAGTTCAAGCTGTGATTAAGGCAAATGGTGGACAGAACAAATATTAAGACATCTAGAATTTAATTAAATATTGCATTCTAGAATATAACGGTGCCTGAAAAAGGTTGAGACAAATCAGCTTACAGTGCTGTGCTGTCAAGAAAACGTTAACCCTCTGAGGCCTACAAACAAGGCCACACATCAAATTCGAAATTTCTCAATGTTTCTATATACATCGATCAGGCATTATGTTATGACCACCTCCTTGTTTCTACGCTCATTGTCCATTTTATCAGCTCCACTTACTATATAGGTGCACTTTGTAGTTCTACAGTTACAGACTGTAGTCCATCTGTTTCTCTGCATACTTTGTTAGCCCCCTTTTACCCTGTTTACCCCTCACAGAGCAGGTACTATTTGGGTGGTGGATCATTCTCAGCACTGCAGTAACACTGCCGTGGTGGCGGTGTGTTAGTGTGTGTTGCGCTGGTCTGAGTGGATCAGACACAGCAGTGCTGCTGGAGTTTTTAAACACCTCAGTGTCACTGCTGGACTGAGAATAGTCCACCAACCAAAAATATCCAGCCAACGGCGTCCTGTGGGCAGCATCCTGTGACCACTGATGAAGGACTAGAGGATGACCAACACAAACTGTGCATCAGCAGATGAGCTATCGTCTTTGACTTTACATCTACAAGGTGGACTGACAAGGTAGGAGTGTCTAATAGAGTGGACAGTGAGTGGACACAGTGTTTAAAAACTCCAGCAGCACTGCTGTGTCTGATCCATTCGTACCAGCACAGCACACACTAACACATATAGTAAGTGGAGCTGATAAAATAAACAATGAGCATAGAAACAAGGAGGTGGTCATAATGTTATGCCTGATCGGTGTATGTTCACTGATGCTGAGCGCTGAAAATATCTTGTACTTAACTGCCATTTTAATTAGTTTTTAATTAGTTTGTTGTTATTTTTCATAAATAAAATATCAAACTGCTCATATACAGTGTACCTCCAAATAGTCACTGTTTAAGAAACTACATGTTTCTTGCTGCCTGAGCAAGGCTTTATGATACTAAAGCTGCTGGGGTCCAAGTAGCCAATTAAATATTATTTTTAACATGATTTTCCAAGGTCGATAACTTTACCGTTAACACAGCTGTTTTCTTTAGTTTTTGGTCTTTTTTTATCAGAAATATGCACTAACCACACGTTTCACTACATTCATTGCTTTTGTAGGTAGACAAATGGAACCACTTAAACCTTTTCCATTATGTATTTGGGTACATTTTGACTTTGAGCCTCAAACGCAACACGCTTTTACCATTATTGCCAATGTTGTGGTTACATCTGTTCTGTTCGCATTCACTACTGCTTAAAATGAGCTGCTGTTTCCACCTCATGACTGGATGCGAGGCATCCACCAGAAAATATAGCCGGCTTTTATGTTCACAAACATTCTGATTTGGTCTATAGAAGAACTATTAAGAACCATTAAATGGATGAAATGTTTCATAAATCAGATGTGCGAGTATGAAGAAGCTTTATAATGTGTAAAGAACATCAACATAATGTAGAAGAGAGTGGGGTTGGTTGGCACAGTTTTCACTCTCTGCTCTGAACATCCAAGCTTAAGACAGACATGTTCTTGAAATTAGGGCATTCATGACTAAATTCATGTATTCGTGTTGCGTACTTATGCCTGTCAGACCCAACATGGGGTTTGTTGGCACATGTTATGATGATGGTTGGCAATATGTTTAAAGGTTTTAGTTCAAAACATTGAAGCAACAAATAGAAAGATTCTGAGCTTTACTGTGAACTGTGCAGAATGTAAATAAAAATAGGATGCAATGATATGCAAATTGTGACGATGTGACAGAAAATAAGACGCTCGCGGATGTAATAATGAAGGTGGTTTGTTACAAACCAACCGTAAGCAAAAAGGGCAAGGCTCAAATCGAAGTCAAAAACACAGGCCACAAGTCAAAACACAGATCCGTCAGAACAGCAAAAGTACCAAGGGGAGAGGTAAGAGGTCAAAAACAGAACAAACGAAGCAAAGGTCAAAACACGGAATACAATCAAACAGGCAAATAACACTCAGTAGCTTTCTAGGAAACAATATCTCACAAAGATTCAGACTAAAGCCTGGGCTTAAATACTGCTAACTATCTGTCATATGATCATACACAGGTGAACATAGTTAGTACTCAGGGGATTGAGAGCGCTGATAGGTTTGCTGGTGAAAGTCCGAAGTCACATGAGACCCCATTGAATTCTGGGCAATGGAGTTCTCTCCGGAGCTGGATTCTGAGTGCGGATGTTCAGTCATGTGATCTCCCAGAGGATGCTGGGAGATGAAGTCCGTGTCTTCCAGAGCGTTGACCGAATGCGTGACACCATATTTTTGAAGGAAATACTGCAAAGACAACATGTCAAATGTTGAAACTGAGAAATTGTATTGTTTTTCAAAAAATAGAAGCCCATTTTGAATTTGATGCCTGCAACACGTTCCAAAAAAGTTGGGACGGGGGCATATTTCCCACTGTGTTTCATCACTTCTTCCTTTAACAACAATCTGTAAGTGTTTGGGAATTAAGCAGACCGACTGCTGTAGTTTTGTTTCTTGTTTGATACAGGATTTCAGCTGCTCAACAGTTCAAGGTCTCCTTTGTCATATTTTTCATTTCATAATGTTATAATGAAATGAAAATAACATTTTCAGTGGTGACAGGTCTGGACTGCAGGCAGGTCAGTTTAGCACCCAGACTCTTTTAATAAAGACCAATGTAGTTGTAATACATTTAATACAGAGCGATGCTGTTGTAATACATGCAGAATGTGGTTGACATTGTCTTGCTGAAATAATCAAGGCCTAGCCTGAAAAAGACGTTGTCTGGATGGCAGCATATGTTGCCAAAACAAGTATATATTGTTCAGCAATAATGGTGCCTTTACAGATGTACATGTCACCCATGCCATGTGCACTAATGCACCTCTATACCAACATGAATACTGGCTTTTGAACTGTGCACTGATAACAAGCTGAGTGCTGTTTAGCCCAGAGGACACAGTGTCCATGATATCCAAAAATAAATTTCAAACGTTGATTCGACAGACCACAGGACACTTTTCTACTTCCTCTGAGCCCATTTTAAATAAGCTCAGGCCCAGAGAAGGTGGCAGCATTTCTGGATCCTGTTTATATATAGTTTCTTCTTTGCGTTTTAGAGTTTTAACTTGCATTTGTGGATGCAGTGACAAACTGTTTTCACATACAGTGGTTTTCAGAAGTGCTTCTGAGCCCATGCAGTGATTTCCACTACAGAATCATGTCTGTTTTTTAATGCAGTGCCATCTGAGGGCCCAAAGATCACGGCCAGCATATACTGGTTTTCGGCCTTGTCCCTTGCATACAGAGATTTCTCCAGATTCTTTGAATCTTTTAATGTTATTATGAACTGTAGATGATGAAAAGCAAAAGTTCCTTGCTATTTTACATTGGGAAACGTTATTCTTGGATTGTTGCACTATTTGCCCGTGCAGTCTTTCACATCATTCCTTCCCCATCTTTACTTCTGAAAGACTCAAATTGTTTTGTGTTGTTGGCATCAAATTCAAAATGGGCAAATATTTTTCAATAAACAATAAAATTTCTCAGTTTCAACATGTGTTATGTTTGTACTAATTTAAATGCAATATAGGATTTAAATGATCTGCACATGATGCATTTTGTATTTATTTACATTTTGCACAGCATCCCAACTTTTTTAGAAATAAGGTTTTAAAATATCTTGATAAAATATCTTGTTACTATTTGGTGAATTAAACATTATTTGGCTAAAATTTGCTACTTAGTATCTACACTCATTGTCCACTTTATTAGCTCTACCAAATAGGAGCACTTTGTATTTCTACAATTACAAACTGCAGTCCATCTATTGCTCTGCCTACGTGTTAGTCCCCTTCTGACCCTGTTCTTCAATGGTCAGGACCCCCACAGGACCACCACAGATCAGGTATTATTTGAGTGGTGGATCATTCTTAGCACTGTGGTCCATATAGTGTAGAAAATGCACATAGATATAAATGCAAATACATTTGCAGACATAAAAATGCAAAACATTGGTTGTGAGAGTTCCCCTCACTTACCTAAAAGATATCACTGTGTAAATCAGCCCCTGAACCAACCAACACAACCCCCCCTCCCCGCCATGATTCTACACCAATACATTTTCTTTTTTTTTTCCTAGCACCATACCTCCAAGCCAAGAACCTTTAAGGAACCTCTGTTTTGAAGAGTGTAGTGAAGGATTGCAGAATGTGGTTTGAGAACTACAACTTGACCCAACAGTTATTAGCCTTCCATCCCTAATGAAATAAAAACAATTCAGTGACCTGAAGCTTTTGGAGCCCACTGTAAGGGAAGACTACAGTTTGATAAACCTTCATCTCCCATCTCTTCACTCTCAAGACTGAGCCAAAATCTTCCAGTGGTTTGGCAGGTTCCCTTCCAGAGCTTTCTAAAACAGCATACCCAATGCCTTTCTTTGGAAAAGTGCTAGCTGTATGGTTTGCACATCTCAAAGGCTGTCAGTCAGCTGCCTTGTCATCCAAACACATCGTTATTTCCCATCAAGTTCTCAGGAAGGAAGAACAGATTCCACCACAGCTTTCAGCCTCTGCAGGGTTATTGAGGATTCCCTTGATCAGATGGGTCAATTTCATATTGCTGTTAGCAGAAGCATAGCTGCGGTGCTCAGATGAGGGAAGCCAAACGCGAGTAACAGTCAGGAGAAGTCATTCATCATCACTGTATCGATCTTTCAGAGATAGGCTGGGTTCCTGATGAATAATCTAATAAAGAAAGCAGCGCCGGATGGCAAGTGATGTAGACGGCAGGATCAGCAACTCTGGCACTGTAGAAATCCGCTTTGATCTTCCTTTGATTCCTAAAGCCAAAAGAGAATAAAGAACATGAAGAGTTGCTATATATGGAGTATAAAAGAAACTATTTGATTAGATTAAGCTGGATTTAAATACAAGAACATACCACTTGAATTAACACTTAGAAAAGTATTAACTGAAAGCAGCACAACTTTTTATTAGAAACTTTTAACAGTGTATCTGACTAAAAATGAATTAATGAAGGCATAGATTAGTACATTTCTAAAGAAAGAATTTAAAATGAAGTACGACAGTGTGCAAAAGTCAGAGACCCCCCTTCGTTTATTTCATTTACATTATAATAGCCATTTTCAGCGCCAGGATAAAAGCAGAAAACATGTATTTACATAAAAGCCACAACAAAATATAATATCAACATTTCCAGTGTTTAGAGTGTCCACTCTTGATCTTTCTAACAGCTTCCATTCTTTTCAGAAGACTCGCTTTCAGTTTTTCAAAGAAATCTTCAGGGAGATTTATCCAAGTTCAGTCTTGCAAGTTGGTTGTATTTGTTCTTCTCACAATCCAAGGAATCCAACACTCAAAGATTTTGAGGTCTGGACTCTAGGATGGAGAGTCATTTTTTTTAGAACACCAGCAGCTTCTTTGATCTGCAAATATCTATGCATTATTCTCAGTCATGGCTTCATGACAGCTACAAATTCTTAAAAAATAAATAAATAAATAAATAAAATCAGAAAACCTATACATACATACATACATCATCTAAATCGCTTATCCTTCTGGGTCACGGTGGGGTGCTGGAGCCTATCCCAGCTGTCATTGGGCGGAAGGCAGGATACACCCTGGACAGGTCGCCAGTCCATCGCAGGGCAGACAGACAGACAGACATACATATGCAGTCACACACTCACACCTAGGGGCAATTCAGCATTTCCAATTGGCCTGACTGCATGTCTTTCGACTGTGGGAGCAAACCAGAGAACCCGGAGAAAACCCACGCAGACACGGGGAGAACATGCAAACCCGGGAATCGAAACCCAGGCCATTCTTGCTGTGAGGCGACAGTGCGACCCACTGCGCCACCGTGCCGCCCTGAAAACCTATATTTAACAAAAATTTACACAGAAGCCTGAACAACACAATATGTAACATTTTTCAGTACCTAGTGTGTCCAACTTTTGCCTTTATTACAGCTTCTACTCTTTTCAGGAAACTTTGTTTTTGGGTAAAAAAAAATCTGAAGAATATTTAAACACTGGTCACATTTTCTGCTTCTCGCAATCCAAGTAATGTCAAAGCTCATTCAGTGATGTTGAGGTCTGGACTCTTGGTTAAACAATCCATTGTTCTCAGAAGACCAGCAGCTTTTTAATTTTCATTTATTTGATCTATTTTCCTTTTCTCAGTAAGAGCTTCTTGTCAGCTGCACATACCTTTAGACTCACAGCACTGAGTTGTCAATAAAGCAACAAATGAAATACCTGTGGATTATTTCAGATCTGAAGCAGTTTGATTTTCTCCTCTCTCTCAAAGATGGAAGCTTTAAGTGCTGTTTATTTGATGAGGACAGTTTTGGTGTTTACCAGGTCTTGCAAAGTTTGGCCCCGTTTTCTCAAACCTTTCAATCATTTTTTTTTTTTTTAAACTCCAGTTTTGGAAACTCCGGTTTTTCCTCCTTTTCTATATCCCTGATAACAATGAATAACTTGTACTTAATGGCCATTTGCTTGAAAATCAGGTGAATGAAGAGTAGTCTTTTGTTATGTATAATGCTGCTGTCGAAAGAAAACCTTGTATCTCCATTTTTGTCGTTTTTAGTTTTTGACATAATTTGAAAATACCTACTGTCCTTTACATTGTGTGCCAATTTCATGAAGAATAGACCAAAGGAAACAGCCCAAAACAACCTGGAAAAAAGTCTGGTTCCATTGACTTACATTAAAAGTAAAGTAGCTTTTTTCCTTCTCCTGTGAAGTTGTCATTTTGGAGATACAAGGTTTTCTTCAGACAACTGCGATATATTTCAGTAGTCTAACTTCTATATCAAGAACTATTGTGAATATGTGAATTTTTACTTCAATTGGCCACTATTTCAGAATAGGAATAGGCTTCACCTGTATCATCTCTAATTCATTCCGCAGAAGTGTACTTTTGTTTAGTGTAAAAAAAAAAAACAGTAATTTTCCCTCTCTCACTCTTTTCGCTCCATTATGCTAATTGTTATGCTAATCAACATGGTAATTGTATCATATTACAGTAGATCAGCAAAGTCTATCCAAGCACAAAACCTGAATAATTCAGAAGGTTTTTTTTTGTTTTGTTTTTTTTTCCTCTCACCCTAGATAGGTTCCTGCAGCTCAGAGCAACTGTCTGTGTCCTTAGAAGAGTGCAGGTTGGAGATTATTCATCTTTTTTTTTACCTTTTTGCTTTGGCAGTACTCCTACTCCTACTGCAGCTCTGACAGTGCAATCCAGACTCTAGCTGAAGACTCTAGTTGCCTCTGCCTGTCACACATACATACATACAAACACAAAGGAATCTGATCCCTCCCACTACTCCTTCCCCTCTACCCACATGTCATGTTTTGCGTTTTCCAGATGCTGTCTGCTCTGTGATTGGATGTCAGAACGGTGTGATTAGGATTGGAAGGAGAAGCTATGTCTGACTCTATCTGAGAACAGGTGTGTGGCTCGATTTCTTCCCTGAAATACAAAACTCATGGACTGTAGAGTGAAACACTGTGGAGTTTGGTAAGAAACTGAAGGGAATTTTAAGGAACGCTGGCCACTTTATGAGAAACACTTGCCACATATGCCATTTAACCCCTTTATGCAGATCCAAGTTTAGGCCCATTTTTAAATGATTTGTACTACTAACACAATAACACCAGTTATTGTAAGTTGTACAAATAGCACAATGATCATTCAGGGCTTTAACTGAAGTGGACACTTGGGCCAAGACATCCATTCACCTCTAGGCTTTTATTTCCATCATTTGGATTGTGTTTGAGAGCATCAAATACAGAAGAAAAAAAAAAAAACAACAAAAAATGCCTCTTATTTTTGGGGTTTATCATGTGTGCATGAATGCTGGGGATCAGTCATGTTCTACATTTCTTAGTTCAACAGGGTCTTGTAAGACATTGTACTAAATTTGCAGCAGACCCATAAAAGTATTTAGGAGCTACACTGCATTTTCCACTTTGTGTCTACCAGGCATCCCAAAGTGTCCATAACCTCTCCAAAGTGTCCATTGTCTCTCCAACCTCTCCAAATACAAAGAAGTCTGTCACTATATATTAAGCATGTGGTAGATTTTTTCTGGTCTTGTGTGATAGAACAGACAAATATATGTCCATTTCAGAGTAATATTAATATTTCTTCGAGCAAATGATTACACTATCCAAAATGTAAATGAAACGAAATGGACCCAACACCTTTGCAACATGACATATTGGACTTTTAATTCTTTTAGAGGCAACAGCTGAACTCCTAGGGTTCTCCTGGGGCAAGAAAAGATAGGAGAACATGACCAAATGGATAAAATAGGCAATATGAAAACACCTACCATATTGGCCAGTGTTTTCCAACCCAGTCCTCAGGGCCCCCCAGATGGTCCACATTTATGGTCCAACTCAACTCACAACACACTGAGATGAAGGAAAAATGTAGCTTGTCAAGGGGGTTGGGAACGTTGATACAGGCCATATTTATATCTTCATTTTTGTAAGAAATATTTACCAGATGCCACCTAAATACTTTACGTAACCTTTGTTTTTATCAGACAAACCTATGATATCGGCAATTTGAAGTATTAAATGGCCATTTTATCAGAAACATCTATCACACACAGTACTTCACTTGAAATTGTCATCATAAAAACCAACCATTATGACCTGGAATTCTCATAAGAACTGCAATTAATGATCAAACTGTCTTTTTGGTCATTTTATGCCACGGTAATAGTACATGTTTGGCTAAATGAAGAGTGAAAAATGACAATATGGCTATCTTCACCTTCGAATACCATCAGGTCCTGGTGCCAGTCTTGAGCAGGAACCAAATACCATAAAACCACAACCCTCAATGCTGGTACAGGACCAATGGCCAGGGGAAATAAGCTTTGTTCCAGTTTTGGTGCCAGATGTTCTGGTACTGCAGTGAAATACTATACTATAGAGAACCAAACCAATCTCCTGAAACTCTAGCACTTACTAAAAGAGTTCATCAAACAGACTTCAATTGTAATTGCAGCTTTTCCAAACAGGGAAGCTTAAAAAAGTGGATTTGTCCTTCAGCCCTTGGAGTACCTTGCAGACTTCAGCATTTTGGAACGAGAATGCACCAATACACCTTTCTTTTAGGCTGTATTTTGAATACCTTGTGTTCTGGCAGTAATTGTGAGGACATGCAAGACTACAGCATTTGATTTTTTTTGGAGGCTTTGTAGTTTGCCAGGTGAAAACTGTCAGCGTCGATATAGTAGTGAAATAACATGGCAGTGCATCCTTTGAACAATGTTATCAAAGCATATAAAATGAACATTTGATACAGACATCTGAGAAATACACTATTACTTAAAAGAACATGAATATCATTGCAGTTACTGTCATGCCGAGTTCACTGTACTGTCTGGTTTCAGGACAATTTTATCCTGAGTTATGAAGACACTCACAATCACCAGCCTGTATGAAGTTACTAAACGTATCCTACGATGAATGAATCCTTAATTATACAAAGGTTGAGGAGTGCTCCAGCATTTTTCAATACAGTCTCTATGTGCTGATTCTGTAGCATACAATGGATTACTATAGACAGTAATTATAACATATGTTTCCTGCTGCAAGCAGAGATATCTCAAGAACCACCCGCCCCCACCCCCCCCGAAAACAGTTCATAGTCTTTATTCAGCCAGCCTGTAGAAAGTTTGGCTCATATTTGAATAGTATTTGCAGGGCTAAGATCTGCAGTGTCTTCCGGAATGTATCTAAACCAGGTTTTCCATATCAGATTCAGCAGCAAACTGATGTGGGATCTAGAGTTTGACAAGCATACATCCAATTTTTGTTAAGGTTAAGTGAGCTAATGGTAGCACTTTACAGATTGGTAACAAGGGGGTAATACTAAGGTAGGGCTTGGCAACACAAATGTTGAGAAGAGCCATTTTATCCTTTCAACAAAAATCAAACTACCTTGGAAGCCCCAACATGTTATGTCCATTTCATCATCTTGGCTGTAAAGAATGTCTTGGTATGTGCAAATGTACTAGTGGAAAAATGAATATAAAATGAAAACCCTTACTTTCCTCTGCTTTGAGCTTTAGCTCAGCTATAGCCACTTTTCTTGCATCTCTGGCAGGAAACTTTTCCACAAAAGTAGAACAGTTTCTGGTAAAATGTCTCTCAATATTGATTTTTTATGAAGCTAAAGTCAGCTTCTCATTTGCCAGCTTCTTGTTCTTTTCCTGTTCCACCTTAAATGGTGCCTGAGGTGCCAGAATGGAACTACTGCACCATTTAAGGTGGAATGGGAAAATTTGAAGAAGAAGCTGATGAAAAAGAAGATGACTTCAGTTTCATGACTTCATGCAGATTACATGTATCAGGAAACCATCTGAGTGCTACGTCCATCCCGAGTCATCTCCAAATCATCGAGTCTTGCGAGCGATAAAGGTGGTTTCATTTTTGCATTATATATTTCTGTCTTCAATAGTTTCTGAATCAAAAATTACAAAATTTTAATAGCTGTAACTGTAGTTATTGTTGATGAGAGGTCTTATAAGAAGATGAGAAAATACAGTCATTTAAAAAGTAAAGGAGAACAGAAATTAAAACCATGATTAAAACATAATTAAAACCTTAGATTTAAAAAAGCGAACCATTAAATAAAAAAAAATCTGATTAGAAATTAAATTAGGAGAATAAAAAAATAAAGAATTAAAAATCAAATAAAACATTTTAAATGAAATTAAATTAGGAGAATAAATTGCTATAAAAGTGTTTCAAAGTGAGCTGAAAGTTACTCAAATATGAACATTTTGAGCCTGGATTTAAAAGTGTCCAGTGTTGGAGCTTTTCTAATGCTCTCTGTCAACTGGTTCCATTTAAGAGCAGCATACTAGCTAAATACTGCTTCCCCATGTTTAGTCTTCACCTTCTGCTGGACTAACTGACCAGTTTCTAATGATCTGAGAGTTCTACTCGGCTCACATCGCTGCAACATATGAAATAAATATGCTGGTCCTACAACACTGAGTGATGTGGTAATAGTGTCTTGAAGTCTGTTCTGTAACAGACTGGTAGCCAGTGTAAGGATTTAAGAATAGGGGTGATGTGTTCCCTTCTTTTACTTCTTGTGAGACTCTGGCAGCTGCATTTCGAATAACCTGAAGCTGTTTGATTGTCAATGGAGTGGCAAACAACAAATTGAACATATGAAACAAAAAAAAGTCACCCATAATTTCGCTTGTAATTCTTGATGAAAAAGTCTTGTCGAAACTGTTTTTTTCATCTTTATTCAATGAAAAGGACTTAAAAAGACAAAAAAAACACAATGGTAATGGAAGATAATCAGAATCTGTTATTTTGGATTATATAACAGATAAATTTTTTGACAAGTAATCAGTCATTTGTCTCTAAATACTTTTAAAAAATAAACCTCTCAACTCTTTTGGCTTTTTTAACAACTGTGATTTGAGTCAACACATTTTCTATTGTTTTCTAACTAGTGGGAAATTGCTGTGTGTGGTAATTCCCTACATACAATATTTTATTATATAGGTTATTTGCAATGGTGTCAAAGTTGATGTGTTTTAAACATGTTAACACACTAAATATTTAACACTATTAACAATTTAACAGCATTACTGCATTTAACCATTCTTATTATCCATCTAACTGTTTCCAGCCTGAAGCCCAGCTGCTTGCATGCTGTTGTTATGACTCTTATTTAAACCCTTAAAATTCCAGGCTTATTAAATACTAAGACTTATTATTCAGTACCTACAGGAGCTTCCACACAAACTGGTTGTGCCATTCTTAGGTTATGGAAGTGTGGAATGAAGCTTTGGTCCCACCGGTGGGCCAATGGCTCCATTTATGGTTCTCTCAAATTTATTTCCAGCTGCTATTGGAATGTAGCAGGGCTCCAAGAAAAGTGATACCAAATAATGTTATTGAATTATTAAAATGTGATGTTATTATTGTCGGATAATTGTCAGATTCACGCTTGGTCGAGTGGTTAGCTGGGAATCCTGGGTTTACGATAATGAAGGACTGGGACTCCAAATGTAAGTGGAAATATGACAATGATTAATAAGTGAATTAAAAAAGAAAACAGCAAAAGACTGGAAGAAAACAAGAAAATATAGAGCAAGATGTGAACAATGTACATAGGACTGCTATGAACCTCAGACGCCCAGTAGTCTTGTCCACCCACTAATACCCTGACTCGACATCAGCACAGGTTTAATTTCGTGTCTTAAGGTTGTGAAGACTCTTGTTTCAACAGCTTGCCCTCCCTGTTTAATTACTCATTAGCCCCACCCCATTAAACCATTTAACAAAGGGGTAGGTGCTCAATAAACAGTCAGGTGATTACTCAGCACCATATTTAAAACCAGCAGGTCATTAGGCCCAACACACTCTTACAAGCAGGTCAGTATACTTTTACATGGTTTGTAGTAACAATATCGTTCTTCCTTTTTCAGGTTTCCTGATGACGGGATACTGCATATGGTTGTGGGCCCTTACAACATGGATAAAAGAGGATGATAACCGCACCGGCAGTTCCCCTAGAAGTCTCAACGGACCACTTCAAGAGGTAAGTACTCTTATGTAAATACACATCACACATATGCGCCAAGTCAATGATGAGCTGGAGCCTCTAGCTTCATCACATAATGGTAATAAATGCATTCTGAAGGAGCTCCTTTTGTCCACTAATATAGCTAAAATAACCTGTTCCTTAAATCTTTTCTTTGGGTAAAATTTAAGCGAAATGGACAAAAAGTACTGCAAATAAGTTGCAGTTAAACTGGCAAATTAATGTGATTTATTGTGAACATTTATTTCAGTCATTTGACAGCCCTATTTATTTAAAGTGGCTGATTAAGTTTTACCATGTTTCAATAAAAAGAAAAGTAACTCTGTGCTGCTCACTGGTACAGCCTGGAACTCGAAAGGCCTCTCGTTTCATCTAAATGAGGTTGATCTCCAATACAGGAAAGCCCATCTAGTGTAGTGCTTCTATTGTGTCCATAAAAGGACAAGTGGTATAGATAAGAGGCTGCTGAACAGACAGGATTCTACCTATTCTTTGTGAACAGACACAGAGCAAGGTGGGAATGGCAAACACTGCTTTTCATTTGAGCTCCACTTTGAAGTGCTATATGAGGGGGATCAAAGACCAGACCAATGTGGATGTCCTAAGGCACAGATGCTGGGTGGAGTTCTAGAGCCACATGCTTATCTAGGTCAATATTACAAAAAGAATGAATAAATAAACTAATTATGAGCCCTACAAATCCAGGCATGACTGTTCTTTCATCCAAAGCAAAGGTCCTTTTCATCTGTATGGCTTAATAGGATAGAAGCAGGATCAGTTATCATCCTTTATTTGTAGGAAGCAAGAGAATAACTCCATCTAAATGAGCGGAAATTTGTGATTTGACATGGAGGATACGTTGTAGAGGCATTGCATCATGTCATATACATTTTTTTTTCCATTACAAAAAATACGATTATTTCTTAGGCATGTGTTTGATTTTCCTGAGAAAAGGATTAAGCGCTTTTCATCAGCTGTTGAGACAGTATCAATACCAAACTCTTGAATTTAAACCATTGAAGTCTATCACTACTTTCTTTAGCCCAACGCACCAGTTTTTAATTGGCGTTAGGTTGGGTGACTGAGATGGACATGTCATAAGCTTGATTCTGGGGAAATTCACCCATTTATTCTGGATTTGGACATATGTTTGGATCATTGCTCTGCTGGAAGATCCAACCACAATCCAGATGTAGCTTTCTGGCAGATGCTGCCAAACCCTTGGTACTTCATGGAGCCTATGATGGCATGTAAGCAAACAAGGTTTCTCAGAGCCAGTAGGAAAAACAGCATGAACATATCCCAAATCGTCCACCATACTCAAAAGTGGGAATTATGGGTTCTTTTCTTTAGAGCCATCCTTCTTTTTGCATCAATCCTAGTTTGAGTCTTTTGCCAAAGAACTCTATATTTGTGCCATCTGATCGTAGAAACCTTAAAATGTTCCAGTAGCATCCAATGACCTCCAGACATTTGTGGTCAGATGGCACACCTACCAATAGTTTGTAGGCATGTAGGTGGTTTCTTATTGCACTTTTGGAGGCTTCATGAGCACAAAGTGCTACCATCCCCTGCAAATCTCCAATTGTTATCCTTGGTGAAATACTTGTCTCTCTAACCACCTTCCTCACTGCGTGAGGAGACTAAATATACCTGCATTCTCTTCTATGCATTGACTACAGCTCTGGTTTTCTAAACATCTTAGTTACTGCCCTAACAGTGGATTTTATGGGCCATTTTACGGATAGACATTGCTTTATTTAGGAATGTCAACCTGGCTATCATACATACATACATCATCTAAACCGCTTATCCTTCTGGGTCGCGGTGGGCTATCATTACAAATCATATTATCTGTACAAATTGAGTGAAAAGTAGAATCTTCGAAATATTTACAAAAATTTCTGAATTTCTTAGTATCTGGTATGCCCCCATTGGACAGTGTGCACTCAAGTTATCATGGACTTTGCAAGTTTGGGCAAAAGCCTCTGATGAGCATATCAGACCCACCTGAAAGGCATCTGAACATTGGAAGAAAGAAAAATCAAAAAATCTTTTTTGTACAAAAGCTTTAACATAATCAGTGTCACAAATTTGCTAAATTTAGAATAGTGAATATTTCTTCTTCATTTTATTTGTCAGAGCCTTTTTTTCCTAATTTTCAGATTTTCAAATTTCAAAAATTTCTGTTTCTCAAGTTTCAATAAACATCATAGATGTTTTAATGTGGTCTCAGACTTTCAGACTCCACTATATAACCTAGTGAAAGTTATAGATGATGGCCTGAACATTCCTGAAATGCAATTGGACTTTAAAGAAGTGAAATATAAATGAGAACATGCTTTACATTTTGTTCATAAAGAAATGTAGGGCTGCTGTTTGGTTTTTTTTGTTGTTATTTATTTGTTTTTTTGTTTTGTTTTGTTTTTTAGACCAGATGTATTTTAATCAGAGTTTTGATTTTTAAAACCATATTTTCAGTATGAGATTGATCAAATTAACCACAGACATTTTTTCAAGACCCGTAGGGTGCCAATAATTATGAAACTGACAGCATGAACTGAATAAGAAGATGCAGGACATAACAAACCTGGAAACTGAATAGGCAAAGTCTAAACAACCTCAGAAATACTTTTCATTTTTATTTACAAGCCAGTATCAGTTCAAAACTTTTGAATACAAAGAAACTGTTCTACCACAAAAGATCATTTCATAGGCAGATTTCATTTTTTCGTCTGAGACAGTGATTAACTTCCATTTAATCTCAGATCCTGGAGTTTTCAATGCTATTTGTGAGTTCTCAGGTCAATATCAATATTGAATCTTTAAATATGGAGAAATCACTTCACCACAAAAGAACTTTGCTAGGTCCACGCCTCCCCATCGATTTCTGGAAATGTAATCTGCTTGCAGAAAAAGTCCAGGTGCAGGGACATCCTGCTGCTTCGCTGTGAGATTCAGAATTGCTCAATCAAGCCTGGAGCTCCAGCTGACAGGCCTGGTGAGGAAATGATCAACATTTGAGCAACAGATGGCTTTGGCCTTCGCATAGTTGCGGCCAAGTGGCTAGAGTGGACATTCCTTTTGCTAGGAACTGGGAGGAATCTTGGAATCCATTCTTCTGCTGCCAGGTTACACTCTAAAGCAGATTTTACTCTACAACCTTACAACCTATCATTAGCATCTGCACAAAGAAAGATGTACAATTTTCAATCTTTAATACTCTGGTCATAGTATCATGAATATATATATATATATATATATATATATATATATATATATATATATATATATATATATATATATATATATTCATTCTTTATTACTACTATTAAGGGTTTCTAAAAGGTTTTGTCCTTTGCTCAGCAGACACTTATAAGTAGTTTAATAACTCTACATTAAACTTTATTCATTATAAGCTGTGCATGTACATAACTGGAGATCTGTTATGTGAAAATCATGATAACACTTGATTTATTTACACTATAGACAGTGTTAGGGCTAGGGTTAGAATTAGGACTAGGATTAGGTTTAGGACTAGGATGAGGGTTAGATTAGAGGGTTAGATTAGTGGGTAAGGACTGAACACCTATAGACCATCTATAGAAGATTTTACTGCAGGTTATCCAAATAAAGCACAGCCAAAATAATTGCATTATTAGTTCTAAATGCACAATAAACACTCTCTTAAGTTTCTGTTAAACTAATCAGCATTTCACATCTTTCACATACATCTTATTAGTCTATAATTAGCAAGATTTTTCTCAGCCTAGTTTAGCACTTGAATTGAATGACTGATACTAATTACTTGTTTAGCACTTTTTTTAAATTAGAGATGACTAAAACTTTATGCTTTAGAAAATATAGACACATTCTGTATTAGACTCTTATTAAACTGTTATTAGCTCTAAAGTAATGAACTCCAGAAGTCACTTGACATTCCTAGAACATATAGAAATATAATGTTGCCAATTATACATTAATAAGATTCAGATCAAATTTAGGTGAACAATTCATGCTCAGTAAATAGTATAACAAAGTTTGTTTATTGTGCATCATAATTATGAATGTGATTATTAATGATTTAATGATTTACAGGCCTCATCTGTGATAGACACTGCTTTTGTTAATCAAGTAATGTCAGGCTTTTTTCTGACTTTGAGTTGTCATGACACTTCCATACGTGAAAGACATAGCGCATTATGACAACTGATATTGTAGCTCAGTGTACGTCACAGAGCCACAAAGCTAGTTATTATAATTCGATATGTCTTTTTATTCCAGATTCTTCATCCCAAATAGTCATGACACAACCAAGTGCCATAAAAAATTGGTCACCTGACATAGGTGTTATGTCAACTCAACATCAAAGTTGAGAAAAAGCAGCATTTATGGTGGATGACACTTATTGGAATAAGCTTTTGCCACCTTTACATATGCTAAGCAATGTAGTCATCTATTGGAATGGCCCTTATTCATTAAAGTTCGGCGCTTCCAAATCTGATAATTAAATCTAAAATATAATATAATTAATTAAAGGGTGCACACAAATTTGATTGATCATTTTCATCTTTAGTGTATTTGAATGATGAGACTCATGTCTTGTAATAGTGTGTAAATTTAAGATTAATATTGTAACAGTCTGAAAAATGCCTGACTGAAATAGTTTTTTTTTTCTATATGCACAATAACACAACCAAATGCTGCAACTATACATTCCATTGAAAGTCTAAATAACTACCTTTCTAAAATACAAAATATAGCTTAGTTCGTTTTGTAGGACTGCATATTATCAAGCAGCCAGTGTTAAGAAGTACAATCACACCACACAATCATATCACTGTCTGAAAGAAAGGCTATGACATTTTGTTCCTTTCACATATTATAAGTTTCAATTGATAGAATTATAATACTATAAATTGATTTAACCCCTGGCCTCACACTAGACCCCAAACTCTACCTATTAAAGCAACCATTGGCTCATGAGCTACTGAACACTTTGTATGTGGTTGGTATAGTGTGGTGTGTAACACTTCTGCCTTCTACGCTGTAAACTGGGGTTCAATCCCCACCTGGGTAAGCACCCTACATTATACCAGTAAGAGTCCTTGGGCAACATTACCTTCGCCTACCTATGTAAAATGATCACTCTGGATAAGAGCATCTGCCAAATGCTATAAATAATAGATAAATATAGTTTGCATGTCACTGATGATGGTCAAATGTTTGCTTGTTTCTATGCAGCTATGAGGAATATTGGCCAATGAATAAGCCTTTATTTTTATGTTTATGAAGGTTTATGCGATTTATCATGAAGGGCTTCCTAGGCTTATAAACAGTAAAGTATTACCCTTCTTATACATGAGGGTCTGTAGATACACAATGCAATATGAATGAAATGCAGTCTTTTTTTCATTAAAAAAATGCTAAATATTTGTATTAATAAATGTATTGTGTTGATAGCACTGCACACTCATCACAGGCTACATGGTTTAAAAAAAACCTCAAGCGAGAAAGATATGTTGCTTAGTGGTGCTCCAGCATTAGGACATGTCATGCTCCCAGCAACATCTGTTGTACATCACTGTTTAAGTGGCAGTACCAAAGAACTATTTAAGAGACAATGAAGAAATGAACACACTGTCTACAATTTTGCATAATTGTGTACTTTAAGGCGACGTATGAAACTGCATAATCGATCCATGTTCCCTCTAATGAGTTCCTCCCCAAATGAGCCTGGAATCAATCGTCAGTGTGGACTTAAGTATTCAGGCCAAGCGTGAAAACACCTTTACTTGGCCAATAAAACCAATTCAGACTCTGAATTTATGTTGCAGTCTTTCCTAATGTCTGGCAAGAAGTAGAACATATAGGCTTGGCTGATCTTACAAGATAAAATTCACTTCTTTTCAGACATATAACCTCTTCTCAGGATTTTATGAAACACCTCACAAATCTCCCAGACCTGCTCTGCTGCAAAGACGCTATACAGTCTCACCATATATGCAGGAGAAATAGCCTTCTAGGCTAGCTTAACTGAAATAGAGAATTGTTGTTATAGTCCCCTGGAGAGAGAGAGAGAGAGAGAGAGAGAGAGAGAGAGAGAGAGAGAGACTGAGAGAAGAAAGAAAAGCTCAGTGGAGAGAAATGCTGCAAGAAAATGCATCCAATTACCACGCTGCATGACTTCAAACTAAGAACAAAATCATGTGCTAATGGTGTCATGGTGGAGCTGCAGAAATAAGGACAGCGAGATTAGCTAATGTGGTAGAGGCCATGCTATTGACTTAGTTATCTTATACTCAGGGCTTGATTTGAGGAGGGATAGTATTGCCGCTCAAAAGATCTTTGGAAAACTGCTACCCCCTCTTCCTTTTCCCTGTGGATTATTGTGATAGGCCTTGAAATAATCCTGATGTAATCATCATGCGAGACTACTAATTTGTCAATTAAGCAATAGAACACGACAGGGGGTGTGTTATTGTGAAATAACATCACTGTTATTCATGATAACACATGACTTTGAGTGTTCTACTGCTTTTATACAACAGTTAAATAAATAAAGTAAGAAATGAATAAACTGGGCCATGAATGCGGCATTTAATATGTTTTAATGTTAGCAATTCCTTCCGCCAAATTATAGTTCCTTAATAAGCAGCTTGTTGCTACATCAGAGTAACGAACTCCCAGCACAGTTTGCTGTAATCCTCGCCTTTTGAAGTACAGACTGAGCCATAAAACTGCTGCAATATCAGGTTTAGCTCAGTTTGTCATTTTTTTCTAGATCAATATTAATGTTGTTTTGTTCCAGCCAGTCTGTAAAGCATCTTACAGCCCATTTAGTTTGGCGAATGGTGTTGGGTTCATTTCTGGCTGATTCCAGGTTGTTTAGCTGTTCTTCTGTCACAGCTGCCGACTGAAAAGCTGCTCAGTGGTGATAACAGTTTCAGAATTTAGTGTAGTCTCATCTTCAGAGTCTGACCAAATCGGCTGTCGGTCAAATGTGATCTTAAAAATATCCATTTTCTGTTTGTGGCAAAGTAAGAAGTAAAAACATTCAAATGGCTCGAGTGTCTCCTACAGCTGTCAAAGTTGTTGCATAGCAACGGCGTCTCAGTGGGGTGATACAGTGTTTGTGAAAAAATGTGCTGTTATGGCGAAATATCAGCACGGTTAGAACTCTTCTCAACCAATCAGCTTGCGTGGCCAGAACTAACTGTTGTATAATTGCTCTTCTTATATCAAGGTATTATTAAGAAGGTTGCTTGAGTAACGGCCTTTACTGTTCTAGGGAAGCTTTACACTATGTTTGAACATTGCTATGAGGATTTGAATACATTCAGCCACAAAAGCATTAATGAGGTCAAGTACTGATGTTAAACGATTAGTTCTGGATCACGAACGCAACTCCAACTGATCCCATTGGCACTGGATTGAGCTGCCTTATTCTAGATAATACAATTCCACTGCTCTACAGCCCAATTCTGGGAGGCCTTATACCCTGCATTTAACATATATACACACTGACCAGCCACTTCATTAAGTACATCTCTTTGTATCTACACTCGTTGTCCACTTTATCAGCTCCACTTACTATATAGGTGCACTCTGCAGTTCTACAGTTACAGACTGTAGTCCATCTGTTTCTCTGAATACTTTGTTAGCCCTTTTTCACCCTGTTCTTCAATGGCTAGGACCCCCACAGGACCACCACAGCCAGGTATTATTTGCGTGGTGGATCATTCTCAGCACAGCAGTGACACTGACATGATGGTGTGAGCTCAGTGTCACTGTTGGACTGAGAATATTTCACCACTCAAAAAAATATCCAGCAAACAGCGTCCTGTAGGCAGCACCCTGTGACCACTGATGAAGGACTAGAAGATGACCAACACAAACTGACAGGTCCTCTTAAAGTCTCTATTCATTCATCCATATATCTATGGTTCTTTCCTATATATTTGAGTTTTATTTATTTATTAGTTATTGTTTTAGCAGCTGTCAAAATGACAGCCTACTAGTTGTTTCACTCATTCTGGCCTACAAGCAACAAGGTAATTGTGGACTGTGTCTCTGTTTCCTGTGCTATGATAATTTTAATCTTTTGCATCCCAAATTAATCTGCGAAATATGTAAAACCAGAGGACATCAAGAGAACCCCTTAAAAACCCAGGATTATTACATACTAAGACTTATTATTCAGTAACTTAAATCCAAACTGGATGAGCTGTTCTTAGGTTATAGAAGTCTGTTTTATAACTGGCTGTTAAAGGGTAGCAGCAAGCCAAAGAAAAACAAATCGTTGCACAAGTAGCTGTTTCAAAAGCCATTAGCATTAGCTGGCCACATTTACAGAAAATGCAGCTTTGGGAAACTTATATTTGTTACCATGGCTCAGAAAATGGACAAAATGAAAAACTTCTGAACTTGACTCAGTCAGGGGCATTCAAGCATTATTATTTTTTGTCCTTACTTCAGCACCTCAAGCACCACTATGCTGAAGCAACGTCATGAAATTGCAACTTGAAGAAAATTCCCTCTTTTTTGAAGAAAGGAAGGAAATAAGCAAATTGCAACTTGAGGAAAGTTTCTGAAAACTTTCTGAGTGGGAATTATGTGTTTGTGAGTTATTAAATAGAATTTATCTACAACCCCATTTCCAAAAAAGTTGGGATGCTGTGCAGAATGTAAATAAAAATGATATGCGAATCATATAAACCGTATTTTAAAAGGGAAACACTACAAAGACAACATATCAAATGTTGAAACTTAAAAATTGTATTGTTTTTTGAAAAATATTTGCCAAAAACACATTCCAAAAAGTTGGGACGGGGGCATGTTTACCACTGTGTTTCATCACCTCTTCTTTTTACAACACTCTATAAGCATTTGAGAAGTGAGGAGACCAACTGTTGTAATTTTAAAAGTGAAATGTTTTCCCATTCCTGTTTAATATAGGTTTTGCGGTCTCTTTTGTTGTATTTTTTGTTTCATAATGTGCCAAATGTTATCAGTGGTGACAGGTCTGGACTGCAGGCAGGCCAGTTTAGCACCAGGACTCTTTTCAGCATTAATGGTGCCTTCACAGATGTTCACGTCACCCATGCCATGTGCACTAATGCACCCCATATCATCATGAATACTGGCTTTTGAACTGTGCACTGATGACAAGCTGGGGGATCTTTAGCCTGGAGAACACAGAGTCCATGATTTCCAAAAGAATTTCAAATTTTGATTTGTCAGACCACAGGACACTTTTCCACTTCACTTCATTCCATTTTAAAAGAGCTCAGGCCCAGAGAAGGTGGCAGCGTTCCTGGATCCTGTTTAAATATGGTTTCTTCTTTGCATGTTAGAATTTTAACTTGGATTTATAGATGCAACAACAAACTATTTTCACAGACAGTGGTTTTGAGAAGTGTTCCTGAGCCCATGCAGTGATTTCCACTACAGAAAGACCACAGCCAGCAAATACTGATTTTTGGCCTTGTCCATTGCATACAGAGATTTCTCCAGATTCTTGGAGTCTTTAAATGTTATTTTGTATTGTAGATGATGAAAAGCAAAAGTTCTTTGCTATTTTATGTTGAGAAACGTTATTCTTGAATTGTTGCACTGTTTGCTCATGCACTCTTTCACAGATTGGTGAACCCCTCCAGGTCTTTACTTCTGAAAGACTCAACCTCCTTGAGATGCTCTTTTTACACCCATTCATGTTACTGATCTGTTGCCAATCAACCACTGGTGTTTTTTTTTAGAATTACAAAGCTTTACCAGTCTTTTGTTGCCCCTGTCCCAACTTTTTTGGAACATGTTGCTGGCATCAAGTTCAAAATGGGCATATATTTTTCAATAAACAACATTTGATATGTTGTCTTTGTACCATTTTCAATGCAACATAGGGTTTAAATGATTTGCACATCATTGCATTTTGTTTTCATTTACATTTTGCATTTGCACTTAACCACAGCAGTCATCTTAGAGAAATGAAAGTATAGAAGATAAGTTTATGAGTTTATGAGTTTCTTTTTATGAGAAAAAAAATTAGAAATCCTTCAGGTTAGAATGAAGGTGGTTATTTTTTACAGGCTAGTAAGGGTTAAACAGAAAACAGAAAAGAATCCCCAATTAGGCAAAGCTATAGTCTGATTTTAGCCTCAAACAGTGAGAAGTTTTTCTATTAGGAGTGTACACAACACGTTATCTAATGATGACTTCACAGAGTTTAATAGCGAAGCAGAGCACCTGGGGTGCTGGAATTAAAGTCAACAGTAACGAGTTGCGCATTCCTGAGGGAGAGGAAACTGTACATGAGGGACTATGAGAACTGATAGATGCCTTTAAACCAAAAGATCAAATTATGTTACTGTTTGCCAATAGGGAATCCATTATTAAAGCACATCAATATAAAATGAGAAGCTTTGGGCTAACTGTTAGGTTATGAAAGCCCATGAAAACGTAATGTAAATGTGCATGTGGAAAAAGCCTGACAGATGGGGAAACGTGCGCTGCGCTGTGTGTGTGTGTGTGTGTTTCTGTGGTGAATAAGTGCAGCTTTGTGATCATCACAGCAAACACTTCCACCCACAGAGAAAAGAAACAGCAGCAAAAGAAACGTTTTTCCTCCACACCGGCGTAATGAATCTCTCTCATTCCCCATAGTAAGCACCGCACAGCATTATGGAAACGTCCCATGGAAGCACTCGGCGCACCGAGAGAAGGCTTTGATATCACAGCCTCAGATCTTTATTTACCATGTGGCATTGTGGGACGGTGCGGGATGCAACACCCTGATGAGGTTTGTGCATCACGTTCTCCAATAAAAGCCTGATTCAATTGGAAAGAATTATACCAACAGATAATGAAATTTTCATTCCACAGCATATATCTTTCATTTAAATTGTACATTTTCTGTTGTGTACAGTGAGCTAGGGGAAACAAGTATTCAGACACTTTGTTTTATTACAAACCCATTTCCAAAAAAGTTGGGACACTGTGCAAAATGTAAATAAAAAACAAAATGCAATCATATGCAAATCATATAAACCCTATATTTTATTAAAAACAATACAAAGACAACATACTTCGATGGACTGGCGACCTGTCCAGGGTGTATCCTGCCTTCCACCCAATGACAGCTGGGATAGGCTCCAGCACCCCACCGCGACCCAGAAGGATAAGCGGTTTAGATGATGGATGGATGGAAAACATATCAAAAGTTGAAACTGAGAAAGTTTATTGTTTTTTGAAAACTATATGCCTATTTTGAATTTGATGCCAACTACACGTTCCAAAAAAGTTGGGACAGGTGTAACAAAAGGCTGGTGTAGTCCTAAAAAAAACACCTGGTGGTTGATTGGCAACAGGTCAGCAACATTATAGGATATAAAAAGAGCATCAGAGAGGCTGAGCCTTTCAGAAGTAAAGATGAAGAGGGGTTCACCACTCTGTGAAAGACTGCACAATCAAATAGTTCAACAATTCAAGAATAACATTTCTCAACGTAAAATAGCAAATAACTTTTGCTTTTCATCATCTACAGTACAAAATGACATTAAAAATAATCGCTGTATGCAAGGGACAAGATGTTTGGGCCCTTAGGCGGCGACATGATTCTGTAGTGGAAATCACTGCATGGGCTCTGAAACAGTTCTGAAAACCACTGTCTGTGAACACATTTCATCACTGCATCCACAAATGCAAGTTAGAACTCTAAAACACAAAGAAGAAATCTTATATAAACAGGATCCAGAAACGCTGCCACCTTCTCTGGGCCTGAGCTCATTTAAAATGGACTGAGGGGAAGTGGAAAACTGTCCTGTGGTCTGACAAATCAACATTTGAATTTTTTTTTTTGGAAATGACAGTGTCATCTGGGCTAAACAGCACTCAGCCAAAGCTATTTATTCATTAACTACAGTGACTTCACTGCAAATTAATGCAACTTTTCTTAAGCTATAGCAGTTTTTAATAAAACTTCAGGCTTGCCGGTCAGCCCTGGTCATTTGAGGGGTTAAAAGTAAAGCCATGTAAGTTTGTGTTTACTATCTTTGTTCAGTCTTTCTAGTGAGCATTCCAGTGAGGTCAACATAGCAGTTCTCATAATGGAAGGAAAATATTCATCATATACCTTCAGTGTCGTTTTTATGCCCTACACTTCAGACATGGACACTTCGGTCAAAATAAAAATGAAGGAAAAAAAAAAAAAACATGTCGCTACATCTATTGTAAACATCCTTAGATCCAACAGCAGTGCTGCAGTAGACTCATGAATGCGATTGTCTGGTTTAAAGACTACAAAGATGCGCTTCTGTGGTCTATCTTGTAACACTTCTTTTAGTGGTCATTTGTAGATGATTAATAAACTCTTCACAGAGTATCAGTAACACATCAACAACATATCAGTGACGCAGCAGTAGTGCAGCATATAAATACACTGAGGTAAATATATTGATGATGTGCTGTTGATACATGATTTATAATAAGTAGATATATTACTGATATGTTTTATAATGTAGATTTTATATATATATTTCCACTAAGCAAAACCTTAACCTTACCCCAACCTCACATAAAACCTAATCCTAACCCTCAGCCTGGACCTAATCGTAACTCTCACCCTGGCCCTAATTCTAGCCCTAAACTTAACCACAACCCAAAACTGAATCCTAACCCTCAGCCTGGCCCCAATCCTGACCTAATCCAGTTCAGCTCCACTTACAGAATGGTGTGATTGTGTCTATAACAGCTTGTTGAGGATGTTGAGATGGCCTGTATTAAACATGTTACATGTTCAGTGACCTCAGAGGTTAAACATCTACGGATATGAATTTGGACCATTCAGATAAAGTATAAACCAACTGAATTCAGCAGATTTTAAACAAATTTTATTTACACAGTTAATGAAACCTCTTGATAATCTACTGAATGTATTCACTGCTGCTAGATAATTGATGTGTTGTTGATATGTTACTGAGTGTATCTTGAGTGTTTATATTATCTAAAAAGGACTCAACTGCAGTTCAGCTTCTTTTCTCCTGCTGAAAAAGTAAAGATATTTACCTCCAGTGTGTTATATGAAGATAGAATCAATGTTTTCTTTGTGATTTTATTCAACAAACAAGGTAAGAGTCGTATAGTTATATACGCAAGTCTATGCTAGCAGTCATGATTGGTAGACACCACAGGGATTGCCAGTGTGTTATGCAATTGCATTATGCATGCTCCGTATTGGAGTGAGCGAACATCGATGAGTGAAAATAATATACTGTAAGAAAGAAATGGTAAATTCTGTCAAACCGTTAGGCTGAAGGATATAATCCTGTGCTATAGAATACTGCATGACATGAAAAATAACATGAAACTGAATGCCAGAATGCCCATTTAAGACAAGTTACAACTCCACCAACATGATTGTTAGGAAGAACAGCAGAGTTTAACTTAAAGGCCGCATCCATCAAGAAAAGCCTTTCTAAAAGCTCCACTAGGCCTTCTGCAGCTAAAGCAGCAGCTACCGCACATGCCAGAGCAAATGCACCACACGTTGATCCAAGTGACAATAAGAGAGATATAGATCACACTGGACAAGGTACATTTTGGCCTGCTTTGGCGGAAGCCTTCAACCTTCAGTCCTGGAGCTGCACCTAAATGGGAGTACTGGGGAGTACAGTATATTCCAAAATGTGTGAAGGAAAAAATGAGTGATGGTTGACTGTCACTCTACACTGCATTCTCAAAAAGTGCCCCATCCTAATCATGGTAGTAATGATGGTTTGGGTAGCTTGCCTCACTTTAACCCACATCACGTGGGCCAAGACTACATTGTAATCAGTGAAGTGCCCCATGTCACCCTTTCATTCTATCAGTAACACTTGAAGCCTACCTGAAAATACCTACACCGAACAACGTATTTATAATTACAGTATCACTGTAATAACTTGCAATGGTTTTACCTTGAAGCTTACATGACATGGATACATTTTTCAAAACAAAAGTCCTGATTTCTTATTTTGAAAAGAATATTATTTCCAGTGAAGTGCCTCATTTCTGGACAGCCAAAATAAAAATGACCTCGCTTTATTTCTTTGGTCATTACCTGCTTCGATATGCCGGCATGTTTCACCTATACTTTCTTTTAATAACTTCTTTTTAATTATTTGTATTTTCTTATTCTCAAATAAGCATTTGCTGCTTTGAATGTCACTTTACTATATGGGCAGTATATTACTCATAAATACGCCATAAATAATCATTTGACTGAATCTTAGTATGGTGGTGGGACTCATGCACAGAGGAATTTTACAGGGCCATAATATTCCTCCATTCCCTGTAGGTGCTGGATAGTCACATGAATGTAAGCAGACTACTTTAAAGATTTAAAGGTCCACATAACATGCATTTCAGTCTGGTTAACTTCCCTCAGTTTTGAAGTAAAGGTAAAACAAAATTTATTAATCTTTGGGACAGTGCAAAATTTAGTCTCGAAGAGTGTCAATTAATGAATGCACAGTTATATGTGTGCCTTCTTCAATACCATAAGTGAGGAAGAACATCACTACAAATAAATACAACCTCTAAAGTATTATTGAATCCTTATAACAGTGCTAATACAGGGAGATTCACTCGAAAGAGGCCCTGAATGTTCTGTTGTAACTCCCGTTAGGATGAAGCAATCTGAACTAAAAAAATACTCTACATACCCTGACGTATGTGTAATCAATTGCATTACATGCAATGCTGGAAGTGATCTCTGTTTTCTGCTGGACACATTTTGACATGGCGCTCCATGTTCCTAAACATATCAGCAAGTATATTGGGGGGATAGCAGCGATTTGGACGGCCTCCACCATGAGAAGGGATCAACGATCCTGTTGTTTCCAGTTTCCGTACCATCGTCTGAATAACGCTTTTTGAGGGTACATCACGAACACCATATTTCTTCCCAAATTCACTCTGACATTGCTTAAACGATTTGGTGACCCAATAGGTTTGCACCATGAAGACGTGCTGCACAATACAGTACACCACCATCCTGATGAGAAGTCGAGTGACTGAGTGAAGGGGTATGGGGGGTATGCACCCGGAAGTTGCAAACCGAGGTTAAACATTGCGATGACTGTCCAGCGCCTACCTCATCGCTCCGATGCAGGGGCATCCTGGCTTTTTCGAAGTGCCGTATACTGAGGAGCACATTGCATGTTGTTTTGTTCAGATTGCTTCATCCTAGCGAGAGCTATTGCAGAATATTCTGGGCCTCTTTCAAGGGAATCTCCCTGTTTTTAACCCCAAGGAAGTTTAGCTGAGGTTAAAAAAAATATCTTCCCTTAAGAATGCATAGACAGGTGAAGAACTGACAGAGTACAAATACAAATGCTTAGGAAGAAAGAAATAATTTAAAAGAAGTTGAAAACACTGCGTGACCAAAGGGGTAAAACAGTGTGATTTTTATTTTGTCTGTTCAGAAATGAGGCGCTGTACTGAAAATAATATTGTTAGGACTTGTCTTTCAGTAAAATGACATAGTAGCCCATATTAATACCATGTATAACACGTATGCTGTATAAATGCTGATTTAAACATTCATGAACATGTTGTAATGGTGTTAATGTAAGATGTTATGAATGTCTTATGTAGACACCCTAAAGTGTTACCAGAATATTTGTACATGGAATTTATTCTGATATTGAAAGTATCCCTTAAGTTGAGTGTTATAAATGCAAAAATATGTCCTTTTAGATTAATGCACTGTATGTCAATAAAGTGTAATTTGCTTCATAAAAGTTATTTGCATCATCTTACAATGTTTGGTTGTTCATAAACACTCAAGTATTGCTTTATAATGTGTTACTCAATGACTAAATGAAGGCAACATGAAGTTTATGTCATACATCTTGCTGTTTTCACACATGCTTTTCCAAATGATTGTTCAACAGAATCAATTCTTGACTATACATTTCCAATATTGTTACCTCTGGACAGGTTTAATAACCACTTTTGGCCATGGAAATTCTCATTTATTGATTATATGGAGAGACAACCTTGCTTGCAGTAAAGACCTCTTCTAACCAAGTGAGTGGATCCATAGAAGAACCATTTTATGAATCATTCATGTCATTGACTCTGGTCAAAAGTTCAAAATGGTATAACTTTATCTGGAGACTGTTATGTTTCATCAGAAATGATTGAGAAAGGCTTCTTCAGTAAGCATGAATAGATTCCATCAAGTAGTGACTATGATTCTTGATACTTAGACAACTCCTGAATGAACTGGGTTGAATTTGAGAACGTTACCTACCTGACAGAACTGGATGTCAAGCTTATAGGCAAGAAATCATATATCCTACAAATAATAAAGGTCTACCACCACCATACGGATCTTCAACTAGGTTCCTTGACCAATTTGACCTCTTCTTATGTGCTGTATGTATGCTATAATGCCACACATATATGAAAGAAAAGCTACAAACGTCATCACTCAGCCTTTAGTTGGAAGTGGAATGCAACCACCTGCCACATACAAGCCTTTATGGTGAGATACCAACAGAAAAGCCCATACAATTCTCCTAGTGGTCAGAGGCTCGACCTTACCTGGGTAGTAATTGTCAATATCTGTGTAAATGCAGCCCATACATTAGTGATAATCAATGTGTACCACAGTAATATCCTGTATCTTATTTTCCCCCTTGCCTGTATTATTTCTAAACAATGACTTAACCCAAGACCCACCAGTAAGTCCAAAGTTTTACTACACACTTCAAAAACCTAAGAGTAACTCACCACTGTAATCCAAGTAGTTACTGAATAATAAGGTTTAGTATGTAATAAACCTCGGATTTTAAGAGGTTAATTATAAGGAAGCAATTAATTATAAGGAAGCAATCCAAACTCCCACTCAGGTTCCTGGCCTTGCAAACCCCATTGAACCTTGAAAGCTGCTCATTGGGAAGCACAATCTTTGAAAGAACAGAGGATGATAATAGGATCATTTTTTGGTATTGAGGATAGACAGTTCATTCAGTGGACGGACAAAGAGATGTTCATCAATGATTCTAACAATTGGGTAGCTCCCCTTCTTTTTCATACACCAAGGCCGCATCTCCCTAGCAACGAAAAGCAACTTTAAGTCACTTCACTCTGCCAACTGCCTGAAAGAAAGCCTGCCCTTCAAGCAGAAAATCTTTAAAACTTTGCTGAGCTGATTCCACCACTGATGGAGAGCAGTACTGATACCTGTTCCCATTTGCAGTGTACCACCCACATAAGCAAGGCCCGGTTACATGCTATGTTTTACTCCACTGCTCGCCTTTTCAGTGTATCTCTGAATGATGTTTCAGATGATGAGTAAGTTTCTATCAATGCATACACCGAACAAGAGCTCTTTAGTGAAGAAAGGTCACAGGAATAACCCCAGATTCATTTTGTTCAGAGATAAGATGAGAGTATCTAGAAACTGGGATGAAGGTGCATGTATCAAGACAATATCTTTTGTTATGCTGGTGCAATCTATGGTCTTAAGTGCACACACTTTAGAAAGAGGCACACATGCAAAGCGTTCCATACAGAGGGCAAGAGAGAGGGTCTTGAGTCTAGCTATATAGGCAGTTAATAGTAAGAGAGCTTACTAGAATGACGGAGAGGTTCCTTCCCCAGCTGAAAATGGGACAGAATGAAAGACATGGATAGCCTTACTAACCTCTCACAACACTTGACATTCATGGAAGGTCTTCAAGGCAGAGGTTGGCTGATCTTCCAGTAGACTGAGCACTGAAGCACTCTTAATAAGCTCAGCAAAGAGCTGTGAATGTTGGTGAAAAACAAAAATGGGCATCAGTGAACAATCTTCTCATTTGGGTGGAGTCTATGAAAGGATGATTGGGATCTCAAAATCTTTGAACCAGCTCCTCCTGTCTGTCTGGTTAGGTGCTTTCAACCTTTTGTCTTTTTGGCAGAGGTTACTGCAAATACCAACCAAAGGCCGTCCACATCCACTACTGAGCGAGACTCGTTTTCCCTCTCAACCTCATGCAGAAGGTCAATGTTCTATGAAAGGCAGATCTGTTGGCAATGGAAGAGTTCTTAACATCTAGGACCTTTTGGAGATGAATGTATGAGTACCTCTCAAGTATGTTATGTCACAAATGGCAGAGACCAGTCTTGCATTGCTCAGAGATAAGAGGGTACAGTTGCAGAGATTACAGGTACAGTTATTGCCCCATTTAGACCTTGTAACTAAATTCCTTTTGGACAGTGATGGACATGTAGGGAGGTCTGTTAAATCTGTCCTGAGACTCATTATGGAAAGGTGGTACTTCTGCCTATACATAGAGTTGGGGTTTCTTTACTAAGGTTGGGGAATCTGGTTCCCCAAAAGGCACCATCTGTATAATATCAGTAGTATCTAGCCTCAAATTTGTTGTTCTGTACAAACCCCAACAGATTGACCAACAAATAGCTCTGCTCAAGAATGTCAGTCCAACACAGATCTTGTTATTTTAATATGACATCTGACTGGCTGTCTGTGAAAAACAAAGCCAACAAGTGAGAAGCGCATGATGCCTGGCAACTGAAATCTGGCAAGTCTGGTAACACATATACGTCAAACCTAATGAAACATATGATAACATATTGAAGTATCCTCTGTCAAGAAAATTGCAGTTTTGGATTGCTTGAGAAATGGCACTACAAATGCAGTCCACTTTTCATCACTAACCTGGACAAAATACACCAAGGCTACACAACACAGCAGGACTGCTTTCAACAAGGATACATCAACAGCGATTAACTATCTATCTTTCTCACTTTTGCAAGATAAATAATAGGTTCTCTTCCTTGTCTGAGAACCATGACAATAAAAGCTAGGCCTGCAATTTAAGCCATAAAAACCCCACCTATACAATAATGCTAATTTCTACTAGTGTCCTTATGGGATTTTAGCAGTTTGTTCATGGAAATGTGCATTAACATTTGGCAGTTCTAGACTAAGCACAGACATTTAATGCTCCTAAGAAATATTACGTTTTACTCGAAGCTTGTGACAGACAAAGTAACATTTATTTGACCTTGTAGTAGTTTGACAGTGACTCTTTCAGCAGAGAGGCCTGGTGTAAAGCTGCTGTTTTCCATTTCTATCAACCCACTAATTGGGCAGCCACTTATACTCACAGTCAGCGACTTATTCAGCACTTCCAGAAGACATACAGTGATGCTTTTTCTCAGGAAATTGTTCCTGCCTATTGGAAATAAAATGTGATTGGTTGATTCCTCTGTTGCTTTGTAATTACGCTGACAGATAGGCCTTCTTTTCAGCTCTTGAAGCCCTAACCAATAAGAAGGATGACCTGAGAGGGTTGAGACTAGCACATGATTCATCCAAAACACCTGAAGTGCCATCACAGCTTTTCAAACTGTCGCTAATGCAACATCGTTGGACAGCGCAACACACTTGGAAGAGAAAGCTAACTGATTATTCTGATATGTCAGCCAACAGACCGTCATATTGGCTAGCATTGCGCTGAGTAATGGACGAGAGGGAGGCCAATTCTTTCCACCCAAAGAGAGTGAGGATGATCATGCTCTCTTGAACCTCGGTATGCTGTGGCATCACCAGGGAACAAACTCACAGTCTCCCAATGATAAGCCCAATACTGAGATGGTTGAGCCACTCAGGAGTCAGAATTAAGATCTCTTAAAAAAAGTTCTTTATTTATATATTTAATACAATGTTTCTTTATAGAACTATGAACACTCAAAGAATCATTTGCATGCTTAAAGGTTCTTTGCTTCATGAATCATCAAGCTTTGGATTGATAGAACGTGTTGTAGATAGAAACATATATAACCTCTTTGAAAATGGTTCTGTATAGCACCGAAAAAGGTTCTATAAAGCACCAAAAAGGGTTCTTCTATTGGTTCAAGCTTGACATCACAAAAATAAAAGAACCTTTCTAAAAGGTTCTACATTTTTCTATATACAACACATTCTCCATCAATGTAAAGAACCGTACCACCATGCAAAGAACCATTCAATCCCTTTAAATGTCAAATTTATTACATACTAAGGCTTATTATTTAGTAATTACAGCAACTTCAGTGCAAACTGGTTAAGCTATTATTAGGTTATAGAGGTGCTTAATAAAACATTGGGCCCACTGGTGGTCAGCCATTTAAGGAGTTAAGCATGCCAATGTGTTCTGAGTGGTCAAGGTTCCATATAGAACCATTGTTGTTACGAAATACTTTAAATGGATTATGTGGTAAGTGTTTAGTTAGCAATATTGAAAAACCTGTACAAATTGATTGGAGTACTGTGATAAATATTAGACGAGAAGCATCACCTCAATTTAGCTTTTGTGGTAAGCTAAAAAAAACTGTCTGATGGTGTGATTAATTTTATTCTTGTTTTGGGCAGATTCTGACAGATTTTCTTCAGTAATACAACAGTGTCGTGTTACTATTATTGGTAATAGTCATGGTATATATCATAATGTTTGATGTCATGACAGCTAACTAGAGTAGACAGCAAAAATTAGCAGGTGATATAAACCATCGTGACAACATGACATCTGACATGACAATTACCAGTAATGCTAGCATGACTGTCATATTACTGAACAAAATCTTTCATGACTACTCATAGAGCCGTCTTCACTATCGTACAATCCATTCAGAGCTTCACTGTGAGTTAAATGGAGTTTGAATTGCTATTGAATAGCTGTTCTGTTCTAAATAGAACAAACTGCCTACCAGCTTATTATGCAGTCCAACTGCCTCCTGCTGTACCTGCAACAAATTTATTTTGTTATTTTAGTTTTCACAAGAAAAGAAAGAAAGCATATGTTGCTCAAGAATTACAAGGTTTACTTCAGAACTTGTGTCTTGAGGTGTCCAGACCTTAGTGTTTAGCCCTTTAAATGTCCAGGACATGCGGATGGACCTTTTAATTATATTTTAATAACTAAGGAATAACTCAATTTGTTTGCATTGCAGTCCATGTAGTAACTGAATAATAAGCCTGGTGTGTTGAGATGCTAACTACCTAAAAACTCTAAATGCAGTCAGTTCCATTATTAATGCCACCCTTGATAAATATGGGTAAAAAAGGCCATGCATAACTAAAATTTGCTAAGCAAAATGGTAAAACTTTACTGAAAGCTATTATGTGTAAGGCTACATGACACCTTCATAAGCCTTTCATGACAATGGCATCAAAGCTGACATAGGATGCAATAAGATAAATAGATACTTACAAGAATTATGTTAACATCTTTTCAAAACCTAAGACATTAATCAAGATACTAAGAAAATAAATACATACAAAATAAAATTTATTGGGTGCTTTCTGTTAGGAGGTGGCTGTCCCAAACTTCTTAAATATTACCTAGATTTTTTTTGTATTATTATTATTATTATTAGTAGTAGTAGTAGTAGTAGTAGTAGTAGTAGCAGTAGTAATAGTAGTAGTAGTAGTAGTAGTAGTAGTAACAGTAGTAGTATTAGTAGTAGTAGTAATAGTAGTAGTAGTAACAGTAGTAATAGAAGTAGTAGTAGTAGTAGTAACAGTAGTAGTGTTAGTAGTAGTAGTAATAGTAGTAGTAGTAGAAGTAGCAGTAGGAATAGTACTAGTAGTAGTAGTAACAGTAGTAGTGTTAGAAGTAGTAGTAATAGTAGTAGTAGTAGTAGCAGTAGTAATAGTAGTAGTAGTAGTAGTAGTAGTAACAGTAGTAGTGTTAGTAGTAGTAGTAACAGTAGTAGTAATAGTAGTAGTAGTAGTAGTAGTAGTAGTAACAGTAGTAGTAATAGTAGTAGTAGTAGTAATAGTAGTAGTAGTAGTAGTAGTAGTAGTAGTAGTAACAGTAGTAGTAATAGTAGTAGTAGTAGTAATAGTAATAGTAGTAGTAGTAATAGTAGTAGCAGTAATAGTACTAGTAGTAATAATAGTAGTATATTACTAGTAATAGTTAATTACACATATTTTCATATCACTACCGAAACACAAAGACTTTTAGTGCATGGGCAGTGCCTAGTTTTAGCCACACCCCTGCATTTTAGAGCAGGAAGTGAGGCTGCATCCCTGTCCCTCATGGCCACATAGTGAGCAGTTAGATCCCATTACTTTGAAGTAAATGTGTCAGAAAGGCTTAAAATCAGTGTGGAACAATGAGAACTGTCATTACCGAAACATGTTTTCTGCAATTAAAAAAAATTGTTTTGTTTCATCGAAATATGCATACAACTGTGTTTAGCAGTCATATACTCGCTTGCGTTTTTGAGTTCTGCTCAAAATTTTCCAAAATTGTCACGACCGAAACAGTCACTATTGAGGCCAGATGTTTCAGTGGTGACAATTTCAGCCAATGTTCTATATATATTTTGAAATATGTGGATGACCCTTTATGATGAATGGGCATCAGTTGCCATAAAATGTATATAGCATGCTTATGACATGTTATGTAGCAGGGTTCAAGTGAAGTATGACCAAAAATGGCTTTGGTGTTATCACAAATGAATTGGTTGGAATGGGTTTTTGTTTTTTATCTTCATTTTAACATTTTGTAGGCATGAGCTTTTTTCACGAACCTTTTTTTTTGTCCGACTTTACCAAAAGTGGCTATAATTATAGAGCTGAATATGTACAGGATAAAACTGTGACCTTTGTAGAAATGAGGCTGCAGGTATACATGTATTGTGTGTGGCAGTAATCTGCAGCACTAGGTGTTTTGTGGTAAATTGCAGTGAAAATAGTGGATACACTGTTGCTGCTAAACAACAGCGATTTGCATGCAGAAGTGTAGTAATGAGGACTACATTATCCAAGAAAACCTGTGCTCCACACTGAGATGTGCACACTTACCTCTAACAGTGATGCTCCTCCATTACCTTCACTGTCAGAACAATATGTGTTTTTATCATCTGCCTTTTTTTTGCATTTGGAATGGGGCATACAAATCATCCTTTTTTCAGCCTTGCTTCCCTGGATTATTTTATTTTATCTTTTGGACATTTTCCACTATTTCAACCAGCCTAAAAAGCACATTCTACTTTAAACAGCAGAACACATAATAATAATATAGTATGCCTTCGGCAACGTGGTCAAAAATCAGAACGCTGCTTATAATTGATTATTTTTAATACTCACTCTTTAATGTTTTCCCCTCAAGATAGCCTTGAGGAATATTAAGTAACACTTTCAGAAGTATGTTCGAATAATGTGGAAGCAGAATTCATTTCTTTGAAGAGCTTATTTTCATAGATGCCTTTACACTCCTTTAGAATTTGTGACTGGAGCATCATCGCACTGCGGTGCACTTCATCTAATATATCTGCAGATGTATTTTTGGAAACTATTCTAACACACAGCTGCACTCGGACCCTTAGAGCAGCTTATGGCGTGTCAGAAATCCCCCCTGCGGATATCCCCACCCATAAACGGCAAACGCCTGAGAATGAATAATGTATCTCTTGAAAATTAGCTAGCTGGAAAGATAATTAATTTTACTAATTGATAATTCATTTAGCATTCTGTTAAATTATTAAGTACTGCCCTCAGGTGGAAGAATCAATTACTACAAATTTAGTTTAGATTCTGCCACATGATGAGAAATCTGAAGGGCATGTTTCCGGGCCTCCCCACCCACCACCACCCCCATCAGAGGTGCACGCACACTCACACACACACACATGCGTGCACACATATGCACACACACACACACACACGCGTGCACACACACATACACACATACACACACACACACACTCGCGCACACACACGCACACACACACACACACACACATGAACACACCACTTACATGCTTATCTTACTGTTTCAGTTCATGCTTCAAAAAGAATTAAAAAACAAACAAACAAACAAAAAAGCCTTAAAATTATGCAGCTTTAGCCTTTTACAGTTTTTATGTTCTCACAGTGCGGGACGTGAGCTTAGGATTTAGTTCAGGTGCATTTATTTATTTTTTTTTATTTATTTACTTTTTTTATTGCTCTATTTTCTAACAGGAATTCTACAATGTCTTAAAAACCCCAGGACCTTAAGGGCCAGTCCTAAACTAGATTGCAATGCCAATGGTAATCTTGGCTTGGGCTTAATCTTGGTCTGATAAACTGACTTTAAATGTTTGATTTCCAAAAAAAAATGGAACTAACTAACCACATCAATCAATTAATTAAATAAATAAATAAATATATAAATGTTCACTCAAACACCACAAAAACACATTAAAACTTATTTGTTTTTCACAAACATCTTATTAAAGAAGTGATTAAAATAAAAGTAAAAGTAACAAGAAAAAACAAACAAACAACTAAAGCAGTAACTTTTTGATTTCCAAATAAATGCAAGTAAATGAATCAAATGTAAGTAGATATAAAAGAAATAAAATATCAACAATAGTCACCAGTTTGATTTCAAATAACCAAGCAAATAAGTAAATAAATAAATGTATATATATAAAAAACAAGAGCCAGTTTCTGCTGCAGGGGTCTATGCCACCAAGGGCCTCCCCGCCATCTCCCACTGCCTATACGGCACTGCACCAGTCCCTCATGCTGGACCTTGCGAGTGGTGGGCCCACATGGTCCCCCAAGTTGCCTTTTCGGACTGAGCCCGGCCACGTTATGTGGGCTGCCCAGCCACCAGGAGCTTACCAAGGAACACTACCCCCAAGCCTGGCTCCAGGGGTAGGTCCCGCTAACCCTCTCCCAGGTAGGGTACACGGTTTTCTGCGTAATGAGCTTTCCTCACAGGGCAGTGGGCTACTCTCTATTTGACAGGGTGAGGAGCTTGGTCATCCAGAAGGAGCTCAATGTAGAGCTGCTGCCCCTCCGAATTGAAAAGAGCCAGTTGAGGTGGTTCGGGCATCTGCCCCCTGGACGCCTCCCGGTGGAGGTGTACCAGGCACGGCCTACTGGGACGAGACCCCAGGGTCATCCTAGGACCTGCGGGAGGGATTATATCTCCAAGTTGGCCTGGGAGCAGCTGGGGTCCTCGGGAATGAGCTGGAGGAAGTTGCAGGGGACCGGGTCATCTCTGCTCTCTGCTCTCCCAACTGCCCTATCTGGATGAAACGGTTAGTGATGATGAATTAATGAATAAAAAAAAAACAAAATAATAAACTACCTGCGTAGCAACTACCTATGTGATTTCCAAAATAAAATAATAATAATAATTAATTAGTTTTAAATTATTGATAAAAAAAATGTTTAATATTCAAAAGTAATATTAAATAAATAAAATGGTTAAAATATAATAAATCAACTTCAACTAAGGACGACAGACAGACAGACAGACAGACATACACACACACACATGCAAACACACACACACACACAGGTGATGCAGAAAGACCTTCACTGATGATGATGTGTGTTATAAAAGTGTCAGCCTGAGTACGAATTCATCTGACAAGCACTGTCAGTGTAACACATTTAGTGTCATGGATGACATATTAAATGAGGCTTCAGCATCCAGATCCTCCCTCCGACTCACCACATGCGCTCCTGTTGATGTTTGCTTTGGTCTCCGGCAAAGTGCATCAAACCCCAATAAACATACTGACTGCACTTACTTGACAATCCTGAAAGCCCATCAGCGTGATGTGTGACATCACTCACTCTGAAAAAGTGACATGTTTCAAGTGGTGCTCAGACGAGACCAAGCAGTTCTGCGCTAAACTTGAAAGGCCTGGTAATCTAAGGTAGGCTTCAGTGCTCAGTATGTGTGCTGGGTTGGTTTCTGATATCAGACGTGTTTTTGCCAGTTTCCTCATGAAAGTTTCTTTGATCATTCTTTGATCAGTGTTTCTTGACTTTGTCAAGCTGCTCATTTGCACATAAGAAGTTCTTGGCAATTCAATAGAGTTTGACAAGTCAGTTTGACATTCTGATGATGAAAAGTTCTGTTGGGTTATTTTTGACATTAGACATGATGGATCTATTTCCTCCGACTGAAGATCATTTATTTGATAGGTAGGACCTATATGCACTTTTTCATGTCTACATCCTCTAAACTTTAATTAGGATATAGCAGCACATTTAACTTATCATTGCTGCTATAATAAACCCTTGTATCTTTGAAACAGCAACTTTGTAGAAAAAGGAAAATAACTATTGTTAAAACTTCAGTATATGGTACAGTATAATGCCCTTATTATGTGCTTATTAGGCCTAAACAAACCAGTAGTTCATACTTAACTAGCTGCTAATTCCTACATTGTTAAGCAGTAACTAGGGTGAATTTACCATTTCCCAGAGCACCAATTAAGTCTTATCAGATCAGTAGTTGGTAACTGACCATCATTATTAGACAGTGATCATTTGTTCCCAAACATCAAAGCAGATTCATGGCCTACCATTATTTATTAATTTATTATTATGATATCTTTGCAGTATAATGTGTTTGAACTTGATCTTGAATTAGTCTCACCCATTCCTGGTCTGGGCCTTGATCTCAATTAAGGCTTAAAAGAGCATTACAAGCAGTCTAAAAACCTACTTAATTTTTAATTACTGCTCATAATGTAGTAACAGCCTGCCAGTTAATTGTTAGTTATTGGCTTGATAAGTTTGTTATTGGATATTAGTTTGAGACAATATTGTTCAAATTCAGATTATGATGTATAAGATACATAATGATGCTCTGATACTGTGTTAATGCTTAATAACACAATAATAACAGGCTTGTAAAGGCTGAATAAGCACATTCCAAGAGCATTATGATGCCCCCATGAACTTTAATGTATGTTAATGTAATGCAGGTGATTGTGGAGCAAATGAAATATATATATATATATATATATATATATATATATATATATATATATATATATATATATATATATATATAATAAAATTTTAATATAACACTGACTAATAACATTGTGTATAATGTGCAAAAGTCTTTGGGTTTGGGATCTTTTTTCTAACCATTTTATGTACAACCCCATTTCCCAAAAAGTTGGGACACTGTGCAATGATGGGCAAATCAATAACCTCTATATTTAATTGAACATAGTAGCAAGACAGCATTGCAATGTGCCAACAAGAGTCAGACGCCTGTGGTTTGAAAACACAAAAGAGGCCTTACTTTCAGAATCAAAGTCCAGGGTCTTAGTCAAAAAAACATGCGGGGGTCATGTCCAAAAGACACAGCAGATACACAAGGACAAACATAACACGATACAAACAATCCAAAAAGGGGCAGGCAAAAGACAGAGTCAAAAAACAGGCAAAAAAGGTCAAAAACATGAATCAGAAGAGTCCAGCAAACAATCCAAAGGGCAGAGCAAAAGGCAGAGTCGAAACAACAAAAGCAATGGTCATAAACAGGACACAGACAATCAATATAACGCTCAGTAGTTCACAAGAGAATACAACACCTCGCATCCTTCTTAGACTAAAGCCTGGGCTTATAAACCAACCTAAGAAAGTCATATGACAGATAAACCAGGTGATACATATTAGTATTCGGGAGATCTAGATCTCTGATTGGAGCGTGAGGAGCGGTCAGGAGTCAGGTGATCTCCCAAAGGATTCTGGGAGATGGAGTCCGTGTAAGTCTCTGAGTTTGAGGGAAGTGTGGAAGTCATGTGATCTCCCAGAGGAGTGTGGGAGATTGAGTCCGGATCCGTGCTAGGACTCAGCGGATGCGTGACAAGCACACATTAGGCCATTTTTAATTTGATGACAGGATCATATTGGGACAATTGAATATAAGGTTTAAGGGTTTAAATGATTTGAACATTGCATTCTGTTTTTATTAACATTCTGCACAGTGATCATACTTTTTGGAAAAAGGGTTGTAATAACATTCAGGACAATTATGACAATATTCCATATCACACAACTCTGTTTGACCTTCTTTGCATCTTACCCATTTAACAATGTGGAAATATTTAACAATCAGTGGGATTCTTTGATACTTAGAATTCATAATGTTTCAAAAATGGACATCAAATTTCAAGGTAGACCTTTACCCTGACAAACATTAATATAAATAGCTTATTATAGTGCATTATAGTCCATTCTCATTTAATAACGTCTTATTCTCAAACAGCTGCTATTCATAATGTTTCAAAATAATATTATGAATTAATAACTTCT
Source organism: Colossoma macropomum (assembly GCF_904425465.1). NCBI lineage: Eukaryota > Metazoa > Chordata > Actinopteri > Characiformes > Serrasalmidae > Colossoma > Colossoma macropomum. The sequence continues at coordinate 3,134,654 of NW_023494807.1, read as the reverse complement.
TATTCTCTTTTGTTGTTGTTGTTGTTGTTGTTGTTGTTGTTGTTTTTGTTGTTGTCTTTTTTGTTGTTGTTTTATTTTGTTTTATTTTTTGGGTCCCACTTTATATTAAGTGTCTTTAACAACTGTGTAGTTACATGTGAACAACACATGCAACAACAAAGTAACTATTAATGGTTTATTCACTGTTACAGATGGATTATAGAAGTACAGCCTATGTAATTACATGTGTATCAACTTCAGTTTTGCACAAGTGTAACTTAGTAGTTGTAACAGCCTATTCTCTCTCATGTAATAATACAAGTGCAATAACATAAATGCGATTACATTTGTAATCAGACTGGAACGGCAGTTTTTTTCGTAATTTTAATTTTTTTTAAATTTTTTAAAAAAATTTTTTGATTTTAAACCATTCTGTAATGTGACAGTACAGCAGATGTCCCCTTATCTTAAAATGTAACTTTTAAGACATTATTAAACATGTTGCATTAAACCAAAATCAATATCTATATCACAACTGCATTATTACACAGTACCTACATACCAACCACACAGGAACTGTCCACTTAATTTAAAGTGTAACTTTAACACTAAACTACAGGAAAGTTCCTGTGTAGTTGTCATAGTGGTACAGTGTAATTGCAGAATGGTATTAATTAATGTAATGTGATTAGGTTGCCTTGTTACAACAGTTACTACACAGTAATTATGTAAAACATTAATGTAATATTATGTAAAACATACTTCCATTAATTGCTGGAAAAGACTAGCTTTTTTATCAAAAAATACAATTGTGTAACTACATGAGGCAAAACTGAAGTTGAAATACATGTGTGATTACATAGACTGTACTTCTGTAATCCATCTGTAACATTGGCTAAATCATCAGTAGTTACAGTGTTGTTGCACATGCTATTCATGTGTAACTACACAGTTATTAGAGACACTTAATATAAATTGGGACCATTTTTTTTTCTCACAACAATTGGTTCCTAAGTATGTTGCTAATCTAACATGCTGTTGATCTAACAGTCCAGCTTCTGAAAGCCTTGCCAATATGAGCCAAGCTGACTGTATTTCATTGGGCATTTCAAGAGCATATCAGAATAACAACACTTGCTACTGCAATACTTGCAGAGAATAAAACCATCAAAACTAAAAGAAATAAATTAAATATTACACATTGTTCCCAGAAAACATTAGCTTTCTCTGAAGGGCTAGACAGCCCTGAGGGTTCCCCACTGTGTTACAGCAGATAAATATTATGTTTAAAAAAACAGTGCGGTATGCCTTTAAGGCTTTTCTAGGAACCTATCATTAAACTGGGAGCCCAACGTGTTCACCACGCAATGCATTGATCTAATTACAACTTCAGATGATGTTCAAAATGATAAACATGGTCATGAACAATATATGTCAAAAGGCCATCGAGTTCCTTTGAAATGTTTTCGTCTTCCTCAGAGGAACCGGGCTGTTCTGATGATGAGCAACAAAAGTGTGAAAGTTCTTATAAGCACATCATTTTTTCCCTTTCATTGAGGAGTTCTTTTCCAGAAGATACTATAACTCACCTCACTGCAGCTGCTCAGTAGCGCTAATTGCCAGAAAGAAGGCCCCTTTAGAGAGAGCATGAGTGATGGAAGCAGCATGCATAATTCAGGTAGAGATGGAGACGGAGGAAGGAGAGATATGAAGAACGACCGTGGTTAACAGAAGCGTCGAGAGAACGGCAGCAGCAGAGAGAGAGAAATGGCATAATGAGTTTGGTGCGAGTGGCGCCTGTGGGGCAGGATTAGTAGTGTAGTGGAGTGAACTGGCAGTGCTCTGTCAGACGAGGGGCTGCAGAAAGACACACGTGCGTCTTCTTTCACCGCCGACGTTTGATTACGCCTCTAAGACCCCCGGGGGCTTTGGAATGAAACCTCCCCGGCGAGGGGCGGGGGGGGATGAAAAAGAAAAAAGGTCAGAGCGAGCTCCTCGTTTAGAAGCTCCACATTGTGTAGAGGAGCGATACAGGAAACGGCTGACTGTACGCCGAGGAACGCCTACATGAGCTCGTGCTAATTGGCTCTGCAGCCACTTCTCCGAAGAATTCGCTGAAAGTGTGAGCGAAAAAGTTGCCCGTCGGCGCTGAAGTGTTTCAAACCCTTTCAAAGCCAAAGTCTTGAATTGTTTAAAAAAAATAAAAAATAAAAAAAAACCTACATCTTTGCACGATTACAGGTTGTGTATTTTATTCATGGTAACATCAAATAAGGCACACTTTTTTAAAAAGCCCCCACTGCACAAACCCCTAGGACTAGCTATGGGTTTTTCGAAATCAAGATAAGACTGCACATGCTGTGTTTAATTCATTGTGGCATCACATAATGCATGTGAATTAAAAGCCCACTGGTGCCCCAGGACTAGCTCAAGGTTGTAAAAATCTAAAGCGTACAAATAGTACACGAGAGGTGCTTGATGTGCAAATGGGGCATTGTTTTTCTTCAAAACGTTTCATTGTGGTATGAAAACCTAGCCTAGCATTCGCTGTAATTCCTGACTAGGAAAAGATCTCAAAGTCATATTGCTAAACGATGAAATTTAACCGAGTATTTATATGTTAATGAGGCATTCTAGCCTAAAACTGTTATATTATGTGTTATTCTGTAGCGCAACATTGTATCCCTCAGGCTTATTGTTTGGACAGAATTCACAATTTTGCACTGTGGTCATGTTTTCATTCATCAAAGTCCTTTCACTACACTACCCAGCATGCATTGTGCAAACATATGCATCATACAGTCACTGGGGATCCCTGCAGTGTCGACAAATCCTGCTATCCTACACTCTTAAAAGGATGGATCTTCAAAGGTTTTTTAGTAAAGTCACTGGTTCTATGAAGAACCATGAACACACAAGGAACAATTTGCATGCCTGAAGAGTTCTTTGCAATGGTGAAATGGCTCTTCTGATTGATGAAGAATGTGTTATATATCTTTGAAAATGGCTCTATATAGCACTAAAAAGTTATTGTACAATCGTGACATCATAACAGTACAACGACCCTTTATATAGATATATACAGAACCCTTTTCATAAAGGTTCAATATAGAACCATACACAACCCTTTCCCATCAATCTGAAGAACCATTTCACCATGCAAAGAAATCTTTAAGCATGCACATTGTTTTTTTGAGTGTTCATGGTTTTATATAGAACCACTGTCTTTACTAAAGAACTCTTGAAGAGTCATCTTTTTTGAGAGTGTACACTCTTAGCAAAAAAGGTTCTGTGTGCTACTGAAAGGGGTTCTTTAATTTAACAATAGTGGAATATTTTTTGGTAATATATAGAGTTATTTTAAAAGTGTTCTTGTTTCCATCATTTGACTATGCAAAGTATCATTTTTGCATGCAAATGGTTCTTTGAGTGGTCATGGTTTTAAATAAAACCAATGTCTTTAGTAAACGACCCTATAAATACAGCTCACAAGGCAATACCTCGGTCATCTGATAGCTAGTTACCTTGCTAACTTAAGCTTTTAGCTTGTTGTCCACCTCATCTGAAGAGTAGATTTGTCATTTGAGTAATCCTTTCTGTCTGTTATAGAAATGAATCGAAAGCTATTCAAATTTATCTACAGCATTTTTTTCAATTGTTCTACCTACCTTCAAGATACATCATCCAAAGGGGGGGGTCCAGTCTTTAAAATGGAGAATCTCACTCTATAGACTATTGTGGTACGACTGTAATATGTGAGTAGGCATGTTTACAATATATGCAACCATTAGTACAGATTTCATTTTGGCCAGAGTGTCTTTTTAACCCAGTCAAACTGAACCTTTGACCAGCGATGTTGACACTATGATTTTTATCTTCGTAAAAGATGCACGATGTTAGTGCTTATTGAACATTGTTGAATCAGAGAAATGATAAAGCGCTATTAATATGTAGAAACACATAATAAAAAGAACTAACAGGGTGGTTGGCCCTACAAACTGGAAATATGTCAACAATAAACAAATGAGTTGTTTTGTCTTTAAGCAAATAATTCATGTTAAAAAAAAATGAAAAATTTCAACAGTCTTCCAAAATTGTAACATTTTGACATACTTAGCTGTATTTTTCAAGCCAACTTTAAGTTCGTTCACAAACTGTCCCTTTCTAGTTACGATCTGAATTTGATTAAACGTTTTTGTTGTGCTTGGGGTCTTGTTTTGCAGAAAAGAAATACATTATTCAAATAGAATTTTTCCATGTTTTGGTCATTTTCTTAGCATCAAAACAAACAGAAAAATAGATATAAATGCAGCTTGTTGGAATTTTTTGTAAAACAAGTGTAATTAATTAAATTCAACACTATTTATAAATATCCACTTACATCTGCATATAGCAAAAGTAATAATAATAATAATAATAATAATAATAATAATATTATTATTATTATTATTATTATTATTATTATTATTATTATTATTGCCCTGCGATGGACTGGCGACCTGTCCAGGGTGTATCCTGCCTTCCGCCCAATGACAGCTGGGATAGGCTCCAGCACCCCACCATGACCCAGAAGGATAAGCGGTTTAGATGATGTATGTATGTATGTATGTATGTATGTATGTATGTATTATTATTATTATTATATGAATAACAATCATTAAATTTAGTGCTTTTTTCATACCCAAAGCAATCAACACAAAAAAAGCAACTACATACTTACCCAAAACAAAAGGCCTTCAATGAAACATGAACAAAAACAATGTCAACAACAATGATTATTTATTTATTTATGTGTGTTTTATTACAGCAGCCCTTTAATCAGTTGGTCTATGCCCTGTTGAGCTTTGTAAAAACAGCAATTAGGCTTTGTTTGAGGCTCAGTTAAGGTAAATAGTGTCAGTGCTGATGGAAACTCTTCACAATTGTTAACCAGTACTAGAGCAACAACCTCCAGCAGTCGGCATCACATGATGGATGTGTATTTGTAGATGTAGTTGTTTTGTTTCTGCAGGAGCTGCGAGAGGTTTACACTGAAGCCGCACGACTGCGGCGAGCGCTGCAGGTGTGTGAGGGAAGACATCTCATTACATGTGAAATGTCCTCAGCTCGGTGTCCAGGTTTTCCGAGTGTGCGCACGCGGACGTGTGATGTAGGTAATTGACTGAGTTTGCGTCTCTGAGCAATTTGAGAGGCACAATAAAAAGGGAAAAGGAACAACTGGGTGTAAACAAGTCAATAAGCTGTCAGAAGAGCTACGTGTGAGTAGTTAGCGAGCAAGGTATAATTGGCTCCAGAACCCACAATGTTTGCCAATATTCTGACCAAAGCTAGCTACAAGTAGCATTTCTGACGTCTTGTATCTCTCACCTGGAACACAAAAAAATAAAATAGCAATGGAGTTCAGATTGTTTGCAAGAGCCAGTGGAACTGCTAAGACATTGAATATTGCTGTTGTTACATATACATCTTTTTATATACATATGTTTTTAAACACCTCAGTGTCACTGCTGGACTGAGAATAGTCCACCAACCAAAAATATCCAGCCAACAGCGTCCTGTGGGCAGCGTCCTGTGACAGACTAGAGGACGACCAACACAAACTGTGCAGCAGATGAGCTATCGTCTCTGACTTTACATCTACAAGGTGGACCAACAAGGTAGAAGTGTCTAATAGAGTGGACAGTGAGTGGACACAGTGTTTAAAAACTCCAGCAGCACTGCTGTGTCTGATCCGCTCATATCAGTGTTACTGCAGTGCTGAGAATGATCCACCACCCAAATAGTACCTGCTCTGTAAGGGTCCATGGGGGTCCTGACCACTGAAGAACAGTGTAAAAGGGGGCTAACAAAGTATGCAGAGCAACAGATGGACTACAGTCTGTAACTGTAGAACTACAAAGTGCACCTATATAGTAAGTGGAGCTGATAAAATGGACAATGAGCATAGAAACAAGGACATAATGTCAATGGTCATAATGTTATGCCTGATCGGTGTATATGACAATTAAGCCAAGTGCAGATTAGCCCCACCCATTCACATTGAAGTTATAAGTGTATCTGCCCAATGTAAAACATCTAATCAGAACCCAGTCAAAGAACACCCTTCTTTTATTTAATTTCAACAGCCATTCATTTTTCAGGTGATATTTCTGAGGGGACAATGTATTAGATACACTTGTATAAAGTAGGGGAAAGCCAAAAGTGAGAACGTAGAACTTCTAGCAACCATACTTGGAATTTTTAGGCCTCTACTGTTATTATATTCTTGTCCGTTTTCTACAGAACGAACTGTGTTGTTCTGCCATGGGGACAAACTCATGAAGCAGGATTTATGGTTTAGCTTGCTAACTTTACACTTAGTTCGATCTGACCCTGGATTGTCCTTCTCTGATGGTGGATAAGCGGCCGACATGAAACACGTTCAGAAATGATGTGAAGAGCAGCACTATGTCGCTAGTACCCTTTGTCAATAAAGTGGTTTAGGTTTTGTCCCAATTGCTTTAAGGGCCCCCTAGTGGCTCAGAGCCCTGGACCGACACCCATAAATCCAGAGAATGATCCAGGCCCAGTTGTATGCTGAGGTGAGGGCACCTTCCCACCATTCTGAATTCCCAAATGTAACATAATAATTCTTTGGTAACAGTATAATTGACACATAACATTGACATAAGCACGTCATGACAGATTTCATAAGCTGCCATAATAGATATTTTTCAGTAATATGACAATGTCATGTTATGATAACAGTTTACTTGTAGGATATCTACATAACACATTAAAAACATCTTACGTAAACACTTCATAACATGTTTATGAATGTTTACATGAACATTTATGACGTAAAGTATTCATGTTTTACATGATATCAATATGTTACTGAGATACATTTATCAAAATAAAAGTCTTTATATTTTATTTTGAAAAAAAGTGTATTATATTCAGTAAAATGCCTCATTTCTGGACAGCCAAAATAAAAGGGACCTCACTTTATCCCTTCGGTCATTAAGTGCTTTGTCACTGTTTGATCTATTAACTTTTTAGTTCATTGTTTTTCTTAAGCATTTGTTGTATGCCACTTCACTATATGGGCAGTAAAATACTCATAAATGTGCTGTGAACGATCATTTGACTCAATCTTAGTATGGTGGTGCATGAAGAAACATAGTTTTTTTCAAAATAAAAAGACTTTTGTTTTGAAAAATGTATCCCAGTAAAATAACAAAGCATTCCATATGAATATCACATAAAATAGGTATGCTTTATCACTGTTGATTTAAGCATTCATGAACATGTTATGAAGTGTTTATATAAGATGTTATGAATGTGTTGTGTAGACACCCCTCAAGTAAAGCGTTACCGCATGTTTTTGGACCACATTCTAACTAGCAAAGCCTCATTTCCTGATTTTAAACACAAGTGTCTGGCCAGTTCTGTCTTGTTACATGAATATACTTCAAATAAGTGTTAAACATGTTACCACTACTGGTAATTACTGTAACAGATGTCACTATGTTTCATTTCATGGTTACGCTTAGCAAAAAATAGCATGTTCATAAGCTGTCATGACAGTGACCAGTAATGGTGATACTGTTATATTACATTACATACGATATCTGCCATGCCATGTATGGTTATGTCATTGTTATGTAGAGTTAAAATAATATGTTAGCCAATCTTTTTCAAGTAGGTCATGATTGAAATCATCATTCACTCTTGAATGATGACATGAGCACTTTTCTTTTCTTTTCTTTTCTTTTCTTTTCTTTTCTTTCTTTTTAACAGATGACGTAGTGTTCAGTTAGCCATTATGATCCAGTCTTATATGATTTTCTCTGGGTGTCTTCTGTTGGCTTTGTCCATTTGCTCAGGGCTTTTCCATGTACGCACTGACCTTGACCTGACTGTATATAAATCCCTATAGAATTAGAATCAGGCTTATTGTACTGTGGTGATCTGAGAAGCAGTGCACATTCTGCCTATTCATTTTCTACAGTAATCCAGTCTTAATAGAAGGCGGCAATGGTTGCATGTTGACATGTGATTTTGACACCCTAATAGTTTCTAGATCTGTTATTACTTCTTCGGCTCAGGCTATTTTTTGGGCTGAAATATTACAAGGTGACTTCTTGCTCCCTGGCAGTATTAGATTACTTGTGTAAATGAAAGTGTGAAATTGCGTAGTCAAAACAGGTCCGTGGCCTTGGCCGCGGGTCCAGATGGTCTGTAAATAACTGGTAGGGTGCAATGATTACAGTTGGGAGCCCAGGCAATGCTAACGTTACATCTGTAAACATGATAGAGGGTGAATGTCAAATAAAGGTGAGCGCCGATTCAGAAGCCAAGGTTTGTCGTTTGGATAAGCTTTAAAGCGCTTTTTCATGAAATGCAATTATAACGGGATCGCTTTCATTTTGTTCCCCCTGTGGGCTAATTCACGGTGTCCTTCAAACGTCGGTCGAAGGTTTGATCAAGACGTCTCTCAGCCTTGAACTGCAAAAAAGAGCTCTGTAAAAATCCCATTGATTGAGTTCCATCTCTCTGTTTATTCAAATATAAAGTGTTTTATTGCTTCTGCAAGTGCATGAATGGAACAACAGGTCACATTGAGATGATAAGAGAAGTTTAAAACAGACAAGAGAAAATGAAACCCATTGCTTAGTTGTTTTATTTTGCACAAAAGTCACTGATGCAATGAGAGCATCATAAACATCAACTGTAAGAGAAAACTATGTGCATCTCCACAGTCCCTCAACAACCAGCGCTCATACAGTCAATATCGTCTCTGTCTCTCGACTGCAGAAAAGCTTAACTTCCAATAGCAACCCCGATCCTGCATCTCGGCACTCCAGAGACCTGTCAATCGGGCAGATGTTGGTAAAATGACCCTTTTAAAAAGAAGAAAGAAAAAAACTCTCAGATTGTAGAGCTGCTGAAGCTGCTGAAACTGCTTGATAGCCGGCTCCCTTCAATCTCGAGCGTCTGTCAGTAATGCTGCATTGTGCTCAAGGCTTTTTTTCTCGGCTCTCAATGGAGAACCCAGCATGGGACACTGCTGGTGGGTTTTCCATTTGCTTGCTCAGAAATTCAGATAAGGGTGAAAAACGAAACAAAACAAACTTTCTTAACAAATAGTTAGAGGGCCAACCTGCCCTTAAACCCCCATTCTTTTAGCTATTGATAATATTTGCAAGCTGTTGGAGTTTCCCCTACTGAGACAATCTGTGGGAATCTTTTCTCGGCAGTGCAGAAGTCAGTAGCTCAGTAAGGACTCGCAAATTACACTTTGCCTGTGATCAAACATCTATTTTGGATTCATTGTTTGGTTGGAAGCTTCAACACACAAGTATAGGTAAACAAATGTCACAAATTTTTTACATGCCTGCAAGTACCAGGGAGCCGGTTGTCATGGTTTGTTTCACAAATGCTCTAAGAAGCAGGTTACATATTTGTTTTCTGTGCTATATTTGTAGGTTCTGGTTGTGTAAAGACATAGCTTAACCAAACATGCTAAACTGGCTAACTGTGCATAAGCTAGTAGCCACTCATTAGCATTGTGTCATTGTCCATAATACTAACTGACCTATTCAGGCTCCACCTACAAATATGTTTTTCATAGCAATGTTGAATATGCTTTATAGAACACTGGTAAAATCCCATTTGACATAAAAACAAAAAGTTATAGTTCACATCTTACATCAAATTTAGAAATATTCTTTTTGAACTGTATTCATTTTGCATGCATGTGAACAGTCACACTTATTGGGTTTAATCTAATGTCAGCATGGTGGAAAATTTGTTGTCGTTTCCAACTTGCCTTCTTCAAATAAGCTACCACAACGTAGTTTAGGCCTTAATATGATATAGAATAGTCTGTGGCTATCTTAGCAACAAGATCTACCACAGGACTGGCCTAAGTGCTGCCGCTTTTGCCCTTAGACTGTTCCCGGTACAAGTGCCTTCTTGGTTGTTGAGCACAGTAACTCTAGTTTTTATTGCTTTGCCGTTCTTTGAGATCTGTTCCAGCAAGATGAGGCTAAGCCTTGTACAGGGAACTGAGCTTGTGGGTTGGCTTGGGTCCTACAAGATTTATTGCTCTTGGGCCCTCCTGGTGAAGTACCAACTTGTGCTTCTCCTCAGTAACTCTGACCTCTCATACATTACCACAGAGCTGGAAATCCAACCAATGAAGTGCTGACAATTCCTTTAACTCCTTAAAATCTCAGGTTTATTACCTACTAAGGCTTATTATTCAGTAATTATTCAGTAATTACAGGGACTGCAAACTGGCTGAGCTATTCTTAGGTTATAGAACTGTGTAATTAAACTTGGGTCCTGGACATTTCAAGGGTTAAGAAAGCAAGCAGCTTTCTTTTTTACAATAACCAAATATAATGCCTTCAATAAATGGTTTTAAAGCAGTATGTATTATGTAATTCACACTCTGTCAGAATCTCCTCCCAGTGCTGATTGGTTGCTTTAATTTAGGCCTGATATTTTCTTTTTTGCCTACTGATTATCTGTCTCATGTACTACTGCCAGGACATAGTGACGGTTTTAGCAAATACGGCAAAAATTACTTATATTATTATACTCATATTATCTACTGCCACTTTAATTAAATTACGTACTATATCAAGTTTCGACATTGTAAAAAGAGGGATCTACATGAGACTCTGTAGCTCAAATAGAGTTATAACAAAATGCTACACTCTCAGAAATAAAGGTAGTAAACTGTCACTGGGGCAGTATCCCTCATGTCACTGGGGTGGTACCCTCAAAGGTACATCTCAGTACCTTTAGTCAGGGAACATAACTGTACCATAATCCATTGAAATGATATTTTCTAAGCTGTACTGACTCCACACACCCCGTCTCGTCTCCAGGACTTTTATTTTATTGTTCTGTTTTAAAACATTCGGTTATGAAAAGGTACAAATACGAACTTTTCATCTGGAAAAATGTATTTAAGGTTCACAATCAGACCTTAAAACCACTGTTGAACCTTTGAGGGAACATTTACATTGTTTGTGCATTGATGAACGAAAAAAAAGTACCTGCACAGCACCTTTATTTATAACACTGTACATTAGAATTAAATGGTGTAGTGAGTGATGCCACTGTTTACATGCTGGTGACTGGGGTTCAAATCCACACATAGATAGTAACATTAGTGGTTTTGACTGCCTTTGGAAAAAAACTCTCAATACTTTTTTATCTGAAACATGGTTACGCTGTCTATGTCTACAAGAGTGATTGCAATTTTCAATAAGTTAAATTAAGTTTCATCTATGTTCACATTGCTGTTTCTTTTTACCTTGAGCCCCTGCAACAAGATACATGGGTGTGAACTTAATGGTTTGCAGTGTCTCTAAACTGCAGCCTACATTAAACAGGTTGAATTGCATTTTATGTGTCTAGTAGTAACAGTTAAAACAAAGGAATGTATTTATGAGTAGAGCATTAATCAGGCCAACTGTTGGCTAACATCTTTATCAACTTTACCTGATAAATTGATGAGATAATCCACTCTGACTTACTCACCCCTCCTTAACTTGTTAGTATGTTAAGCGAAGCCCTGAAAGACTGTTATGTATGCATGCATTTGTCAGACATGAGGATGAGTAAAAAACAATGACAAATAATCTCTAAAGTGGAATATTCCTGCTTGACAGGGAGTGTAGCCTGTCTCCAATGCTAGGCTTCAATTAAATAGAACAAGAAAAAAAATAAATAAATAAAAAACAAAAAAATAAATGGAAGGGTCTGTATTGGAATATGAATGCATTAAGTATCCAGAAAGCTTTTGCTTGATGCTCAGGAGAACCTAATCACACACTTACAGCGCCAAGGTTACTAAGCAACCAATGGAAGAAAACAATCCACTGCCCATGGCATTTATACATGGCATTAATGTTGTCTTGGACATATACGTGTTTTGAATTTGAAGCTGAACAGGCAGTTTTGCAGAGGCTGTTTTCCCGGCGTGTTCAGAGGAAGTGAAATACAAGGCAAATTACAATGGAAATTACACTTCAGATTTTTAAGGAATGCTCATTAGGAACGGGTGGAAATTGATGAAACAACTTCATTTATTAATACACTAATCAGTTCTGCTTATTATTGCTCTTGGGCAGCTACGCTAGCGCCTTTGTAACCAGACTCCACACAGTAACATGGTCAATATGGGCAGCATATTAGTTTTGTAATGGAAGCTGGATTGGAATCTAACTGCTGGGAACCTGTTGATGTAGTTCTGAAAAATGCCTTGTCACTAACAATGAATTATCATAGCTATGAAATACTAACTAGGAGGAAAAGTTTTTTTTTTTTTTATTTAATGTATGTTACTAATTTTGTTTCAGACAATTTAGGATAATTTCTGTTCATCCATTCATCATAAAATGGTAAAAAGATGTAAAGATTTGTTGCCATTTAAAAAAAAATAAATAAAATATATAATAATACATTGGTGTATGCTTTTTTGATATGGCATTCATGGTATTCTTTCAAACTGGTGGGTCATAGGCAAATGGAAATATTATTAACCCTCTGGGCTTTAAGGGCATTTTATAGGTTTTTGCACATATTCTTAAATTTGCTTTTGCAGGCACTTGCATACAACATGATACCCGCATATTATAATCAAAATGTTCTCTCTATAATGAGGCCCTTTGATCTGGGGCACTATGTATACAGATAATTTGGCCCAACAGCTAAAAGGGCATTCTTAATATCTCTTGTGAAAACACAGCTTTACTGAGAAATGGATTTTACTTGGAATGGATTTTGAAGTCTTGGGTTCACAAAAGTAGTGGAATGTATGAATAAAATAGTAGATAAATGTTCTCCCCATCGCTGCTTTCCTAGACTGCTGCAGCAACTTCAGCAGCTGCAAACTTTTTTACACCATTTCACATCTGTGTCCGAGGCGACTGAACAAAAAACAGAGTTTTCGATGTAATAGGTCAGTCCTTAGTGATTTCCTGAGTGTCCACTGGTCAGTTTCATACAAAATATAGACAGACAAGCAAATCCACCGATTACAGGCGAGAGGCAGATGAAGAACACTGTTCTCTGTGAGACTGTTCTCTGTGTTGGCACCCAGGTGGTAGAACGAACTCCCACTGGCTGTCCGTACAGCAGAGTCTCTCACTGTCTTCAAACGCAGACTGAAGACACATCTGTTTATACAGCACTTAAATGAGCCCTGAATTAAGTATTGATTGTAATATATTGTACTGCACTTATGTATTGTATTGTATTGCACTGCTCCTTGTTCCTTTTTCTCTAGGTGTCAATGACTTTCTGATTCTAGCAGTATCTGAGCTCAGGACTGGCTTTCTCTCTAACCTATTGCTAACTAGCGAAGATACTTTCTCTGGATAGACAAAGCACTTTTTGTAAGTCGCTCTGGATAAGAGCGTCTGCTAAATGATGTAAATGTAAATGTAATGAACACTCACATGCACCAGTTAGCGGTTGAGAGGCAAATGGCGTGTGTCTCAACTTGTCTTCATTGGCTCACAACTTCAGATGTAAGTCATGTACGATCTTGTGATGTGAAATAATGGAAAGGGTGACCCTACAGATTGAGGAACTGTTTGAACTGTATTTCTGTACTGTATTATCACAGAGATGTTAATAGAAACACTGAAAAACATCTAACTGACATGCTGGTGTGTTCGTTGACCCCAGAAGGTTAACCGTAAATCTCTAGGGAACCTAAAGATGTGTTTTCTTTCTAAACAGGTTCATCTTGCTCTTGTGGGTGCACAATATACATGTATAAAATATGACTTATGAAAAATGTCCCAGTGTTCATTAAATGACAAATGCAATTTACCAAAATTTTCCTTCCCATTTTCATTTAACCCTCCTATTGTGTTAGTTTCGGCTAACACTCATCATTTTATTCCATTATAAATCAACAATATTACATAAATTATCACCTAATGTTGTGTTAGATCTTTTTATGAACTTCAGCTATTGTGAACATTATAAGTTTTGAACTTGTATTTGCTGTTTATGTCCTGCAGGCCTCATTTACCTGAGCTCATACTGCTGTTTTTTTAAGGGGAAAAACAGTATATTCATATTATTTTGACTACAACGAATACTAAGATGAAGCCTACTGTAGTGTTTGTCACAGTGTACTTCACTGAAATGTTTACCAAAGTCACTTTTTTAAACCAGTTAAGTTTTCTGAACTGTGGCACAAAATAATAACTTTCGTGTTCCCAGTCAAAACTGACCGGTATGGTTAATTTATTGAAAAAAAAAAGCCCAAATGTACACAGGGAAAATTTAAGAGAAATGCTTGAGCCATACACTGTATGAAAATATTTACAATTTTCTATTGTACTCTGAAAAGACAGTGCCATAATGTTATCCTTATGTTCCTCAGTTTAGTCCTCTCATGAACATGTGGGGCAATATACTGTGGTCGTTGTATGTTCTTTGCACATATATACACCGCGTCTGTGGCACACAAAGCTAGTTTGTTTTTGTTTTTTTATCTCTTGGTGCACACAGTTGGCACCTCTTTCTTTTGTCTCCTCCTTCTCTGGTTGCTGTGAATTGCTTGATATGTGCTTAAACTAATTTTATACACTAATTGTAGTCTTATAGATCATTTCCAATAACCGGTCATTTTTGACTGGGAACACCATGGGTGTGTAAGTTCCATAAAACACACACATTTTTATAAAAATATTTCAGATTTGTTTTAGGTGTTCAAATACCATGTGTGAACAAAGTCATGGAACCTCATGACAAACAGATGAAATTTGATACACTTTTTAAGGAGGAAGCTTGTAAATCAGTCAGATTTAACCGGAACACAACAGGAGGGTTAAACTTTAAGCTTTACCCCACCAAACACAAAGCTAATATACATTGCCCCCCAATTACCCCCTGCCCCCATTGGTTGACAGAAGCATATCAATTTACAAGGTAGAGTAATATTTTAGGATTTTAGTACAGGAGGTCACAAACTTTCAAGTTTAATTTGGCAGGAGATTGACAAAGACTGACCAAACTTTTTGGCTTGAGATGAATTTGTTACTTTGCATGATATCCTGAAAAGGGACTGAGATTAGATGATTTGTGGCATCTGGAAAAACTACAAAACTCTGTGAGACTGGAATGACACAGATAAGGTTACAGCCTACTAGGGGTGCAGGGAAAAAATCGATTCTTAGGTGCATCGCGATGCAGACGTGGACGGTTCTGAATCGATTCATACATGTCAAAAATCGATTTTCTAAATATTTAATCCATAAAGTAATGTTGACGGAACGCAAAGGGCGGAACTTGGAAGTGGGTAAGTGCGGCGCCCGGACAGTCTGTGGGGGCACATAACAAAAACACAACCGGATGAGTGAGAAATCCGACCGGCTCCCTCTGCATTAAAAGCCAGGTTAGATCAGGAGTCACAACACAAATGTTAAGAAGAGACATTTTGTCCTTTCAGCAAAAATCAAACTAAATTGGGAGCCACAACATTTATGTCCAGTATGTGATAATGTGCTAAAAATGGGCTAAAAATATAAACGAAAACGCAGATTTACTTCGCTCTGCTTTAAGCTTTAGCTATAGCCGCTTTTCTTCCAACTCTTCAACTATTCAAAAATTGAATAGTTTCTTGTAAAATGTCTCTCAGCTTTCCGCTGTTTTACGAGGCTGAAGTCGCTTCTCATTCGCCAGCTTCTTGCTGAACTGTCCGGTTCCACCTTAAATTCTGAC
Source organism: Colossoma macropomum (assembly GCF_904425465.1). Taxonomy (NCBI): domain Eukaryota; kingdom Metazoa; phylum Chordata; class Actinopteri; order Characiformes; family Serrasalmidae; genus Colossoma; species Colossoma macropomum. The sequence continues at coordinate 3,118,931 of NW_023494807.1, read as the reverse complement.
TGAGGCGCCGAATGTAAAAGCGGCACCATTTAAGGTGGAACGGGAAAATTAGAGAAGCAACTTTATCTTCGCAGCTACACATCTTTTAGTTAATGTTTGACAGTCTCTCGTTGCAGATTTAACGTACCAGGAAACCAACTGGGCTGCTTATAAATGCGAATAAGTCCATTCGTCTCCAAATGTTCGTCTGTCTTTCTCTTTTCCTTTTTCGTTCACTACTAGCTCGGCGAAACCTCATTGCTAGGTGACCTGCAGTCTTTCGCACCCCCCCACAATCACGAAACCAAAACCGAAGTAATCAAATCCCTAAAGAATATATAATGTGCTGCGTGGACATCCATCACCACTTATCTTATTTCACTGTAACAGCGCATTTTATCACAGATGAGTGGCAGCAGCGTCTCCAAACAAGAACAGTGAATGAGAGCCTTCCAGTTCACTTACCACATTACTTCCATTTGTTTTATTAATAAAAGATATTGGATGTAAATGCATTATGGATCATTACAAACACTTTGTTTTAAAACTACAAAGTCCTCAGACAGTAAGAAAATAGAAATCATGTATAGAAAAAAAAGATGCATCAAGATGCATCGATAATCGTTTTATAATCGCATCGCAGCCCTCTGAATCGTAATCGAATCGAATCGTGAAGTGCCTAGAGCTTCCCACCCCTACAGCCTACATTGCAGTCCTTCATAATAACTTTGGCAGGCATAGACACTCTGCTGACAGATTTTCATAGTTTTCCTATTAGCCAGAGACTTTCTAGCATGCTTTTATCTCTTTTAGCTCTATCCAACAATTAAAAACCAGTCAGAGACTTACTCTTGTCTGGTCTCTTGCTTGGTCACTATTTTTTTACTCTTCCTCCGACAATCTTCTTTGGTCATTTGACAGCCTCAGCCGTGATGTCCATGCTGGGAATAATGAGCTATAGCTTCTTCTTCTAGCTAGCTGAAGAACATATCTTTTGATGTGTGGTGCAGTGCTGTAAAAGTGTCATGCAGTTTTTGCAAGAGGTCTTGTGCCCACTCCTCAAAATACTGCTATAGCAAGTGTTCCAGACTGGGTTGCACCAGGTTTGCGTAAGTTTATACTTAAGTTTGGGTAAAAAGTCTTTATTAGGTTCTTAGTTAACACTAGTTAGCTTCAGACTATCTTTTACTAAATTTGGTTGCACCACAAATAAGCAAGTTGTATCTTAACTAGTAACAACCAATTAACACGTATGTCACTTTAACATGTTCAGAACCAATCAATAAACCCGCTGCCATGGAAATCCGACGGCAGTCTGCTCTGACTTTTTCCATGGAAAAACTATCCAGCCTAGCAGAGATCGATGTGTACAGGTTAAACTAAATAAACCTAATTATCTTCAGCCACTGTCTGTTTATTCTTTAATATTTCCCTGAGAAAACCAGATATGCAGCTTTTTAAATGCCAGTTTCTGGCTGACCGACACAACAGCAGCCTCAGTTTAGCCGTTTGGGCAGCTGCTGAGTCTCACTGAGGTGGAACTCTGGGTGTTTAGCTTCATGCGCGGAATTTAAAGTGGGCCATTGATTAGAGCTGTAAGTCAGTTAAATAAGTAAGGAAGGAAGTAAGGAAGTAAGTAAGTTAGCTTAATTAACAAAAAAAAAGGCATGTTTTTGGTCTTTTTTGTGCCTTCTACATGGTTTCTGATGGTTTCCTCAAAACTTACACCTGTTCAGGGGGAGGTGCAAATATTTAGTAACTACTAAGCTCAATGTTAAAACTTGTTTGTGTGGTGCAACACGTTTGGAATTAGTAATGCAGAAACCTGAAAGTTGTTACAAAATGCTGCTTTAAGAAAGCTATATTCGGACTAAACCGAAGTCCTTCTTCTTGGTCCAAAAGCTGCTAGGGATAATCTGCCTACGTTTACTCTTAATCTCGATATTTTCTCAATCGCACCAGGCACATCTGTAAAAAGTCTTGGTGTCACGATTGATCCCAGTCTGGCCTTCGATGAGCATATTACCAATATTACCAGAATAGCTTTCCTCCACCTGCGTAACATCGCTAAATTAAGAACTGCACTGTCGCTACAGGATGCAGAAACGTTAGTTCACGCCTTCATCACGTCCAGGTTAGATCACTGTAACGCTCTGCTTTCTGGTTGTTCCAGCCAAAACCTTAACAAGCTTCAGTTAGTCCAGAACACTGCAGCCAGAGTTCTCAGCAAAACCAGGAAATTCGACCACATTAGCCCAATTTTGTGTACCTTACATTGGTTGCCAGTTAAATTCCGCATTGAGTACAAAATTCTTCTACTGATGTATAAAGCTCTGAATGGCCTTGATCCTCAGTACCTCAGTGACCTTATTTCCTATTATCAACCGACACGCCCACTTAGATCACAAGGTGCTGCTCATTATTAATACCCAGAATAAATAAAGTTACGTCAGGGGGAGAGCCTTTTCATACAAAGCCCCCCAGCTTTGGAATAACCTACCAGTCTGTGTTCGGGACTCAGACACAGCCTCCATCTTTAAGTCTAGGCTAAAAACGTACCTCTTTAGTCGAGCCTTTGGTTAATTTGTTTTTCTAACTATGTCCTTCTTATCCCTTGCTAACATTCTGTGTGTATATATTCCCTGAACATCCAGCAGTAAAGTGGATATGAACCTCACCTTATTTAAGGCATCACCACATGAAAGCTGAATAATACAGCAGGATGTAAGACCACCTGCACACCATAAGTACAGCTCTTTTCAATCATTTGTCACTGCTAACCTACTATTGTGTTTAGTCAGTCTTCAGTGGCATATAAAATATAATAACCAATATTAGTGTTATAGAAATATAGAAATACATTCCCTTGTCACCCACTTTTCATCTTTTTCCATCACTTACCACTTCATCATTTTCCACAAAAAAGGAAAAATTGTAGGAGTTGGACTCTTTCCAGTGCACTTTATAACCCTGAGCTTTTCAGACACCTTGGTGAGAAACACATAATTGGTGACTAAGAGTCTTTTCAGCGTAGTTGGACTTCAGGCCTTAACTATGTAACCAGTGACACAAGACATTTTTGAGTGGAGCATCCGTGTCCTACGCTGGTACACTGAGAACAGATGGGTCACCTTTGGCTCCACTGGCCTGTAAACAATGTAAGTGCTGTCAATCTCAATGAACATGGAACCAGTGGCCACAGCTGGTGGACAGCTTCTCATCTTCATGTAGCAATTGAGCCTCACAATTTTCACCTGACACACTCTGCCAACCACGATCGAATGATTAGAATTATGGCTCCCTTTGACAAGCTTGTCAGATGCCTGTCCGGAGGGTGTCTGGAAAACAAAGCTTGTCGTGAGCAGATGAAATTTAACCTTATTGTTCTGGGAATTAATGGGTTTGATATACAGAGGGGTTGTTTGAAATATTTAGCATATTCATTTTTAGCTGATTTGTCCATGCATTGCCGACGTGCGTTCTTATGTAGCAATTGTTGACAGGTTTTACAGAATGCTGATAAAAATCACATTCAAAGAGTTTGTGCTTGCAGTATAGAATGATGAGTTTAAAATGTTTAAAATACTACATTATTAAGGTGGAATTTGTTATAATAATTACTTAATAAAAACAAAGTAATAAGTAACAATGATGAATTTTCACCTTGCTAATGAAATCTTGAATAACCTCTTAAAATCTCAGGCTTACTACATCCTTATTACAGGCTTATTATTCAGTAACTAGATGGACTACAATGCAAGGTGGCTCATTTATAGCAATTTGTTACAAAGGTTTAATTGTAGCTAATCAAAGCAAAGTAAGATACCACAATGTCAAATTTCCACCATGCTAATGAAATCTTGAATAACCCCCTAAAATCTCAGGCTTATTACTTCCTTATCACATGCTTATTATTGAGTAACTACATGGACTACAAAGCAAAGTGGCTAATTTATAGTAATTTGTAATAAATGTTTAATTGTAGCTCATCAAAAGAAAATAGGAAATAACAATGATGAATTTCCACCATGGTAATGAAAACTTTAATAACCTCTTAAAATCTCAGGCTTATAACATACTTATGACATGCTTATTATTCAGAAACTATGTGGACTACAATGCGAAGTGGCTAATTTATAGTAATGTGTAATAAAGCTTTAATCATAGCTAATCAAAACAAAGTAAAAAAACAACAATGAAGAATTTCCACCTTGCTAATGAAATATTGAATAATCTCTTAAAATATCAGGCTTATTACAGCCTTCTTACAGGCTTATTATTTAATAACTACATGGACTACAATGCAAAGTGGCAAATTTATAGTAATGTGTAACAAAAGTTTAATTGTAGCTAATCAAAACAAAGTAAAAAAAAACAAAAAAAAACAATGATGAATTTCCACATTGCTAATGAAATATTGAATAACCTGTTAAAGTCTCAGGCTTATTACATCCTTATTACATGCTCATTATTCAGTAACTACATGGACAATAATGCAAAGTGGCTAATTTATAGTAATGTGTAATAAAGGTTTAATTGTAGCTAATAAAACAAAGTAGGAAACAGCAATGTCAAATTTCCACCATGCTAATGAAATCTTGAATAACCTCCTAAGATCCTTATTACAGGCTTATTATTCAGTAACTACATGGACTACAATGCAAAGTGGCTAATTTATAGTAATGTGTAATTAAGATTTAATCTGGCTAGTGGGTCCTGGCCATTTAAGTGGTCAAATCACAGAAAAGTACTTCCTTTCTATCCTATCAGTATGAAATGTAGGTATCTTTAAAAGAAAACTAACTATGCCACAATTTCTCATTAGAATTATTTGAACCATTTTACCAATGTTCTGTAAAGCTGTCCACTTTAGCAACACTTGAAAGAAAGCATTTGTTGGCGCAGCATGAAAAGCTAAATTGTGCTCCTTTTTTCCACCATTTGTGCGGTTTTGTACTTGTCAGGGGATTGAGGAGATAAGACTGAACAATGCTAACACGTTAAAACTATGCATAGCCATTACTGCATACCTACTGTCACCACTTATACTGTGGCCCAATTAAATTCAAGAGTTCACCCCAAGCTGGGCTCAAGCTGGGCCTGGCATTGTAACAAAATGCTCTCCCAAATGACCTTAAGGTAGCGCTAGCCCTAGGGTAGAGCATAGCAGCACTCTCATCAGCACCACTGCAGAACCCCAAGTGCCAGTTTTGCTCTGTTACTCAACATCTTCTATTCATACATTAGCAGCTATTTAATAGGCCATCTTTGAAGAAATGAAAAGAAAAAGGGGAAAAAAAAACGAAGAGGGTGAGAGGGGGAGGACATAAAAAAGGAAATCATATTTGTGGAAAATGGCTGCGGGCATGAAATGCTTCTGGCAAGTCACTTGTGCAGATCCTATTTTCCTGGAAGGCCTTCCTGCAGACAGCATGAGTTTCATTCATCTGCCTGTGCTCTATCTCGCTCTAGCTTTTTCTTTCCCCTCCAACCATCTGCAGAGCGCTACAAAACACAGCAGTTGATGCCACCGCCAGTCCTTCAGCACGCTAGCCTCGGTGCTAATTTAAAACCATTAATTGGCTTCCTCCGTCACGTTAAAGCTGTAATCGACAGCTAGTTCCGCAAAAAAAAAAGTACTCCTGTCATGTGTCAACACCTCCGGCAAAAAAAAAAAGAAAAAATAAGCGACAAAATGCTTGCACGTTAGCTTGCATAAACAGTCAATGATCTGAGTGAAGGTCATCTTGCCAGGACACGTGTGATCAATAATGCAGCAGCCATAAGTCATAAACCAGGAGAAAGTGGCGTCTGGCATCGCAGAAATCCATCAAAGCGAGCAGGCTGGGACGCTGAGTTTATCGAACTCATAAAAAAGAGCCGAATTGTTTTAAAGTGATTTATTCAAGAATCCAGGACCAGTCGTAGGATCAATCGCTCATAAACACTCAATAGAATCTTATCTCGTGAAGCTGCTGCAAAATCTAAACGGGCAATAGAATAATAGAAAGCCTGGAGCTTTGCTAATCTGAAATAAGCATCAGCACTTTATTAACATGTCATATCTCACCGTCTAGGCTTGATGCTTGATGATGTTCCATAACATCCTGCTGCGTGGTCTTCACAAATGGCCCCTCGTATTCCCAGCAAGAGTTTTGATGCGAATCCCTGAGCTGAAGATCCTGGGATTTCTCCCAATTCCCGCCGGGTAGAATGTCCATTCTGGCCGCACTGGCCTGTGTGAAGGCCAAAGCCATCTGTTGCTCAAGTGATGATAATTTCCTCACCAGGCCCGTCAGCTGGAGCACCAGGCTTGATTGGGCAATTCTGAATCTCACGGCGAAGCAGCAGGATGTCCCTGCACCTGGGCTCCTTCTGCAAACACACAATTACAGTTCCAATCAGCGGGGAATGGCAGCCTGGTGGGGGATCTTTTGTGGTGAGAGGTTTTGTCTCATGTTTTTAGACGTGTTATGATTGAGGTTTTGTTTGAGATGTCATTTTAAGGATCTGGGGATATCACGGAAATGGCTTCATGAATATCAATGTGTCACATGAGGATTGTTTAGGAAGAATCTCGACCCAACCGCGCCGATCCACTTTTGAAAGTCAGATTCAGGTATGTGAGAGGTGATTATGAGAGCCAAATGAGTGGCTGACCAAACTTATGGGAGGCTGTGCTACAATGATTTCACCACGGGTTAAGGGGTGCTGCATGATGGGTGGCGGAATAAAAGCCCCTTAAAATGGTTCTGTAAAATCACTATAATGCTTGACCTCACATGTTTTAATGCCTCACCTTTTGAAAACGACAAACAAAAATAGACAAATGTTCAGTAAATGACAATGTGTTATTAATAATCATTGCAATGGACAAATGACTGCAAAATCCCTGCCTCCCTTAATTACTGTAGTTGTGTTCGTCAAGCCTTCAGTCCTGCTCACCTGGAAGCACCTGTGTACTTGCAGACTAAAGGGTGCAGCTGCACAAAGGAGAGTCACAGGAAAAAATAAATAAATAACTAAATAATAATAATAATGATAATAATAATAATTTACATCCCTCAACCTAATATTTCAGACTAATTCATGGCCTATATGTCCACCGCAGTGGCTTGTCAATCATTATATTGATAAAGACAATATCTTCCACCAAGCAACCTTGGCAAAAAAATAAATAAATAAATAAATAATAATAAGAAGAAGAAGAATAAATGGGCCAAGCCCAAAAGATAATGGTCTTTACTGATGGTTTGGCTGGTCAGAGTCCAGATTCAAACTCTATAGAGAATATTTGGTCTCACAAACTAGCTTGGCACTGTTTTTCAGCTGTTTCAAGCCATCAATGCTGAATGGAAAAATACTGACTCTTCTTTCTGTGAAAGAATTTCTGAAACCTTACACCCAAAACTTGAAGAAATCAAAGGGAAATGTTATTTCATACGAAGTTACTTTAATTATTTGTTTAATGCTTTGTTGTTAAGACCATTAAACGTTTAATGTTTTGCCATTTTGGCTTCATTTTTTGCCCAGAAGTGTGGTTTCTTTGTCAAGCAATCTAATAGTCAAAGATTAACGAAGATGAACAGCACATTGAACTGACAAATTCATACAGAACCATTTGCAAAACAATCACTGATTCACCTTTAAGTCATTCACAATCATCTCTAAATGCTACTTCCTTCATCAAGCAAAGGAAACTCCAGCAGAACTCCTGCAGTGAGAATGGCAGTGAAAGTAAATTGGTGGTTCTTATGTCAAAACTATCAACAGGCTCTATAGAAAGCCAAACCAAATATGTGTAATGATAAGTAGATATTTAGCCTTTATTAACTGCTCAGACAGTTAGATTATTTAGGGCTGTACTGGGCTCATATTTGCATTAACAACATTCTATGTAAAGGTGAATATTAATGTACTTGTATGCCACTCATTTTATTGTTCCATCAATGTTTGCTTAAAGACCTTGTGTAAAAGACAAGTCCTCTTAAGGAGCAGCTAATCTCCTCAGCATTTCCTTAGCTGCTCTGACTGGCTCCAGTGTTTGCCTTAACATTAGCTCATCGGAAGAACGACTTGCATCATTTAAAACTTCTGGCATGAAAACCTGTCATTTTGATGTCCCTAGTATGATTCATGTCACCATGGTTTCCAGAATTATTTTTGTTGCCTTAATAGGCCAATCAAATTATGTCCATTCTCAAATATGTAAGTCAGCACTGAATATCACATAAAGCAGTGTATTTTTAATTTTAATGTTTTGTTTTTTATGTAAACCTTTGTGTGCATCTAAATTTTCCTACCAATTTGCTACCAAGTAGCTTGAGCCGAAAGTTTGATTGACATAGCAACAGTACATAAAAGAGAAGAGATGTGACAACATTTTTTGCACAGTTATGTCAATGTGTGCAATTATATGTACATACATTAGGTATTTTACAGTAGCTGTGAACTTGACTCTCAATTTCTTGTCAGATGACCTACATTTGAAACTACACCCCTGGGCAAAAACTGGGCCGAACCCAAAATGGCAAAACATTTAGGTTTTAATGGTCTTAACAACAAATCATTAAACAAATAGGTAAAGTTACTCAATATGAGATTATGAGCTTTTCCCTTTGGTTTCTTTCAGTGTTGAAGTTTTGTGTGTAGGTTTGCAGACATTCTTTCACAGAAAGTGTCAGTATTGTTCCACTCAGCATTGACAGCTTCAAACAGCTTGAAAACATTGCCTGAGCTAGTTTGGGCTTATTGTGAGACCAAATATTCTCTATAGGGTTTTAATCGGGATTCTGACCAGGCCAAAAACATCAATAAACAGCATTATATCTTGGGCTGTTTTGCCCAGTAGTGTATGCAGGACTTTAAATATACATAAAGGGCCAACAGCACTAAAACTTAGAACTTCTATGCAAATGAACACAGATGCAAGAAGTTGTTTTCAAATCATGAGTGCTGAAATTTTAGGCAGCGTATATGAGATGTGGATGATGACATCATGCAAAATGATCTGCCTTTTTTATTTTTTATCAAACAGAAGTGTCATAATTGGCTATAATGAGGTGAAAGATTACAATATATCCATTCAACTGGCCCATCAAACCACTGACACTCATCTCTTTGCTCTTTCATTCTGGACAAACTTTATGCAAATGAACTAGCAGTGACCAATCAGATTGTTGATATGTGGTGTGTCACACTTACAGTCACATGATGAGATTAAACACTGGGATGTTCAACAAGTGGGAGATTTATGGGTTGATAAGACATTATTATTACTTTTAAGTTAAAGTTAAAAAATCAGTTAAAAAAATGTATAGTCACTTAAGTATAATTAGATCAAATACGTATTTTGCATGTTGTGTTGTAGTGATATTGCAGAATTTCCATCATGCCAAGAAACTACAAAACTAATAGGTGCTCAGCTCAATTGGAAGATGTGAAACAGGCAGCCAATCAAGTGTCAGAAGGAGAGTCTATTCTGCCTCCTGCAAAGGAGCAAAAGACAGACAGATTGACTCTAATAAGATACACTGAGAAACTTGATCAAGGAGAAATTCCCAGAACAGGTTATTACAGACTCAGAAAGGCTCATCAGATTTTGATGATTAGATGGAGTGTGAATTTACCAAATACATCGAGAGATGTCTCTGCTGAAAAAAGTCATAGAAGCCATTAAAAGTTTCGCTTGGTTCCTGATGGTGTCACTAACAGTATTTTGTGTAGATATCACAGCACAAAAGGATTTTAATGGTTTAACAAGTGGGCTGGGACTGATTCCAGCTGCATTTGATGGTTTTCTAATAGAATCTAAAGGTGCAAGACAGGACACTCAGGTATCTAATTGTAACAATTAAGCTACTTACTGCTAGAAAGAAAAAAAAATAGGAAAAACTTCAGGTTTAAATCCTAAAAGTTTTAATGGGCATTTCTGTTCCTGAGAACTGGGCGGAGCAAAAATGAGCAGGTTAATGAGTTGCTTTATTCTTTTTTTAATCATACATATAAATAACACAAAAAACACACTGGAGTGATTTTATTTTGATTTACAACCCCATTTCCAAAAAAGTTGTGCAAAATGTAAATAAAAACAAAATGTGCAAATCATATAAACCCTAGATTTAATTGAAAATAGTACAAAGACAACAAAGCCTTCTCTGAAAAAGACGTCGTCTGGATGGCAGCATATGTTGCCAAAACATGTATATATCGTTCAGCATTAATGGTGCCTTCACAGATGTGCACATCACCCATGCCATGTGCACTAATGCACCCCTATACCATCATGAAAACTGGCTTTTGAACTGTGCACTGATAACAAGCTGAGTGGTCTTTAGCCCGGAGGACACAGTGTCCATGATTTCCAAATGTTGCTTTGTCAGACCACAGGACCCTTCTCCACTTCCCCTTAATACATTGTAAATGAGCTCAGGCCCAGAGAAGGTGGCAGCATTCCTGGATCCCTTTTTATATATGGTTTCTTCTTTGCATTTAAGGGTTTTAATTAGGATTTGTGGATGCAGTGACAATAGACAGTGTTTTTCAGAAGTGTTGCTGAGCCCACACAGTGATTTCCTCTATGCAATCATGCCTGTTTGTAATGCAGTGCTGCCTGAAGATCATGGCCAGCAAATACTGTTTTTTCTCCTTGTCCCTTGCGTACAGAGATTTCTCCAGATTCTCTGAATCTTTTAATGATATTATGTACCGTAGCTGATGAAGAGCAAATGTTCTTTGCTATTTTATGTTGAGAAACTTTATTCTTGAATTGTTGCACTATTTGATCATGCAGTCTTTCACAGAGTGGCAAACCCCTCCTCATCTTTACTTCTGAAAGACTCAGCCTCTCTGGGATACCCAAACATGTTATTGACCTGTTGCCAATTAACCACCTGGTGTTTTTAAGCATTACTCAACTTTACCAGCCTTTTGTTGCACCTGTTCCAACTTTTTTGAAATGTGTTGCTGGCATCAAATTCAAAATAGGCATATTTTTCAAAAAACAATAAACTTTCTCAGTTTCAACCTTTGACATGTTGCCTTTGAAGCACTTTCAATTCAATATAGGGTTTAAATGATTTGCACGTCTTTGTAGATTGGTTTTATTTACATTTTTTCACAGCTTCCCAACATTTTTGGAAATCGGGTTGTATATAGGCAGGTTATTTAAGTTTGGCACACTTGTAACCCCCCCACCCCAGCAACTGTACTCAATTTATCCCTGCCTGAGGGGGTCCAAAGGACCAATTCATTTTAGTGGGTCACATTTATAAAACCATAGCAAGTGAATACAACACTTTGATTTCTATGGCTGCACAACAACCCAAAATATACATAACAACTCTTTTCTGGAGCAACCATACATTTGTTTAGATGTAAAGTCATGAATTATAAAAAGTGACTCATTATACCCCATTATCCCTTAAATAAAATGTAAAATTACACAGTTCACTCTAAAACTTGCTGGGCAAGTTTGTGATTATTTTTAAGTACATCACTGTTCTGAAAAAATAGGACTATAACAAGAGAAAATAAAAAATATTTCAGGACAAAATGTCAGAAATTCCAGAAAATAAGTGATTATTTTGACTTTCTGCTTGGCAAACTGTTCATTTTTCCGCTGGTGGGATGAACTGAATTTTAGATGCTTAATGCATCTTGAAGGCAAGTGAAATTATAAAATCCCTTTTTTAATTTCCCTGAGTGTACCGAATTCATTTGGGAATTGCATGATTTTGAGCATAACATCTTACATACATGCAGTACATCAAAGAATGGCTGTCATATTTCTACCACACGCAGAGAGGTTTTAGAAGCCAGAGCACGTAAGAATAACAAACAAGACGCTTCAGTAAAGCAGAAATTTTGAGCCAAAGAGCCTCAATGTGTCCTTCTTACTGTCGTTTGAAAAATAAAACTTCAATATTTAGGCAATGCCTGCTCCTTGTGAGTGTTGAAAAATATAGTTTAGAAAATTGAAATTCAAACTGTAATATTTCTAATATTATTTAGTTTTAGTTTTTTGCTTCCTTCATGAAATTATAAAACATGTGACATCTCAGGTGTTTATAAGTCATTAAAATAAATTAATCTGTTTCAAAAACTCTCTTTTCTCTCTGATCACAAACAATAGCAGCATGTTAGTGCCAAAAATAAAACTTTTAACATTCCTTAGTGGACAATATTTACTATCAACCTTGTTAAATCAGAGTGTGGAGAATCAGAGTATGGACATGTGAAGGACCTCATGGACCTGCATTTTATTAATCACTCATTCACATTGAGCAGGCTGAAGATTCTCCACAAGGGGGTGCTTTTAGCATGTAAATAGTTTTTGGTGCTTCTTAGTATGTGTGCTTTGCATCAATGACATTTCATGTCCTTGTGCGTGTACACTATATGTCCAAAAGTTTGCAGACACCTGCTTGTCCAGAGTTTCTTCTGAAATTAGGGGTATTAATAGGTTTTTTGTCCCCCTTTGTTGCAGCAACAACTTCTACTCTTCTAGGAAGCTTCATGCTACATTTTGGAACATTGCTGTGAGGATTTGATTGCATTAATCGACAAGAGCATCAGTGAGGTCAGCTACCGATGTTGAATGATTAGTTCTGGATCATAAAAGCCACTCCAACTCATCCCAAAGGCATTGGTTGGAGCTCTATCACTCCAGAGAGCTCAGTTCCACTGCTCCACTGTTTCAGCCATGTTAGCGCCAAAATTAATAAGCTTTTCAAAGTCATTTAACAGTGCACAGTCAGTATTCCTATCAGCCTTGGTGAATCAAAATAGATGCTTCATTATAATGCTCTCCTCACAGTATTCCCCTGTAAGTGCATATGCAATGACGTAAAACTGCAAGAGAGCAGTGACCACCCTTTTGATCTTCTAATGGATTGTTGCACTTAGTTCGTAAAACACAACAGCTTCTTTTTAATGCCAAAATGGAGTTTGCGGTGTGAGTAAAAGTTGATGAGTATGAGTTTGAGAGGTAAGTGCATTAGCATTAGCATTTTAAACATTGACAGTGGACAGTCAGTCTGATGGGATTGGAATCAGAATATAAAGTCTTTGCTTTGTTTGGGAGTAAGATAAAAAGTTCCCAAGATAATCCATGGAGTGACACCTGTCCTGATTTCACAGTCGCTTCTGGCACCTCCCGTGTCAACATTTTGCAGCTTCTTAAATGACGGCCAGTTAGCATCAGTGCTGCTAAAATGTTGCTGAATCACAGAAAATTGACTGATTGAATCTACTCTAGACATACTCTAAACTCACTTTTAAAAAAGAACATTGTTCTTGATGTTGAAAGTTGAGAAATCTTGTAAACATCCTTGTTACACTGACTGGCCACTTTATATATGGTCCATTGCTCAAATAATATCTGTTCAGCATTGGTACGTGATCAGAAAATGATCAAAGATGAATGGAATTAAAGGTGGCTGATAAAATGGAGATTAAGGCTTAGATGAACTACACAAATGTATAATACCATCTTGGGACAAAATAAAACATAAAACATGGCTGTGCAAAAGTGGAAATACAGGCGAATGTTTCAAATAAAGTGGATAATGAGTGTCTCAGCAGTAGGTAGATATGGCCTGCACCTCTACACATGAACAAAACAGACAATGCACAGCAAATCCATAACTATTCGGAGTTATATAAGGCTTTAGAGAAAGAGAGTCACATAGATCCAGAGACAGTAGCACTCAGCAGTATTTAGGCTATACTGGCATGGCTAAAGGAACAAAATCACTGCTCAGGCCTCAAAGGCTCTGCTTACTCTAGCATTGCAGAGGTGTAGCCTTTAACTGAGAGATTCATGCCAGCTGTGCCATTTGGCAGGGCTTCCCCGAGGACACAATTGGCCGTGTTCCTGTTGGCAAGAAGGGATGGTAGAGTCCCGCTTTTTGTTGTTGCTATGTGACATCTTGCCCAATCAAGAGTCTACATGCGTTGTGGGCTTCTTCTCTGAATGTGTCGCGACTGGGAATGCAGGCCTACCTCTGCCATGGTCTGACCTTTTTAGATGCAAAGCACCTCTTTGACCTGGCTTGTATCACCCACTCACTCACTCATTCACTCACTCACTCGTGTTTAGCAACCTGAAGATTCTCCACAAGGGGCACTCTAATAGCTTCAAAGTGGTGATTTGCATCAGCGACACTTTGTATCCTTCTTTAACATGGTCCAAAGAATATAGGCCCTTCACTAGCCTGTCACTGGATGAAATCCAAACCTCACATGTACAGTTTAAGTCCAAAAGTTTGTAGTTATTTTTTTTCTGAAATCAAGGGTATTAATAGGGAGTTTGTCCCACTTTGCTGCAGAAACAGCCTCTAAGATTGCATCTTCTGGGATGGCTTTACACTGGACCTTGGAATATTGCTGTGGATGATTTGGTGCATTTGGTGCTAGCGAGGTCAGGTACTAATGATGGATAAGTAGCCCCATCACTCCAGAGAATTCAGTTCCACTGCTTCACAGCCCAACACTGGGAGGCTTAACACCACTCTAGCCAACACTTGGCATTGGGAATAGTGACCATAGGCTCATGTACGGCTGCTCCAGAGTGCCCTATTCTACTGGCAGGTGTTTTTTTCTATAGAGATTTTACAGCTGTGTGGATGCAATGGGTGGACCTTGAACCAGCTGAGTAAGGGTGGCCAATATGGCATAAAGTAGCATTGTGATACTTTTAGATGTATTCACATTACACCAAATGTACTATTATATTTAGTATCTCTGAAGTTTATTTTTCCATTAAAACAATCGATGTGCAAGCAAAGCAGTGGTGCTAAATTAAAAGCAAATAAACAAGCAAAAATGTTGAACAAATATACTTTAAGTGTGAATAAGATAATGACATAATGTGCTAACATCCATTTAACTCTGTGCTATAGCAAGATGTACTCTACAACTGGTTGAAATTTCTGTTCATCATTCAAACATGCAACTGATCACTGTTCTATAAATGCTGACAATAACTTTGATGAGCTCAGAAAGGTGTATCTTAATTTATAGTGTCTATAATAGAATATTATTATAATGCCCACCCCTACTTATGATGAGCCTGCCTCTATAACAATCAACACAATGCTGATCACTCTCTGTAAGCACACAAATAATTATCCTAGTCAGGACTGTTTAAGTGGTGGTGTTAGGAACCAGATGTCTGAGTTCAATGTTTGAAAAAACTACACTACAGAAAGTTATTACATAAAATGGTTGCAAAATATGCATGGTAAATAGCAGTGTAGGCTACAGCGAGTGACAGCTATAAAGCAAAAGAACAATGTATCACAAATACAAGACTTTTAGAAGGCCACTCATTTCTACTCATTGGAAATCAAATTGTGATTGGCTGATTCCACTATCACTTCCTAATTATATTGTTGGTTATCTGATGTTAGGCCTTCAGTTCAGCTTCTGAAGTCCCAACCAATGGAATCTACAGACAATAAAAATGCTGATTTTTTTGGATTTTGTGTTGGGTGTTTCACCCAATATATATATATATCTATATATATATATATATAGCCTTGTCTCCTTATCTCCAAAATGGTAACAATATAGTAAAAGGGAAAAGCCTACTTTACTTTTAATGTAAATTGTGTGTAATGGTAAGTCAATGGAACCAGACTTTTTTCCCGAGCCATTTTGGGCTGTTTCCTTTGGTCCATTCATCATGAAATTTACAAAAAAATGTTAAGGCCAGCAGGCATTTTCAAATTATGTCCAAAACTGAAAAACAACAAAAATGGATATATGAAGTTCACATCGCCAAAATGATAACTTTACAGGAGAAGGAAAAAAACCTATTTTCTTTTAATGTAAGTAAATGGAAACAAATTGGAAATTGTTAGAAATTTTTTTCCAAGTCATTTTTGATCATTTTTTTGTCCATTCATCATGAAATTTACACACAATGTAAAGGGCAACAGTTATTTTCAAATTATGTCAAAAACTGAAAAACAGCGATATACGTATTTCATATCCCTGGATTCATATGTATCCTAGCTAAAAGCCCAACCTACAGCCATACCTACTGCAAAGTTCTCAGATCATCATGGTGGTTCATGTAGTAGGTAGTTTTTTTTTGTTCCACATTGCTTTGATATGATTCTCCATCCTGCTGTACATGTCTTCATCTCTCCAACCTCTGTTGACTGTTGCATTCTGTCATTATTACAGCTGACGTTTGCACTTTGATAAGTCTCAAGTGGCGCTCAGCCATGGAGTCAGGAATTTGAATCCATTAACATTTCATTCAGCCTTCACCTGCTGCCGTCGCTTGATGCCATTTCCAATACGACGACACTTACATCAGCAATGAGCAAGTTAAAAGACCCTCCGCAAGGAAAAAAAAACAAAAAACCAAGACTGACACATCAGAGCACACTCGTTCAAATGGAGGATTATTTCAGCAGGGCTACGCTTGGTGTCGGCTTTAATATATAGGAAGTGAAAAGGAAATTACTTGCAATTAGTATACAGTACATGCCTTGTCAATTTTCATTCTTCAAGCGCAGGGAAAGAGATGATGCTGGCGCTGAACAGAGGCATGCATTCTCAAATCTCTGTGGCATGTTGGTTATTTAGGAATCAAAGAAACTCTGGAGAAGCTGACATTTAGGCACAATTCACAATGGATATATTTAGCCTTAGGTGAAACACTAACCATGCCTTGCCTCATTATTTATTTATCTGTTTATTCTTTTTGTAATAGACTGACTTATGTATGCATCTGGCTCTAGAACTCCTCCCAGCATCTGTGCCTTAGGACATTCACATCGCTCTGGTCTTTGATCCCCCTCATATATCACATCAAAGTGGAGCTCCAATAAAAAGCAGTATGTGCCATTCAGACTTTGGCTGTTTTCAAAGAAGCAGGGTGAATCCAACTGCTTGCTCTCTACTGTCTTTGGCCCAAGCTCTCCTTCTTCCCAAGTCTGTACTTATTTTCAGAGCATCATGGGTTCTTTATGTAATTCAGCTTAGATGGAGATTTTGAAACATTAAAATTTCATGTGTGGACTGCCAGCTGCAGCTTGGAGCAAATGTAACTGCAAAGCAATTAGCAAACTCGTTGTGATTAGCGATGTTGAAACACGCAGACCAGAAAATTTGTTTTAGAACCAACTATCCAGACAGATACTACTCAGACCACCATGGCATGATAATCATTTCATTACTGTGCAATAGCCTGCACAATATTTTTACAGTGGGCACAACCGTAGTCTATCTAGAATTTATTGATATTTTGTCTAATAGTCATTAATGAATTTTTGAGAAGATGCTTTAGGATGAGCTGTTTGAAATGCTTTTAGGCTCCCAACTAGCTGCCCAATGCAGAAGGAAGCCATATAGCTAACATTAGTGGTACATTATCCTTTATCACAGTGGGGGCTTCACAATGGTTGTATGATGTATTTGCGTAGTGAATGCTGGGTATTGTAGTCAAAGGGCCACAACCTCAGCCTGGATGAAACACACAGAGGATGAGGGATGCATGACATAACATGACAAATAACCACATATAAATAAAATCACCATATATATATATATATATATATATATATATATATATATATATATATATATATATACCTCAAACCTCAAGTGTCCAAGTCTCCAAAATGATATCTTTACAGGAGAAGGAAAAAAAAATGACTTTACTTTTAATGTAAGTCAACGGAATCAGAATTTTTTCCAAGTAATTTTTGGTCATTTTTTTAGTCCATTCATCACGAAATTTACACGCAATGTAAAGGGCAACAGGTGTTTTCAAATTTTGTCAAAAACTGAAAAAAATGTAAAAAAAATGGAGATACAAGGTTTTCTTCCAACAACAGCGATATATATATATATATATATATATATATATATATATATATATATATATATATATATTTTCTGGATCCATATGTATGCTAGCTAGATGAATTACACAACATTATACATTATAAATTATAGTAGTTGGTCCCTTTAACATCACATTTTGGAAGTTTGTAAAGGTCTGTGACAAGTATTTCCCAGCCATTTTTAGACATAGCATAGTTTTTATTTTTATAATCATAGCATGCAAAAACCAAATTTTATTTGATATTGAGAAAAAAGTGCAAAATTAAACTATTGTAAAGTAAATAATAAAAACAAAAATAAAACTTTGTGACTTGCCTAATGGCATATTGTTTAGTACTAATGAATTCCACTAATATTTTACCTCGCTCTAGTTGTAATTCAATCATTAAGAATAAACAAGGTTTCAGAGTTTCAGAGTAGTTTGAGGTGAAATGCATCAGTTCACAGGAACCAGATTGCCACTAGTAGCTGCCTTACAGGAAGTTATTACATAAAACTATCTTAAATGTGGTGCCTGATGCATGAGCCATTGTTTACCTATAGTTTTGATAAGGTTTTTTCCCCTTATCTGTGTAAATATATATTTGCATTGTACACATTGTGACCCTCTATCGCCACTGTAAGGAAAATTTGAGTCAGATTCTGAACTAAATCTGAATTTCTCTACAATACATTGCTTTATATTATGACTTTGTTTACATTAAAACTAACCAGGCTAACTCAGCAACTGTTTTCTAGCTAATGCTAATCTTTCAGTTTTGAGATTTGCAAAAATGTTATACACAAATGGGAAGTGTTGCTTTGTCATACCATAATATGTGTTTAATTAAAATATTAATTTAATATAGGCAAAAGACTCCTAAAATGCACTATGCTAATTTAGCGACTGTTTTCTAACTAATATTAAAGCTTCAGTCTTGAGGCTCTAAAGAAAGATGTGTATAAAAATGTGCATTACCATATCATGGCTAATTTAATAAATTTGAGAGATTTTGGGTTCCATAATTTGTTTTTTTATTCAAAATGTTAACTAAATATTTGTTAAGAATCCTATGCATTTTACATTTTTTTAAATGTATTTTTTTTTATTATATTTGTACATGCTGACCACTGATCTACACAATAGACACAATAAATACTTGCTGCAGTTTGACTTTTCCTTGCTCAGAGGGACAGCACTAAGTCGGGGCTGTCCCAGCTTTGGATAAGTTGACAGTAATAGTAGTTTTCTACAGACAACAAAGCCAAGCTGACAGGAATTTCGTTGCTGTGCCCCTCGGCTTACTATTCGGACTACAATTTGACCCAGTGGGCCAGCTCAGCTATCAGAGGCAACTTCTTCCTGAATGTGTGAGGAAAAGAATATCCGCTGAACTGTCTAACCATAATCTAAGCAGAAATACTTCCACACCTACACACATTTATGCTTTTAGGATTTTACTAGTGAAATATATTGCACTGCTCTGATTTTTGTCGTTAACAATTACAGTGAACTCCTAGTAGCTAAAGATAAAAGCTAATATTTATTAAATATTTTGACATGGTGTAGATATGACAGCTTTCACCACTGAGGGTTTCAATATTCTGTCGGTTTTGCACATCAATTATTCACCAGTATATCCTTGGACACTGGCAGTCCAAAAAGAACTGCTCAGATGCACAAATGTCATATACAGATTTTTAGTGAGGTATTTGAAGGGATTCATCAAAAATGATGAAAAGCACTGTGTCTTCAAACATGACAAAGGAAGATGCTGTAAGATACAGTGGTTGTCAAGTGAGGGGTCAGTCTGAGGAAGCTGAATACATGCCACAGTCACTAGATTTAAACCCCTTTGCGAACTAGTGGGACTATATCGGGAACTGTGTGGGGGAAAAAAAAAAAAAAAAAAACTATCCACTACAACTGGATTGTAAACAGTTGTAAAGAACATGTGGAAAGGTGGTCATCAAGCCTGGAGATGGAGCTACTGAATACTGATAAACATTCTTCAGGCAGATTACTGCTGCACAAAGAAGTGAAATATATGGCACCCAAATACTGAAACTGTGCTTTTTGCATTGGCCAGCAATCCAGTACTGAAGGATGCTGCTTTATAACTGCTCAAGATTGAAATCAAAGGTTCCAAACGGCCATGGAAGGTGGGACTAGCAACATTGTTCATACCACTGCTTTAAAACATTTTAATAAAACGGGTCCCAATGGTCATCAAAGGTGATGCAATTAGCACTGTTCACTGTGATGACTGATTGAGCATAGTGCTATTTAAACACATTTTAATAGAATTCCATTTTTTGAAAATCAAACACATCTGTGGAACATAGAAAAGCCCAAGGTCATTTCTACGGCTGCACAAATAGGGCTGTAGCAGTTATTTTACAGTCATTGATTTTTCATCAGTTTGATTGAGAACTCAAATACATGTGACATTAAATAATAAAGGAGAGCAGAAAACATTCTATATGAAATACAGTGCTTTAAAAAACCTTCTAACAGATGTAATAATATGTTTAGTAAGTAGTGTGGCGTGCTGTTCTTTTGAGCTGTGGGAGTTCTCATCTGTTTTTGCAGCTGACTTGCAGCTAAAGACCATAGACAGTTCAACTAACTCTTTATTTTACAAACCCCATTTCCAAAAAAGTTGGGATGCTCTGAAAAATATGAATAAAAACAAAATGCAACGGACATGATTCTGTAGTGGAAATCTCTGCAGGGGCTCAGAAATTCTTCTGAAAACCACTGTCTATGAAAACAGTTTAAGTGCTAATTAAAACTCTTAAACGCAAAGAAGAAAAGATATATAAATAGGATTCAGAAATGCTGCCACCTTCTCTGGGCCCGAGCTCATTTAAGAAATGTGTGGAGAAACTTGGAGAAATGGTCCAACGAATCAACATTTGAATTTCTTTTTGGAAATCATGGTTTATGTTATGAGTGCACAGTTCAAATGCCAGTATTCATGATGGTATAGGGGTGCATTATTGCACATTGCATGTGTGACTGGCACATCTGTGAAGGCGCCATTAATGCTGAACGATATATACATGTTTTGGTAACATATGCTGCCATCCAGACAAGGGAAGGCCTTGATTATTTCAGCAAGACAATGCCAACCCACATTCTGCATGAATTACAACAGCATTGCACTGTATTAAAATAGTCCAGGTGCTGAACTGGCCTGGCTGCAGTCCAGACCTGTTACAACTGAAAACATTTGGCACTTTATAAAATGAAAAATATGACAAAGGAGACTCTGAACTGTTGAGCAGCTAAAATCTGTTAAGCTAAAAAATGTTAAGCCAAAATGGGAAAACATTTCACTTTCAAAACTACAGCAACTGGTCTTCTCAGTTCCAGCACGCTTACAGAGTGCTGCTAAAAGAAGAGGGGATGACACACAGTGCTAAACATGCCCCCGTCCCAACTTCAAAATGGGCAAATATTTTTCAAAAAAACAATTTAATTTCTTGTCTTTACGATTTAATTTCTTGTCTTTACAATTTACATTTACAATTTCCAATGAAATATAGGGTTTAAATGATTTTCAAATCATTGGATTTTGGTTTTATTTACATTTTGCACAGCATCTCAACTTTTTTGGAAATGGGGTTGTATATTATCATTATCATATATTGCAGGCTGGCAGGTCATCAAGCACTATTACGTCACCAGTAAGTGCACCAAATTGTAAGTTATGTTGATATTATATTGTTATGTTTGGAAATACACACTTTGCAAAGTGTTTACTAAGGTCACATTAGCTAGTTATGGAGCTAATGTTACCACTATTAACAGTTAGCATTCCCTTTCAGTGGCTATGTTTACATGCAACGATTTTTGCCAATCCGATTGAATACAATCCGATTACAGATTTAGACTGAGGTGTTTATATGCACTCTATTCAACAATCTGATGGAAAATCTTCGTTTACATGCTCACTACAAGTAATCCGATGCAAAATGACGCACATGCGTGGAGTAGCGCTTAGAGTAAACGTTACCATGACAGCGAACATCACGTGAGGTCCAGACCAGTTTCTGCTCCGCCATGTTGAGCGGTGTAAACTTTCGCCGTGACGCGACGCACATGCGCAGAACATACTTACACGTTCCGATTGGAATGTAATCGGATTCAGGCGTTTACATGGCTATTATTCTTCTATTTAACGGATTATTTAGAAGTTTACCCACCTCGTTCAATCGGATAGAAATTGTATTCCGAATGGCCTTAATCGGATTAGACTATTCCGATTGAGGTGTTTACACGGACATATTCTATTCCGATTGAGCTATTAGTCGGATTATTAACGGATTATCAGGCTGCATGTAAACGTGGCTAGTGTCTTTACCATGACCATTCTGTTTCTCAAGTGGGTTGAAAACTGAAGTAGAACTAGACCAATGATTCCAAAAAAGGAGTGATGACATAGAAGAACCACTTTTAGTTCACTAAATATCCATTAAACTGACAAGACCTATATTTCTAGATAAGGTAAGCTAGATATCTGGTATCTGGAACCTTTTTAAAGCTTTAAGGACCTTCACATAATGGTTCTCTACCAGTTAAAGGTTTCTCCTAGAACCATATATCCAAGCCTAGAATCATTTAGGAAGATTTAAGTTTTTGGCACCAATTTAATAATAAAACCTCATGTTTGTGAAATGTAGAGCTGCGTGGAAGAGTATTTAAAAGGCTTTGTATATTTGTTGGTATTACCAAACAGGCTCTCAAATACTCTTTTGTCCATCAAAATACAAGTTTTTTTTTGCTGATGGTGTGGAGGAGACAGTGGTAAAAACTCGTGTTTGTGATTTTGTCTAAATAAACAACTATCAAGTTATATCACTCTAATCACACAGTTCACACCAAGAATTTTGTAATATTTCAATAATTTAAAGTGCTCCCACATGTGTCCTTTAGCTGCAGTGGTCACATGGAAAGCGATGCAGTTTGTTGAACTTCAGTTGAAATTCATAACACAATCAACTAAATCAGCTATTCATCATATTTTTCATTTTCCACATACAAACAATATCTCGTCTATCTAAATGCCTTTGCTGACAAAATGCATTTGATAACACTTATAGTACCCGTAAGTTCTATGTTCTACAATAAGTTCTAGGTATTGACCATGTAAATGTGAGGTACAAACTCCAAAGTGCCTTGTAATTAATTCTAGTAAAACGTATGGTAAATATATGGACATTGAAATTACGAACACGTTTCAGATATTAAACTGATACAGGACGTACCTTCTAGTTAGTTGTGTCACGGTTTCTTCCCCTTCGTTGTAGCCATGTGCTTTCGTTTTTGTTTTATTCGGTGTCTCCTCCCTGGTCCTGCCCCCTTGTTAGCCACTCTACCTGCCTGTAGCTCCGCCCTCTCATTTGTCCCAGCTGTTTCTTGTTTCCCCTCAGTGTATTCGGACGCCTCCTGTTCCTGCGCTCCGGCTGCTCTTGCAGTCCCCTGTCCAGCCACCCTTGCTGTTTCCTGCCCAATCTGAGAATTTACAGGCTGTGTTTTCCCTGATGTCTGTCCAGTGTTTTACCCCAGGGTTTGTTTCTGTTCCTGTTTCTGTTAGAGTACCTGTGCCTGTTGGTGTTTGTGTTTTTGTACCCATTTCTGGATTCATGTCTGTCCCTGTTACTATCCTTGTCCCAATCCTTGTACCTGTTACCGTCGTGGTCTCTGTCCATGTTTGTATAGTTCAATCCCTTGTCCAGTCCCTTGCACAGTTTAGTATATTGTCCTGGTCTGGTGTCCTGTCCCCTGTCTTGTTTTCTGTGTTTTCACAGTCCCTCTTCCTACCCGGCTCCCACTTTGCATGGCCTTTGTTATTCGCGCCTTGGGAGCTGCACGTTAGAAGGGGGGTTCTGTCACGGTTCCTTCTTGTTACAGAGCGTGTCTTTCTTCCTCTCTGTTGTAGCCAAGTGCTTTTGTTGTTTTTGTTCAGTGTCTCCTCCCTTGGTCCTGCCCCATGTTATCTGCTCCACCTGCCTGTAGCTCCGCCCCCTCATTTGTCCCAGGTGTTTCTTATTTCCCCTCAGTGTATTTACACCCCTGTGTTTGTTCAGTTTTTTTTGTCTTGCATTGTGAATGTTACCCTGTTGCTTATTTTCTTTGATCTTCTTGTTAGATTTTGTGTTATTATGGACGTTTCTACAAACCTCTGCTACTCCGTTGCTGGACTAAATGCTAAATCTGATTTGAATAAAAGCAACTCACACTTGCATCCCACCTCCTTGCCTCCAGTGTTACAAGTTGGAATAACACAGTGGTCAGTACAAACATGCTTGCTCTAAATTTGAATGTATTTTGACATTTGAGCAGTGACCACCTCCATTTACTGGGTAAATTATATGGGGGAAAATGATAAAACACAATTGTTTTCTGAAGTAAATAGTTAAAACCTAAAAGGGCATTAAGAATCATTTGCTCTTTTCACAGCCCAGCTTCACTTCTATGTAACAGATAAGTACACACTATAAGACTAATTAAACTTCATTTGCATATCTTTGTCATGTACCAAAATAATAACACTTTACTGTGTGTACCACAGTTAGTGTCTAGAACTTATTTATTTACAGTACAGTTTAATTACACTATTTTGGAACTTGTTACCCCCCAAAAAAATGACCTAGTGCTTTGTACCAGTAGTTTGTGCCTCACACTTAACTGTTTCATACTTGGAACTTAATGGACTATAAATGAAAACTTTACAGTTTTGTGGCTTAAAAAAGCAAAGCAATTTAGAAAACGAAATAGATAATGAATACCAGCAAAACACATGTACTCAAATATTAAAAGTATTATAGTTAGCCCTACTGATATAACTATATAACAAGTATATATATATATATATATATATATATATATATATATATATATATATAAAAATGGGCACAGGACATTGTAAAATACTACTCATTAGGAATAACAAGAAAGTAAGCCCAAATATAGTCACTCTAAATGTGTGTGTGTGTGTGTGTGTGTGTGTGTGTGTGTGTGTTTGTGTGTAAGTCATCATGCCCGGTGCCTAAACCCACTGTCCTGGTTTGAATGCCTCAGTCAGCTGCCAACACCGCTCGTCTTCCCCTCCTCTCCTCCTCTGCCTTCCCCATCACAGCCTTTATGAATGGCAGCCAATCAGAAAGCACCCCCCTCTGCAAACTGCATCCTTGTCTAGCAAAAGCAAGAGAGAGAGGATAGAGCTTGGAGAGAGGGAGAGCGAGAGAGCGAGGGAGAGAGAGAGGGAGAGAGTGAGCGAGGGACAGGGAGAGAGAGAGAGAGAGAGAGAGAGAGAGAGCGAGGGACAGAGAGAGAGAGAGAGAGAGAGAGTGAGAGAGAGAGAGAGAGAGTGAGCGATGGAGAGAGAGAGAGAGAGGCATGCAGCTGGAGCCTCACACACAACTGTAGCCAGTCTTGGAATCTGAGCGCTGCCAAGAGGCAAAAAACAGGAGCCAGTGTCGCACTTCAATGAGAATGACATGCACTCAAAAGAGCGAGGGAATCTTCTTCTAAGGTAAGAACCTCACACTCTTACTGTATTCAGCTGTGTGATTCGAGCTGAGCTACTTACAGACCTGCAGTGTGTTGGGTTTTTTTGGATATTTCACATCGTGACGCCTTTGTAGAGTTCAAACTGAGCAAAGTCCATTAGCTTGTCTTATTGTTATCAGGGTGATGATGATGGTGCTCATAACAGCAATTGGCAGATTCTTGCGCTCGGTATTTAATAATGAATACCAAACTTTTATAAAACTGCTAACCGCAGTATCTAATGCATTATTATGTACACATGTGTTTGATTGCTCACTAATCTGGTAACTACGGCAATTTGAGGGGAGTGAATACACACAAAAAGGATGTTTTCTATTAAAGCTGAGCCCCGATTTGGATTGAATCAGCAATTAAGTTGCTCAGAGGCGCCGTATTCGACAGTGCTGTTGCGTTCCGTGCGGCGGTTTGATCTCCTTTAGGTGTTGATTCTTAAAAGTGTGTTTTGCGAGGTGTGCGCAAAAACCTGTTTGATGTTTTCCACCGAGGATATTAGGCTAGGGGGACCGCTTTGATGAGTCAGTCACTGCTTCTCTCTCTCTTGCTCTCTCTCTCTGTCTCCCTCAATGAGACTCAGCCCAGGGTTTTAACTCAGGACATACGCGCATGCAAAGCTGTTGACAGTGAACCTGCAGTTGTAGACAGCGTCTCTCTAAATGCTTCTGAGTGTTCTTCTCCAGGAGAGAGAGAGAGATAGACATAGAGATAGAGTTAGCGTTTTTAGTAACTCTCCCCTTTTTTAAGCTTGGAATCCAAGTAAAAAGTTCAAATAAATAAGTAAATAAGTGGGAGTTGCTCCCAATAAGGTTCCATAGAGGCTTTTAGTGGCTTGTGTGCATTCAATTTGTTTCCCTTTGCAAGCTACATTCTGTTAAATGGCCTCACTCTGACATCCCTTGTGTAAATCTACCCCAGTTACTTTGGGCCCTGTTTATGCTATTTGATGTTTCATTGCACTGCGAGATGTTCTGGCCGCGGCTGCCTGCGAGCTGCCAAGCTGCGAGTCGGTTGCGGACGCCGCCGTGTGATTTATACATCTGAGCCCCGGCGCATAATGGCACGACTGTTTCGCCCAAATTAAAGTGCACATTTCCTCCCAGCCAGTGTCACATGTATAATTGCCTTTCAACGCAGAGATGAAGCATGAGACAAAGTCACTTGCACTTCGATTCCGGATAGCACTCTCTCTCTCTCCCTTTCTCTCTGGCTCCCTCTCTCCCCTCCCCTCTCCGCCTGACTCTCTGTTATGAAGAGGAGGTTGGCAGTGAATGCAATTTGTCTCATAATGAGATAAAAGTCAGAGACAATCAATTTATTTCTTTCGAGAGCAATACAATGATATTAATGTCCCCCATCCAGAGCTCCGGCGGTGGTACACATCTCCGCAATGTTTCCCTGCCTGATAAGCGGCCAATTCATACATTTTAAAAGAAGAAAGCACATGGGTGGAAAATAATCACCTATGCAGCCTCAGAGACCCGACTGATTCATTATACTCAAGGATTCTCCCCAACAGGGCTAAACCTGCTGTTAATTTTGCTCCGAGTCCATGAACGCAATACCACCGAGTAATCATGGAGCAGCTAACAAGGGTTTTTTGTGTCCACCCTTGAATATTGAGCACCCCAGCGGTTCCCTAATCCCTGTTTTGGACTCAATATATAATTTATTTAACGAGACAAGACCTCCTCGGCAAAAAAGAGGGCCTAGCAGAACTCGCTGGATTCATTAAATCCCAGCAGCCGAGTGAAATCAAGAGAAAACGCTGGGCCTAATAACGCGTGCCTCAAATGATCGCCTTGATTCTATGAACCTGGCCATATCAAAGCCTGGTCCTCCAGGCAGGCAATCAACATGCAGCAGATTTGATCTGTATCAAAGTTTCAAAACAAAGAAGACAGGGCATTAATATTACAGAGGAGGCAGCATCTGTGAAAAGTGTCCAGTGTGAGAGATGGAGAGATGGGCGAGCCAGGTAGGGAGGGAGAGAGAAAGCGAGAGCGGCTAGGAAAAGCTCTTGGGCTCCACCAAGTGGCCGCTTTTGCACATGGCAACCGCAACCTAGAGACGAGTGAGTTTAGACATGTAAATGCAGTTAAATGTCAGAAATACCACACACAATTCAATATTTACATCATCCAAATTACTATTTGAGATGCTTCAGATATGATGTCATGCCACATTTTACCCTCAGACCAAAACTGTTTATATACTTGCAGCCAGTGAAGCCCAGTAAATCAAGAAATGATGGGTTAGATGATATGGATCACTCTCCATTGGTTTATCACTTCAGAAGCTTTTCAAATGTGACTACTCTGCTTATTATGCAACATGCGTCCAGGATTAATATCCACTATGCTAATGGCATTCATGGAAACGGTTTAAACTATAGCCCTAATTAGAACATTCAATCATAATAATAATCAAAGAGGTTTAATTGTTACAAAAGGGAGTTGGTTTCACACAAGCCTGAGGCCAAAAAGAGATTAACAGCGGAGTCAACGGTGCTGAGCCGTATTATGCATTTTTGAAGGATATTTATACAAGCAGACATTTAAAGCATTTTCACTCTGTAGAAAGCCATTAGGTGACTGCCAGGCTTTTTCAATTACAAAAGCAATTCCAGCCTAATTTCTGAGGCTTTATTATTTCATCCTTCATTTTAACCGAGACAGTCACATTCCGAACTTCCAGTGCTATTGGAAATCTTTGCGTTATTGGGAAAAAAAAAAGACACACAGTTAGTGTTCCTTTGGGCCTAGCTGGGTGTTCATTTGTGCTCAGCGTTTTGAAACAGGTGGTGGGGGCGAAGTAGGATTGTGACAAATGTGTCAAGACACTAGTAGTTTGCAATAAAAGCGATTGTTGCTATGTAACACAATATGAAAAAAAAAAAAAGAACTCAAACGTAAAACTTCTATCGGTCTCTGCAGAAAGCTCAGACCCTGTGGGCAAGTTTGCTGATGCTGTTTTCGGAGGAAAGTGCCATTTCGTGATTGGAGGGGAGGCTGAATCTCACCTCGGAGCAGATACGTTTAGATGTGGAGTGCTTCAGGGCCCCGTCTTAGGTCCATTCTTGTTTTGAAGCTTTGGCTCTGCAGTGCATGAGGAAACACACACAAAAAATCAAAAAAAGAACCTGCTGGGAAAAAAAAAGAAATAAAAAGGTAAAAGCGAGGTGAGCGGTGTAAGTCCCTGTTAGCTGAAAGAAATGCACATGGCCTGTCATGCTGAGACGCCCCGTCTAAAGCCGGAGCAACAAACACAGTGGCAGGCCGCTCGGCCGAAGGCAATTACCGCATCAGGCAGGAAAGCTGCGCCGCTGTTTTTCTAGAGTGAAAGGGGGATTTGAATCCAACCCCAGACACGCTGCTCCACATAATCAAAGTCAACTGTATCGATTTGGTTTATATGAGAGGCTTTGCGCACACTCTAGTGCATTTATGCACCTGAGCTTCGCTTTCGGCGGCTTAATCCGCGGATGAAAAACTAGTAAGCGAAAACAGATTTGACACTGGGGAAAGGGGGGGGCGGTGTCCTGTTGCTCAGTGAATAAGATTTGTCTTATGGCTTTATTGAGTTGCTGTGCTTGTTTTCTTGGATTATTCATTGTTAGTGCTTGACTCCCATGAGGGTTTTGCATGAGGGGAGCGATGTCAATAGCTCCGCGAGAGGATGAGGAGCAGCCCGTTTACAGAACAAAAAA
This sequence comes from Colossoma macropomum, assembly GCF_904425465.1. Lineage (NCBI taxonomy): Eukaryota > Metazoa > Chordata > Actinopteri > Characiformes > Serrasalmidae > Colossoma > Colossoma macropomum. The sequence continues at coordinate 3,089,823 of NW_023494807.1, read as the reverse complement.
AAAAAGAAAGTCGGCTACAATAGCAGGCCGTGGATTTAGCTTGAGAAAACTCACGGGCGTAATCAGTGCCCTCTTTAATGGCCCTGACACCTGAATCAATACATGCTCTATGGGGCAACGCCACAGGCTTCATCTTGAATGGAACAGGCTACATGTCAGGAGACTGTTAAATTAAATTTTTATTTGATATCAAAGGAGTTCCATTGCAATAAATTTCACCATGGACTCGCTCAGCTCTGCAATCACTGTCTGCTTCCTGACTTACATCAAACGCGGTTAGGTGTGATGTGGTCAAATCCGATTGATATCAGTAAAGTATTAACATGAGTTATGTTTTGAATAGATTTTTCTATTCTTTCAGCTCATATTAAGCGGTTGTTGATAGTAAAAGTCTTGGGCAAATGCAAGATATCATCATTATATTGTCAACAGTCCTGACCAGTCCTGACCAGATCATTTTTGTGGTAGTATAGCCCAAACAAAGAAATATTCTAAATATAATCTCCTTTTAATCACATCTACTTCCCCTAGAAATGGTTAAGCCTTTTAACAGTACCTTCTTCAAAAATATGGTTCTTTAAGGGTTCTTTTATAAATAAAATTGTTCTGCATTGAACCATTACCACTCAAAGAACCCTATGAGGGTTCTTTGCATCATGAAAGGTTTCTTCAGATTGATGAAGAACGTGCTATGGAACCCTGTTTGAAAAGGGTCCTTTATAGCACCAAAAAGAGTTTCATTATTGTTACAAGCCTGAAAAGGTTCTTCTGATTGATGGAGAACGTTCTGTACACTCGGAGCAAAAAGGGTTGTATGTAGTAGAACATGCAAAGGGTCCTTTGGTTATAATGGTTCTATATAAAACCATGTTCTTTACTAAAGAACTTTGAAGAACGATATTTTTAAGAGCATAAATGGTTCTATATAGAACTTTTTAGAAATAGGTTCTATATAGCTCCAAAAGGGGTTCTTCTATTATTACAGACATTTAAAAATGTTTTTCAAGGGTTCTTTAGCAAAGAAAATGGTTTATATAGAATCATGAACACTCAAAGAACCCTATGCATGATTAAAGGGTTCTTTGCATCATGAAAAGGTTCTTTAGATTGACATAGAGTGTTCTGTACACTCTTAGCAAAAAGGGTTCTATGTCTTCTTTGGCTTATAACAATAGTGGAACCCTTTATGGTGCTATATAGAACCCTTTTCAAAAAGGGTTCTATATAAAACCATCTAAAACACATTCTCCATCAATGTGAAGAACGCTTTTATGGTGTGAGGATCCCTTTAATCATGCAAAAGGTTCGTTGGTGTTCATGGTTCTATATAGAGCCATTTTCTTTACTAAAGAACCCTCAAAGAGCCTTCTTTTTTTAAGATTATAGATGGTCCTGTATAGAACCTTTGTGAAAAGGGCTGTATATAGCACCAAAAAAGCTTCTTCGATTATTACACTCTTAAAAATGATGGCTCTTTGAGGGTTCTTTCATAAAGAAAATGGTTCTATATAAAGCCATGGATATTAAAAGAACCCTTTTCAAGATTAAAGGGTTCTTTGCATTGTAAAAGGGTTGTTCAGATTGATGGAGAATGTGCTGTAGATGGTTTTATACAGAACCTTTTTGAAAAGAGAATTTATAGCACCAAAAAGGGTCTTCTACTGTTACAATGTCAGGCTTGGTGCTATAGAGAACCCTCTTCAAAAAAAGTTCAATTTAGGCAAAGTTCTACTTGTGCATTCCTTGTAGTTTTTGTGTAGTTGATCTAATAACAGATTTAATAGGGAACATTTTCTACTTCTATGTGAATTAAAAATATTAGTCAATTTCCATTCTGCCAGTGGAGCAGCCACTAGACAGCCTGCAGAAATAGGTTAAGTCTTAGTTGAAATTTAGAGTGAGACTATTTCTGAAATTTGGCGGCTGAGAAACATTGTCTCATTCATTGACTTAACCGAAGCATAGCTGGATAATGTTTACACAAGATCTCAACTCCTCCTTCTCTTTTATCAGCTTCTTAGAAATCTTTCATCAGTCTCTCAGTGTAGAAAGAGAGCTCATGCTTTTCTAATTTGTCTCCAGAATTCGAACAAATAAAGGATTATGTTCTTTTTTTTTCTCTTTTCTTTTTTTCTGAGTCTTTTAGAGAAATAATTCCGGAATTAATGATCCTTTATTAATACAGCGAGTTACTTATTTTCTTCAAAGACAGTTGATAAGCTGATGAGAAAGATGTGTTTCTTTTAGGGTAATCAGCAACTTTATTTACTCCATATGTCGGTCAGACTTTGATACAACCAACCGTTATGCAAGCTTTTGAATGAAATGTTAAAAAACAAATAGAAACACAAAAATCATCACAGGATGCAAAGGAAATTTTGGCAACACTTTTTATGAATGTCACGTTCGTAAGCATCTATAAACACATTTATAACATGTTATAATGCCTTCCTACAGCATTATAAACATTTATAAAAATGAATTACACTGGATTACACTTTATAGCCGTGTTTATTATACATTATGAATTGTTAATATAATGCATTATAAGTAGTGTTGATAACATGTTATACTGTCAGTGCCAAAGAAGTCAGTCCCAGCTTGGAGACTACTGAAAGTAAAGACAAATACCAAGCTAACGGTGGTATGTATTATGTTAACAATTCATAATGCATAATAAGCATGGCTATAACGTGTAATGCATTTTTATAAATATTTATAGCCATGTTTATAATGCCTTATGAATGCATTATAACATGTTATGAATGTGTTTATAGATGCTTACAAAGGTGACATTCATAGAAAGTGTTACCGAAATTTCTTTTAAAGATGTTTAAACTTGACATGTTTGACCAGTGGTCAATACTAAAAAGCTAATTTAAAGAAACCAAATTAGAGAGCAGTAGACCTACTGCTGAAAAGTAAATATGAGCCATCCCTACATTCTCAGAAAAAAAGATTTTCACCTGGAAAAATGTATTTAAGGTACACAATTGGTCCCTAAAACCACTGTTGTACCTTTGAGGGAACATTTACATTGCTTGTACCTTGTTGAACAAAAATTGTACCTGCACAGAACCTTTATTTCTAACACAGTAGCAGCCTTCTAGAACACTGTGTCACTAGTGGTCCTGAAGTCATGAAGGCAGAGACTTCAACTCAGATCAACTCAGTTATATAAGGGTGAAATACCCCTCCTGCCACAGTGCAACACATAAGCAAACACTTATTGCAAATGTGGCGTAGTACAAAATGCAACTGGCATACATCCTCACTTTCACATAACAGACTATCCTGGTGATGGGAAAATTATCTATTGTCAAATAATAAGTTGAGTTGTGGATAAATACCTCCGTTCTTAAAATAAAAAATAAAAAAAAAATTGCCAAAAAGTTGCCAAAAAGGGTTCTAGAGTAATGCTAACTTTTAGTTCCATTAGGATTGATTTTCTTTTGAGCTTTTTTAAAATGCATCCACTGAAAGGTTCATTAAGGAATCTAAAGTGGCTCCTCTATGGCAGGGGTTTCTAATCCTACCTGCATGGGGCCTGTGTTGTAGCAGGTTTTCATTCTAACAAAGCAGGAGCACAAGTGATCAATTGTTTAAAGACTGAGAATGATTGATTGCACAAGCATAATCAGGTGTTCTCCTCTTTTCTTGTGGAAAACCTGCAGCCACACAGGCCCTTTGTGGTTAATATTGGACATCCCTGCTATAGGATAACCACATTTAGTTCCTTCATGAACCTTTCAATCAATGCAATTTGAATAAAACTTAATTCCCACTCAACTGAAAGGGTCTTTATGGAAAAAAAGTGGTTTATAAAAGGTATCTTTTGTTAGAATAACCATCCCCACCAAATTTGACGACATATGCTGCACTGTTATCATCATACTTTCACCATGACTTCTTGAAGGCCGGAACAAGTGCTACAAAAATACAACACTCATATGTTTTCTGACACTGAAGAGCTGCCATTGCACTTGATGGAATTATTGCTTCTTGACAGATGACCTGCCATGACCTCCAACAAATTCAACCTTTTTTTTTTTCTTCCTCTCTTACTTTGATTTTTTTCACAGGGAATCAAAGGAACATCAAAGCGAACGTCTACAATGCCAGAGTTGCTGATCCAACCGTTTAGATCATTTGCCATTCAGCGCTGCCTTCCTTATTAGATTATTCATCCGGAATTGTGCCTGTCCCGAGGATCAATTGGATACAGCCGTGATGATGATGATTCACTTCCCCTGGCTGTTCCCACTACTCTGCCTCCTCCCTCTGGGCTCACCCGTCATGCTGGTGGTGCGGAGTCGGGGTAGTGTCCTGCGCCCCCCCAGCCAAACGCTGCAGCCTGAGGGCAGAGTGCTGCACAGATCCAAGCGCGACTGGATGTGGAGGCAGTTCTTCCTGTCGGAGGAATACATGGGAAACAGCTACCAATACGTCGGCAAGGTGAGAGAGACCATGGTGAAGCTTGGGAACTGGCTTGTCTTGTCTTACAAACAAGCCTTTAGGGGGAAGATGTGAAGAAATGACAAAAAAAAAAAAAGCCCTTTGAGGTTTTATGTGGCATGGCATAATATTTGAATATGAATGTGGCACTTTGAAAAACTTGACGCCATTATCAAAGAAAAGCCACGAAAATGTGAATTACACAGTCACTTAGGCATGAATATTCAGGCAGAGAGACAGTAGAGGAAAGATGCGGGTGAAGGGGGGATTTGGTGGGGGGATTTAGAGGGGTGGGTGTTGGGTGTTTTGCACCAGGCTTTGAGCCTGGTTTTACGATTCTCATTTCTAGGACGAAAGTGGCACCCCAGAGACCTGACGGGAATCGACAATTACAGGCTATTTCATTGTCTCTCTCTCCCGCTTTTTCACCCATTGACTTCTTACCCATCTGCAATAGCTGTGTGAAAGGGAAAGGCTTTCAATTCATCAAGCTGCAATTCACCGATGTGCCAAATTTATGCCACATTAACCATGAAAGAGAAGCCCATACCAGTATCATCAGCACATTCTCTGCCCCTGACATGGACTGATCATAATGTATAATTCGCAATAATGGAATGAAACTGCTTCCCTTGTTGCTACGCTTGGTAATGCAGCACTTAGAATATATCAACTCATAATGGCTCATTGCATGGCCCTGGTGTAGCCCTGCCCCTATTTTGGTGTTTTGCCTGTTCTAACACATTTATGTCACATGTAATGTAAGTTGTATGCGAGTGTAAGTTTTGTTTCTATCAATCCAGATTAACAATGGAAGGTAGTAACTTAAATTCAAAGGCTTCCTGAGGTTTATTGTTCAGTAAATGCATATTGGGCGGCACGGTGGCGCAGTGGGTAGCGCTGTCGCCTCACAGCAAGAATGGCCTGGGTTCGATTCCCGGCCGGGCGACCAGGGTCATTTCTGTGTGGAGTTTGCATGTTCTCCCCGTGTCTGCGTGGGTTTCCTCCGGGTACTCCGGTTTCCTCCCACAGTCCAAAGACATGCAATCAGGCCGATTGGACGTGCTAAAATTGCCCCTAGGTATGAATGTGTATGTCTGTCTGTCTGCCCTGCGATGGACTGGCCACCTGTCCAGGGTGTATCCTGCCTTCCGCCCAATGACAGCTGGGATAGGCTCCAGCACCCCACCGCGACCCAGAAGGATAAGCGGTTTAGATGATGTATGTATGTATGTAAATGCATATTGTTTATCACATTATTAGGCAGGGAGTCACCAGCAGGTCCAGGCTTCCAATTTACATTCCTATAACTTAAGCATCATAAGTTTTTCATGTAATTATTGAATAATAAGCTTTACACTTTTTTAAAAAAGATGGTTCCTCAAGGGTTCTTTGGTAAAGAAAATGATTCTATATAGAACCTTGAACACTCAAAGAACCCCTGCATGATTACAGGGTACAGGCATAGTGAAGGGTTCTTCAGATGGATGGAAAATGTGACATGTATGATCTAACTAATGTAATTTTTGAAAAGGGTTCTATGTAGAAACATTTACAGCACATTCTCCATGAATTTGAAGAAGAACCCTTTGTGATGCAAAGATCATCATGCAATGGCCTTTTTGAGTGTTCTTGGTTCTATATTTAACCATTTTCTTTACTAAAGAACCCTCAAAGAATGATCTTTTTTTTGTGTAGGACTGAATATGCCTGGGGCGGGTTTTAGGCAGATCGCTGAACTGTGCTGGACACTGGCCCTCCATTAACGCCCTTGTTTTAAGAGGTTAAAGAACAAGCAGATATGGAGATCACATGGCACTACTGACACCTATATAATAGTACTTCTCTAAAAGGGAGTGACTCCAGACAAAGCAAAGGCTAGGTTGAGAATAGAAGAGACAGGCTGGGGATAAAGTGACAACATAAATTGATTAATCTTCTAATTAACAAGCCATTTCTGAGTTGAAGTGGGTGCATTAGAGCAGGAAAACACTAAAATGTTCAAGGTGATGGTGCACAAGTAGCAGTGGCTAAGAGACCACTGGTTTAATGAACATTTGGGTCAGTAGTTGTCAAAAAAGGTATCTTGCAATATTGCTGCAGACATGGTCAGTCTCATATCTTACCTAGTGATCAGTTAAAATCTGTTTAAATCTAAGCAGGCCAAGTGAAAAATTGCCCCTCTAGATTCCACTGCTTTGAAAGTGGTGTCTGTGAGACTCTTAACCTTCATATCAGCCCTAAAGAGTTTGTCTTGCAATACTATTTGAATGTTTTAATGTAGTTACATATGTAATTATGTATAATACAATGAGATATTAATTATAATTGCATTTACAACCCTATTTCCAAAAAGTTGGGGCGCTGTGCAAAATGTAAATAAAAACAAAATGCAATGATTTGCAAATCACTTAAACCCTATATTTAATTTAAAATAGCACAAAGACAACATATCAAATGTTGCTTTTTGAAAAATATATGTCCATTTTGAATTTGATGCCAATAAAACGTTGCAAAAAAGTTGGGACAGGGGCAACAAAAGGCTGGTAAACTTGTGTAATGCCAAAAGCAACTGGTGGTTAATTGGCAACAGGTCAGTAACATGAGTATTTGCTTGCCATGAACTTTGGGCCCTCAGGCAGCACTGATTTAAAAATAGACGTGATTCTGTAGTGGAAATCACTGCATGGGCTCAAGAACACTTCTAAAAACCACTGTCTGTGAAAACAGTTCATCGCTGCCTCCACAAATGCAAGTTGAAACTCTAAAATGCAAAGAAGAAACCAGATATAAACAGGATTCAGAAACACTGCCACCTTCTCTGGGCCCGAACTCTTTTAGAATGGACAGAGGGGAAGTGGAAAAAGTGTCCTGTGGTCCGACAAATCAACATTTGAGATTCTTTTTGGAAATCAATGACACCGTGTCCTCTGGACGAAAGACCACCCGGCTTGTTATCATTGCACAGTTCAAAAGCTAGTATTCATGATGGTATAGGGGGGCATTAGTGCGCATGCCATGTGCGACCCACCCAACAGTGAAGGCGCCATTATTGCTGAATGATATATACAGGTTTTGGCAACATATGCTACCATCCAGATGACGTCTTTTTCAGGGAAGGCCTTGCTTATATCAGCAAGATGATGCCAAACCACATTCTGCATGTATTACAACAGCATTGCTCTGTATTAAAAGAGTCAGAGTGCTAAACTTTCCTGCCTGCAGCCCAGACCTGTCACCACTGAAAACATCTGGTAAATTATAAAATTAAAAATACAACATAGGAGACCGCAAACTGTTGAGCAGCTGAAATCCTATATCAAACAAGAATGGGAAAACATTTCTCCTTCAAAACTACAGCAATTGGTCTTCTCAGTTTCCAAACGCTTACAGTGTTGTTAAAGAAGAGGTTTTTTTTAAATGTATTGCGGCATTAAATTCCAAAAGGGCAAATATTTTTCAAAGAACAATAAAATTTCTCAGCTTCAACATGTGAAATGTTGTCTTTGTACTATTTTCCTTTAAAAATTTGGTTCACATGATTTGAATATTATTGCAGTCTATTTTTATTTACATTCTGCACAGTGTTATAAACTTTTTGGAAATGGGGTTGTACATTATCTATCTCTTTCTCTAGATTCTGACTTTTCTTTATTTGTTTTAATGTTAAACAATAATAAAACAATTTTCTGCAAAAATCTGAACAAAACAACAAACAAACAAGTCTCTCCATAATGCTAGCCAATAGTTCACCTGAAAGGACCCTGTGCCACTCATGTCTAGAAGTTACAATGACCTGTGACTTGCTGCTAATGACTGCTAGTGTAGTTTGGCACATGATTTGCTTTGAGTGAGTTTGATGAGTGAGTAGTTGAGTTGTACTGGACAGCTGGCCAGCAATTAGGCCAAGCTGGGCTAGCCACTGGCTCTTTCTAAGAATAGCGAAGCAAACCAACATCATTTCATTTACACATCTGTAACTCTGTGGACAGTTAGTGGAACTTTACATTATCAATCTTACCAAACTTGTGGTTGTTGCATGTCAAGCAAAAGTACAAGTGCTCACCGAAGCTGCAGAGAGTATTTTGAAATATAGAGCAACGAAATCCAGAAGAACAGCATTCAAATGCCATTTTTCACATGACACTTCAGTGCTTCATTAAACACAGCTTTAAAAACTTTGACACGAAAACAGAGATGGCCAGCGCCAAGCCCTGGAGGAGTCCAAACACACAAAGGGCAGAAGGTGCCGGTTGTGTTGGGAGGAGTGCTGGGTGTTGCTGAGTGTGATGATTGGAGTCTGCCGTCAGCAGGCAGCATCTACACTGTCTAGTTTAGGGTTTTCTGTTTTCTGGTCTCTTGGGCTGGTCAGCAGCAACAGCTGCTGTTTTTTCAGTCATGTTACATTGTGGAACCTCACTGTCCGGCCACAATAAATCCTTTACATGGACACCAAAGGTTCAATATTAGTTGACTGCTCGCCTAAGTATTATTATGTCTACAGCACAATTCGAGGTTCTAGTAGTTCCAAGCTTAGCATGATTAACCCTCTGGGGTCTGAGGGCATTGTTTTTATTTTTGCATATATTCTTAAATTCACCTTTAAAGGCTCTTGCGTATGACATGATAACCACATACTATACGTCAAAATGTTAAGAATAACTTCAGCTTTCTTAATTATGAGACCGTTTTGACCTGTAGCACTGTGTAAGGAGATAATTCAGCCCGAAACCTGAAAAAATGAAATCTGATTTTAGAAATTGTTAATATCTCTTGTGAAAACACAGCAGGAACTGAGTCAGGTTTGATCTCTTGATTAGATGAAAATGGAAAGGGCGACTCCACAGATTCAAGAATGGTTTGGACCGTATTTGTGCATTGTATTATCACAATCTTATCAACACAAACACTCAAAAACATGTAATTTGGCGTATTCGTTGACCCCAGAAGGTTAAAACATGTGGTCCAGGCTAGTCTATTCTAGATTTGGACATATAACATGTAATATGACTGTCATATTAAGTTTTTATGATGTTGCAGTACTTTCTTCAGTACCACATGTGAGCATTATAGCTTTATGACACTAAAACAACGAGAAGTCACTAAAAAAAAAGGCAATTTAGGTCTGTTTATGCTGGAGTGCATGTTAACTGATCTATAAATCGACTACTCTTATAAACGTCTTGGTTCTTGGTTAAACTAAGCACATAGTTGGGTGGTTTTGTGCATATAAACATAACTACTGTCTAATATTGGTGGTGAAGTTTGCTCAAGATTGTGACTTTAGCACCGTGGACAGCACCCCACAGTCACAAGGCTAAGTTTTATTAAAGTTCAATTTAAAAACTTATGGGGGCAATTTTACAAAAAAGCTGCTGATAAGTGATAATCTAGAGGGAATTTGTGATGGTGGGAGTGGCCAATCTAAGAAGAACTGTTAATGTGCAATGTAAACCCCTGTTTTATAATGAATACTTTCATTTTCTTTATTTCTGCTAGGTAGAAGTAAAAACAAAATATTCTTGTTCATAATTGTTTTATTTTTTTCTTTTCTGTGTTTCATATTTTGACTAATTATGTCAAATGTTTGACATTTCATCTCAAAATAAGGACTTGTTTTCTTGTGATTTTGACTTATGTCAAAACCGAGCTGTTACTCTGAAAGGTGTGATTAACCCCTGAAGATCCCAGGCTTATTACATAGTAAGGCTCATTATTCAGTAACTACAGGGACTTCATTGCAAACTAGCTGAGCTGTTCTTAAGTTATAGAAGTGTGTAATAAAACTTGGCCATAAAGAAATGTGTAGGAGTGCGTAATAAAACAAAATTAAAATAATGTTATTGCTTTGATAAAATGTCATCATTTCAACGTATTTTGTCAAAATTGCTAGTAAATCAGTCTTATTGTGACATAATGAGTCAAAATATCAGTAGAAAGGTTTTTTATTTTGTCATAATAATTCAAACTATCAAGAGGTCAAACATAAGCCAAAATTTCACACTGCTGCCACAAACAGTGGAGGAAAATATGGTAACACTTTTTATGAATGTCACATTTGTAAGCATCTATAAACACATTTATAACGCATTCATATGGCATTATAAACATGATTATGAACATTTATAAAAATGAATTACAATTTATAGCCATGTTTATTATACATTATGAAATATAATGCATTATGAGTAGTTTTGATAACATTATACTGTCAGTGCCAAAGAAGTCAGTCCCAGCTTGGAGAGCGTAAAGTAAAGACAAATACCAAGCTAACGGTGGTGAACATTACCTTTCCCACATTGGGTAAAACACTGATGGCAGCTCTAGTTTAAACTCTGACATTTGAAGCCTGTAATTTGCTGTACTTTGTACATTGAAGTGTTTCAGTAAATCCTTCAGTAAATACTTCAACTTGAAGCCTCACTCTTAACACTGGAGGAGGCTTTAGTACAGTACGCTTCACTTTACTTAGAGCGGACAAATACGACTTATGAGCTCTTATAATTTGTTATGGTCAGTACTTATAATGTATTATGTTAACAATTCATAATGCATAAGCATGGCTATAACATGTAATGCATTTTTATAAATATTTATAGCCATGTTTATAATGCCTTATGAATGCATTATAACATGTTATGAATGTGTTTATAGATGCTTACAAAGGTGACATTCATAGAAAGTGTTACCGAAAATACTTTTTTTTTTGCACTTGTCAAGAGCAGGCACCTTTTTTGGATGTTAAATAGCACTAATAAACCTCTAAGTCAGTATTTACTCTCAGCTTCGGTAAA